>NC_079423.1:15118614-15245177 GCF_026213295.1 Gadus chalcogrammus | reverse complement strand
TCAGGCAGGGCTGACCAGAACCCCTGGCAATAACGCCTGAACTGGATGTGGGAACACCGGCCAAGCTGCCATGGGGCCAGAGATGGGGCTCTGGGACCACCGGTCAGAGTAGCCTTCCCTTACAAGCGTTTCCAGCTTTTCCGCCCGTACGCTGTTGTTGGGGTTACAGAGATTCTATAATGCAGGTCAGAAAGGGAACAGAGAGGGGCTGCTTCTGAACGTGTTTCTTTTGAAACACAGGAAGCCAGACCGAGAATGGCCGACTTGACTTCTTCACTGAACCCCGTAATATTCCTGCGCTTGTGAGCAGGGGTTGTGTTGTCTGGATTTGTGCCTGTGCTGTAAGCCCGCTTCCAACAGTGATGAGGTGTGGGTGATAAATGTAGGTGACCAAACCCCCTAAGAGAAGTCATAGGAACGGTATTAGTTTCACTGAGCGCAGCGCGCTAAGAAAGTGAAAACAACCTCTAACCCCTGTACTGTGAGCCGGTTTGGCTCCAGGTGTCTGTGTTCTCTCCCTGATTATACAAAATGTCCTCGCACAAATAAAGCACTCCCTCAGAATCCCTTCTCACGCTAGCTAGCCGGGCTAGCATACGTTTGTCCTTTTCTTCATTAGTTTCGTTGGCTGCCCTTCCACCAATCCTCATTCATCATCATCAAATATTAATTACTCCTCCAGATAAGACCCACACACACGCACACACACACTCTGGCTTGCCCGCTGTGCGGTGGATGTTATTAATCCACAAAGCGACGCAGCGTTTTAGCTGTCACTGATGCTATCAGAGGCCTCATCAGATAGCTCAGTCCTGGCTGCTTAGAGATGATCATCTGCCATTTTGTGTGTGTAGGTGTGTGTGCTTGCATAGAAAGGTCACACACACACCTGTGTGTGTGTGTGTGTGTGTGTGTGTGTGTGTGTGTGTGCGCGCTTGCATAGAAAGGGGTGTGTGGGTGTTTGAGAGTGTGTGTGTGTGTGTCTTTATATGTGTGTGTCATTGTGTGAGTGTGTGTGTGTGTCGGGCGTTATGTGTGTAGGTGGGAACATGTGTGATCTGTGTGTGTGTGTGTGTGTGTGTATATGTGTGTTTCCATGTGTGAGTGTGCGCGATAAGGCGTCATGTGTGTAGGTGTGAATGTCTGTGTGTGTGTGCGTGTGTGGTTAGGTGTTATGGGTGTGCCTGCGTGCCCATGTGTGTGTGTGTGTGTGTGTGTGTGTGTGTAATGAATAGGGGCCGCAACATGACGGATTGAGCCAGTGCGCTCCATTTAGCGAGGTCTTGGAGGAAGGGGCTTTAAGGTGTACCGCAGTGGGTGCTCCAGCGGGGACTATTGTCTGACACTATTGGGTGGGGATCTGTGAGAACCATGAGGCTTAGCACCATATCCCCATGCTTCGCTTTGGCCCCGGAAAAAACACCTTTTCTCCCAAGAAAGTCAGGTTTGCTCTATTCCTCGACTTCTCCCAGGTCTTGTTACTGATGGATGAGGGCCTGATTCCTCTTTACTTAGGAACATATTATTCCAAATGCCTGGAAATGAATAATGTGTCTAAACAGGGAAAGGCTTAAATATCTCAATTTTCTAACGGTCTCTTTTGTCCCCCGCAGAAGGGAGACAATAATAATTCACTTTGAGTGTACCCAAGAGATTCGACTGCTCCATCTGTGGGCCCATGACTTGGACTGCACGGTTCAAAACTGACACCGACCTTTGAGTAAGTGCTGATTTACTTTCAATTCCTCCTCTGACCCGGTCCAGAGAAGCAGCTAGATCTCAAAAAGAAATTCCTCCTCCTAATACCGCTATGTCTCAGACTTGTGGATTTTTACCTTCGGGCTTATTCAGGGTAATGTTTACAAAGACGGATCATTTGGAAGGGATTTTGAACCTCGCGTCAATTTCCAGCACAACAAATTACAAATAACAAATTGCTACACTAATCTGAATTATACGTATCAAAAATATTTATAACTGACAACAGTGAACCGCTTTCACCAACTGCTTTTGTTCTCGTTGGTTAAGTCCCGTCTCAGGTGAGGTTATTAAATCACTGTGTTCTTCTATTCTAGGGATTTTCAAGTTTGATTGGCCAGGGGCTTAGTGGGTCGGTGGGTTCGTCACTCACTCAGACATCTTGTCATTGGATCCGTCATTCAGCTAGTCGGTCGACGGTCTACACCTACATTTACATTTAAGGCATTTAGCAGACACTTTGATCCAAAGCGACTGGTAACATAAGTACACTTGTCAGAAGAAAGAGAAACAATAATTGGCTGTCGGTAGAGTAAGGATGTCCATAGAACCACTAACAATCTCTAGGTGAACCCCTTCCCCGGTATAAAAAAAACAAAAATACAAAGCCAGCTAGGATTAGACGCCGCACAATGCTAAGTACTGTATCAACCCCAGCCCCGCCACCCTTACCTTGAACTCCAGCTCCATGCCGGTGACGTGCTCGCCCACCTCCACCTGGGCCAGCTTCTGGATGTAGGAGTAGAGGCTGCGGGCGGCCACCTCCGTGTTGCCGCAGGCGACCGCCTCCAGCAGCGCGTCGTGGATGAAGCTGTACTGGTCCTCCGTCTGCACCATGTAGTTCCTCTGGGAGCGCATGAGCGTCACGTGGCCGTAGATGTCCGCCGTCTTCTCATGCTTGATGCGCTCCAGCATGGCGTCGATGACGATGAAGCACCCGGTGCGGCCTACGCCGGCACTGGGAGGAAGAGGAGGAAGAGGAGGGGGTGAGCGAATGCAGAGGGATTTTTATTTTTTGGTGTTTTGAGATTCGTAGGGAGGAGTGTGTGTGTGTGTGTGTGTGTGTGTGTGTGTGTGTGTGTGTGTGTGTGTGTGTGTGTGTGTGTGTGTGTGTGTGTTTGTGTGTGTGTGTGTGTGTGTAGGTGCGTGTGTGTGTGTGTACCAGCCCTGCTATCGCTTATACTTGCTTACTGAGTTGCTCTACGTTGGGCCTAGGACATTCCATCTTTTTAAGTGTTGAAGTTGTCCCAATTTTGGTGTGTGTGTGTGTGTGTGTGTGTGTGTGTGTGTGTGTGTGTGTGTGTGTGTGTGTGTGTGTGTGTGTGTGTGTGTGTGTGTGTGTGTGTGTGTGTGTGTGTGTCATGGTCATCTCTATGAATCAGATTTATTTTTATTATAATTTATTCAGATATAAACATTTGAAAACTTGTATGACGCACCCGACAAACTCACACGACGGCTGTTGGCTAAGCACACCCAATCCCAAACTGATATTTATGGTGCGCATTTGGCGCATGTGGTTTCGGTTTGTACAGGATATAAAGTGACTGAAATCAGCAGAGAGGGGAGTATATACTGTATCTGCACGTCATCGACAACAACAGAGGAGCAATCAGAGCAAGAGAATCGAGTGAGAGACGCACATTGCACACAGACGATCGATGGTGAACAGATGTAGAGAAAGGGTGTAAAAATATGATTGGGGCAGAAAACGCCAAGCAGGAAATTGTCAATTTGCGTCTCCATCCGCCCACACTGTCCTGGGCAGGGCAGGGACAGCACTCATCAAGCTCAGAGGAGCAGCCATGCTTTTAGGAAAAGGGCAATCCGCAGAAAGAAAGAGTGATCGGATGAGAGGAGAGAGGAAGAAGGCAGAGCAGCAGGGACGATGGAGAGGGATTATGACAAGGGACTTCAGAACGTCTGGAGGAAACCAGGAGAGCGAGCGATGGAGAGAGAGAGAGAGTGGCAGTCACGAAGAGAGAGAAAATGCATGAGGAAAGGGACACGAGTTTGTCCAGGAAGAAAGTGAGATTTTGCATTTTTAGGTGTGTAATCGGGTTACATATTCATTATGTATGCTTCTGTGTACGCATGTACGGTGTATGTGCATGTGTGCGTGCGTGTGCACGTGTGTGTGTAGTTTGTGTTGCAGTCAGCATGATTGGGTTTAGCATAGTGTGGCTGTGAGGGCCCAAGAGTGAAATAGATTAATACATCCACATTGACTCCCACACTTCAATCCCCCAGGCTAGAGTAATGCTCCTGCCCACCTGCAGTGTGCGATGATGGGGCCGGCGTCAGGCGGGTTGCAGGTCTTCACCCGGCGCAGGAAGGCCAGGAAGGGAGTGGGGTACTCTGGGACGCCGTGGTCGGGCCACGCCGTGAACTGGAACTGACGCACCTCCCGCTTCTCACTCGAACCGTTCTGGGGGGAGAGAGACACAGGGACAGGGAGACAGAGAGAGACAGAGAGAGAGGGAGAGACAACGAGAGAGAGAGAGCAAGGTAGAGAACGAGAGAGAGGTACGATGGGACAAACATTAGAACACGGAACTGTCTCTGCTGTATGCTGATTGGTCTGTCGTCGATTGATTAATTGACAGATTGTGTTAGCAACTGATTCTTTGATTTGTTCCCATGTTGTCTTGGTGTGTTTTGAATGAGATTGTATGCATTGAAATGTCACTATTATAGAGTTGACGAACAGTCATCATTTATATCCAAACACACCAAAGTCAGACACTTGAAACAAACTTGCTTGTGTTTTCATCATTCTTGTCATTCATGTGTGTGCCCATCTGGTATTCAAACAAAGGGCCAGATTGTGTGGAGTAATCCCACCCACTGTGCGATGTGATTCGCTGTCTCTCACAGCAACAGTGACATTGACGAGTGACAGCGAAAGTGACACTTTCCCACACATTATTACAATGTGCGTCAAAACAAGGTCTGGAAATTGTTTTGGATACACAGCTTGTAGGAAATCACAGTGATCAAAGCATGCATATTCCATGTTTTTAAAGAGTTTGCACAGTTTCAAAAATGTAATTTTTTACATTATTTATTATCAGTATTATGTTAATTTGAATTTCCAATTAACTTCTCTTTGAGGTGTTTGTTCCTCCCCTATATATGTGTAAATTAGCTGAAAATATTGAGACTGAGGAGGCTGGCAAGCAGCACAAATCTGGCTTGCTTTTGGCTTGAAATATGCCTTTAGAAAAACACCATTGTGTTGTTGTTTGAACAACTTCTATCTTTTCCCTGTATATTTAAATGAGTGATTATACTGCATTTTATATTCAGATTTTTTTTTGCAACTGAACACATTAGAAGATGTGTATCCTATCCTCCAACCTGTTTGAATGTCTAAAAACCCTTGTACTTTATATTATAAAGGTACATGTTTACCAATTAAAAATAAATCACATACCTTCTCAGAAGGCTCCACTAAACTTCTTTAATTTCTATTATAAAGGTTAATTCATTTCAAATAAATCAGTCTCAGAAAGCTCACACATGAGCTTTCATAGCTCCATGAAGTTGAAGATATGAAATTTATGAATTTTGTGTTATGTGTTTTTGTATTCGACGACCAAGTAACCACTGACCGTCTGTGAAAATGTAATAAATATGTGAATTCAAAAATAAATAAAGAAAGCTCACACAAAATGCCTGTACTTTACATCATAAAGGTAAAGATTTTCAAATAAATAAAAACAGTCTCAGAAAGCCCCACTAAACGCCTTTACTTTATGATTTCACAAATGTGAGTGATAAGCTATTCGTCAAAAAACCCAAAGTAATTAGAAACAGCTTTGGAAAGTTCTGCTCGCTGTGCCAGGGACATGCGCCACACATCGCCCCGGCACCGCGACAGATGGGCGCTTCGGGCTGTCTGCTAATTGACATCTCTCGGCTCCGCCGCCGCGGCTACGAAGCGTAGCGCCGCCGCGCCAACAGCTAACACAGCTAACCGCTAACAGCCTCGCCAACAGACGAACGAGGAGGACACCCACGTCGTCCGTCGCCACCTCTGCCCGGAGCGCGGGAACATGGCGACGGGTCCTCCGAGGTTGCCTTGACGACATGAACAACACCCCGCAAGCTGTCCGTCAACAGGAAGTGATTGTAGTAGCCCCCCCCACACACACACACGTACAAAAACCCTAGGAGAATGACAGGGACACGTCTGTGTGTGTTTTTCTTTGCAACCCCCCTTGAGAGGGAGCCTCAACAGGAAGTTGCATTTCAATGCAATTATGTTGCCTCAGATTTGTTTTTTTCGCCCTTCTTTTCTGGATGAATTTCTGAATAAATGAGCGTGGTATTGAAAACAAAAAGTGACCTAGATATTTGCCCGTTTTCCAAGGATGTTGCCTGGCTTTATGTGTCTGCTTTGTGGGGTTAGTTCCGGAGACAAGGCCAAAGTCGGGGCGCTGTTGTCGGGCTGTATTCACTTTTTCATCGCTTTCATTAAGATGTATGCAGCCTTGTTTCCCTGCACACACAAGGGCCAAAACCTGTGTGTGTGAGTGCGACTACCCTGTGACTACCAGTGCAACGAGGCTACAAACCCCGCCAGGGCCCGGCCCCGAAGGACAGCCAAGGACCCTTGGGGAGAATACACTGCTGAAATAAACGGTTTATTCTCTGCTTATTCCAGCAGGATACATCACAGCTCCACATAAGACTATAGTTGAATCTCCAGCTGCGTCTTGCATTTCGGAAGATGCGTCTATGTTTTTAGCACACCCCATTTGCCTATCAGATACGATTACAAATATAAGTCACGCAATGCGGCAGAATCAGGAAGACCGAGTTTAGATGATATGCCCCAGGCAGCCAGCTGTAGTCTTTTACGTTTGAGAGTTTACACAAAGGAAAGGACCACATTGGTTCGTAGGAGATAAGGTAGGATAGAATCAACTTAAAGCCATCGTAATGCATTGTTGACTATATAATGTATACAGTAAGAACACATCATATTTCACATTGGTGCTGTAATGACTGATCTGCTTCGCTTCACGCAGAGTGAAGCCTGAGGTTTGAGTCAACGTCTTCGGGGGCACGCCATACTGGGGCGCTTCAACTTCCCTCTTTCGTATCGCCTCCAGTGGATGGGGGTTGGCGTCTATTTATCGAGCGCGGTTGGGAGCTCAGATCCTTGCACCTGCGTGATGTTTTTTTGCCGTCCTGGGGTGAATCCATGTGCACCGACGCAACGCAATCATATGGAGAGGGTGTGTGTGTGTGTGTGCCTTGCATATGTCTAAGCTTCAGCATGTGCCTATGGAATATTTGAGTGCCTTTTAAGTTGGTTTTAAATGAGTGTCAGCAATTGCGTTGGCGTGTTCATGGCTATGTGTGTGTGTGGTTCAGCATGTGTGAGTGTGTGCGTGTGCGTGTGTGTGTGTGTGTGTGTGTGTGTACCTTGTGTAGGGAGAAGGTGCGAACGCAGAAGGTAGCCAGCTCTATGGTGTCAAGCAGGGTGACCTGGGTCATCCCGTAGGTGTCTGTACCCCGGCTTGGCCAGTACTGGTCACACTTGATCTGCAGAAAACAGGAAAACAGCCGTGTGTGAAATACTCTTCAACAACAATCTTCGACACAAAAGTAAAACTCAAAGAAGGAAAAATAAAACACATTTAAACAGCAATCTACATTTTGCCATTTCAAATTTAATAGATAACTTCGGTATCTATTTCCTATTCCATTTTTAGGTGGATGCAGGCACAAATTCTGTAATTATAATTTATTACAGATGGCTGACTAGTTGGTAGTTTACCTGTCCCTGTTTGCAAACTACATCTGAGTCTGAATCTCTTCCCTGGATCTCTAACCCCAGCAGAATGCTTAATGAACACTCATTAAATATGGAGTGTGACCTGCAGATCTGAAAAACAGAGAGCTATCCCATCTAGGGAGGGAGGGAGCGAACGAGGCGAGAGAAAGAACACAGAGAATAACAGGGACACAGAGAGTGGAAGCAAAGGGTGACATAGAAAGAGATACAAAGAGGGCGAGAACGGGAGTGAGAGGAGTGAGACACAGAATGCCGGAGAGAGATATGGAGAGTGGGAGCAAACAAGAGAGGGAGGGAGGAGGAAGTTACGGAATGAGAGAGAAACACAGAGTGGTTGAAAATGGGACAAGGAGAGAGAGTGAGAGACACACACAAACAGATAGGCAGACAGACGGACAGATAGACAATATAGTGAGAAAGAAAGAAAGAGAGACATAGTGAAAGAGAGAATCTCCCTCTCGCTCTCTCTCTCTCTCTCCCCCTCTCTCTCTCTCTCTCTCTCTCTCTCTCCCTCTCTCTCTCCCCCTCTCTCTCCCTCTATCTCTCTCTCCCCGTTTCTCTCGCTCCCTCTCTCGCCTCCCGTATTTCCGTGACGTGCGATGTCCAGCGGCTGCTAACAGTGATGGGGTTTGACAGAGAGAGGAGCACACGCGTCCACGCGGACGACAAACCAACAAATGAAAACAGACAGAGGCGGAGAGTAATCAACCTGCAGTGTGGAAAAACCCTGAACCCCGATGCTTCTGACAAACGTTTGGCCCGACGCGATCACGCATCGCGCCATCGCTTGACTTCTTTTCTGTTGTTTTTCCGGACAATTCAAAGACGTTCTCTAGCCTCGACGGCGAGAGAATCTCCTGCTTGTGAATAGTTCCTCTCACTTCCTCGACTTCCTGCTTTGACACACGAGCGCGCCTCAGCCAAGGCCCCTGTGTGCCTAGGCGAATCATGCCAAACAGATGGTAGTGGGAGAGCTGGTTATGGGGTTACTGGTGTTGCTATGCCAACTGTAAAAAGAACCTGCGTGAGCCATTGTTTTGATTATCTAACAGTTTTTGAGATGCATATTCTCTGAACTTCCTTTCTCTATTTCCACTCTGAAGGCATTTGAAATAACGGACTACGGTGTTGAATAGATAGAGGTTCCAGTTGGGAATTGGAGTTAATTAAGAAAATGGCTTCTAGGTTCACTTCATCCGTCCAGACAAGTGATTAACTCTGAGGACCTCCCCTTGACCTCAATAATGTTCAGTTGTACAATAAACCTGGACAATACAAATCAGAGAACGGTTTGTGGCTGTGTGATTTATAAGTTAGCAACACTCAGTTGTTGTTTGCCTACACACAACACCACCTAACATATATATTTTTTAATAATTTGATGACAATCAATGGAAAATAAAAAAAGCATGGGAAAGCATAATGCAATTAGAATGGAACCTAGTAGAAGCCCTGTGGCACCCCACTGTTAATTAGCTGGAAGGACTGACCCGTGACTTCTCCTCTAGCCTGGTCATCATGACCACAGTGGCCGCCCGCTGCTCCCACACCATCCTCCAGAAGTCTCCGAAGGTCTCCGGTAACGGCCCCTGGGTGGCGATGTAGGCGTTCTGCTTCCTGTAGCCATCGATGTAGTTGGAGTTGATGTAGTCGCTGCCCGTGATGCCTGGTTTGAGAACAAAACATGAACGTGTCGATCAAATGTTTTTCTATTGGATGCGATAGGCATTATATTCATCATTGCATGTATATCATGTATTATTTTCGTCAATTAATCTGTTTATGCTCAATTTCTTCTCCAGAACAAATCAGCCACAATGAACCTTGAATAAATAGATAAAAAGAGTACTTCAACGGTGCTCAATGCAACAAAAAGCAGCACTGATAGAAGAGTATTTACCAAATACAAATGAAATGACAAACACACACGCCATCATCTTCTCTTGAATAACGACTGATTGTTCTTCTTCCCACTCTGCCTCTGTGGTGCAGCAGCAGCAGCAGCAGCAGCAGCAGAAACAGCATAAGCCTAGCATGCTGGCATCTGATTTAACGATGTCTCTAACATCGCAGAGCCGGGAAGATCTAGCATCCCCCACACCCTGAGAGTAAATCAGCCAGCGGGGCGCTCCCCCCACTCCTGCCATCACTCTCCCTCTCTGTGCACCACGCTCCGCCGCCCCCCTCCTCGCCTTCCACTAAATCCAGCCTTAAGGAGAGCCCTGGCAGCCCCCGACTGATGAGAGTCGGCGGAGAAAGCGATGTGTTGGTAGCGCCCCGGCGAGAGGAACGTGCGTGCCCCGTGCTCGGTATTCATGGCCGCTGCTGTGTTTACACTCAGCGGTAGTCGACGGTTACGCTGCTGTCCTGCCACGGCCAAGTGAAAAGCTTTTAGTCCTGTGGTTTGAATCTAAGTTTGTGTTATTAGTGTACGTACACAAGTACACATTAGGCGTCGAGATAACGGCCGGGTTGCGTTTTCTGCCTGCGTGGTGTTTTAAGGGGGTTTCAAAGGGCCTGAGCCTGCCCAACACTTGTATTCGTTAAGGCGGGCAGTGGAATGGGCCTATCCATCAACAACCCGCCATGGGTATTGCTGCTTCTCTGCCAGAGTCATAAACTGTGAACACAGGAACTAAGCAATGTTCTTGGTTCAGTAAACAGTACCACAGAGTGGCATTAAACTGTCTATTTTGTCCCACCAAAAATTCCCCCCGAGCTTCATTCACCACGCCAAAAAATAGCCCTCGCCAAAGTACGGGCTTTAGATAGGTGTTTTTCTGTTTTTCTCTGCCAGATGTGTTTTTTTTTAAAACACTAAAAGCTAAACATTAAAGTTATATAAAAAGCAAGACTTGACTGTCAGTCACTGAAAATTGCTCAAGGGAAAAGCACAGGTTCAATGGCCCATATTCAAAAAGGATTTCAAGCGTTCTGCCGGTCTGAAATCTATTCCAGCCGTGCGACGAGGAATCGTCTGCTGCGGAGCCACGTCCGTCTGACTGGCTGGCTGCTCCTCGGGTCAGGCGAGAGACGAGCCATGGCGCTAATATACGCTCGGAGGAGACGTTTGGAGGACTTGGGTGAACGATCGGAGGAGAGAGGGAGGATGATTAAAGAGGAGGAGGAGGTGGAATGTGAGGAAAGAATAAAGTAAAAAATCAAGAGCTATAGAGAAGGAAAATAAAGATAGTGGAAAAAAGAGAAGAAAGAAATATGTTGAGTAGAGAAAGACTTGAATAAGGTCAGAAAAAGGGAGACGGACAGAATGGAAGGACGAAAGCACAAAAGGACAAAATAAAGATGTCCCTGATGCCATTAGAAGGGTTTCCACACGGTGTCTGCGGTGGCTGGGCGTTGGTCATAGCCAGCTGAGCAGTGGATGGCGACTTGCATGAATTGTTCTACTTCTGCGACTAATGGCAAAAACCACTGCACTGTAAAATAGAAATTTCAGACTTGATTAATTTATGTATTTATACTGGGGGATAATTTGGTCACGGGTTTTGTCGCGGCGTCAAATTGGCCTGGCTATTGTGCGACAGCATCATGAAGTCTTTGCCCATGGCGCACATGTGCGCGCACACATCACCAAACACGGACACACATTGCAGAATGAATGTGTGCCACAGAGCAGGAGGATGATGGTTGGATGAGAAGGGTTTCTGTGGAGCGAAGGAAGGGGGGCAAGAAATACAACACATCTCCCTTGAAAGTTTAGCGGCGTGCAAAGGACTGGCCAGGTTTTTTTCTGGAAGGTTGGCCATCGTTTGGATATGTGTATGTGTGCATCATTGGAATGGTGCAGACAAATTGAGCTAGACAAATGGTTTTGGGGAACTCTCTGGGGAACTCTCAAACTGAACTGAATAGCAGCTGTGGAGTCCATATACCAGAGTTCATATATTTACTCCAACTAAGTGTCATTCTACACACTGTGACTCAATGCTAGAGATTGATTTAAAGGGGCAGCGGGTGGGATTTAGTGGCCTCTAGTGGTGAGGTTGCAGATTGCATCTAACGGGAGAATGTCACAGTGTCGAAATAAAGGGATCATTCTAAGGTAATTAAAACACAACAATAGTTATTTAGATGGGATTATACACCAATCAATACATACTAAAGAATATTATATTCCATATCGGCCTCGCTACATTCTGCACGCTGCATCTTAAGGAAAGCTGATTATTCTGTGATTTTGTCACACAACATGCTGCTCTGTATGCAAAATGTACAGTGTTCCTCTTTAAGATTATCAAAATAAAAAACCCTATCTTTTGTAGATTTCCATGATGACATAAATGTAACAGAAACTATCCAATGTACTTTGTAGTGTGTACCCTCGTTTTGATGCTCGTTTAAAATAGTGATACCAGCCTATGTTCACGTTTCTCAATATGTGCGTCAATATATGAACCCATATTTAAGCATCGGAAGACGTCGCTGTAAAGGCATCAGATCAATACCCTTTCCCCCCCGAAATAAAATCTAGAAAATGAATATCTGTCATGAAGGAAACACGAACAGCATTTAAAAGAGCGAAAAAAACTAACACTGTATTGATAAAAAACTCCTCATGTCTCAAATGGCGTCCATTAGAAATAGGTGTTAGAAAACAGTATTTTTCACACTGTAATTGGGTAACCCAGTGTCACACATTCTTCAGGTTTTAAATATAGCCAATATCAGCTCCTATATCGGTGGCTGCCTCCCTACTATTAAGCTTTGCAAAAAAACAAATGTTACCTCCTTAGAAAGTACTTGAATGAACAGTATACCGGCGGTAGGAGGGTCAGAAGGAGGACCTAAAGGGGGACAGTGTCTTACCGTCAATGGGAGCCAGGATGACGCGGGAGTGGTCGTAGGCGATGACGTTGGCGTAGCGATTCTTGGGCTTATTCACCTCCAGGTTGGAGTTCTCCCAGGTGAACTGCTGGCCTGGGTCGATAGACTGGACCACACGCACACGCACACACACAGACACACACACACACACACGCACACACACATGGACACACACAAACACACACAAATTAGAGGTGTAGACAAGAGTGCATAAACAGCATCAATTTAGCCAATTGAAGAGGAGTGGGAGAGAGAGAGAATAAACAGAGGAATTCATAGAGAGAAGGGTGGGACATTTCACAGACAGAAAGGGGGGGGAAAGAGACACATTTAGAGAAACCCTCTCATTGGCTGGTTCAAACACCCCCCCCCCCCTCACACCGCCCACCTCTTTATCAACACCATTCACGACAATGGAACATAACAGAGAGATAAAAATGTCTGATATAATTTCTGCCGCGTTGCTTTCCCACTGTGAGGGGCTCGAAACGGGGGGAGAGACGGTAAAGGCTGATAAAACGAAGCAATTTATGCTCTGTGAAAACACATCCAGCGTTGTTCCTTGTAAATATTGGATCTGCTTGTGGGGGTAATTCCTTATTCCATTACGTCTCCTCCTGCCTGCTCACAGGGGCCTGCCCGAGGGCCCTTGCCTGGGTTTAATGGCAAAGTGTGGGGGACTGTGAGGGTTTTGTGGAGGTGGTTCATGATACAGGGTTCATGCCAGGACAGTAGTGACATAGAAGCTGTGTTACCTTCCATTGTCATCATGGCTCTGGGAACCAAGGCACAGCAAACCAAGTCTTCATCCTCAAATGCTCCCTCTCTTCGTCCTCTCGCTTGTCGTCTCTCTGCTGTGTTTCTCCTTTTCCACTCCTTCTCCGTTATTCTTTCCTCATTTTCTACTCTGCTCTACTTTGTTTCAGCCCTACTTGACTCACATTTGGAGTCCATCTATCTGGTGCCTTTCTTACTTCCTGTTTCATAAATCGTGTACAATCTCAAACACCTCGGACAAAGGTATTAAAAGTATAGCTTCTATGGTGAACTCTATAAAATTACGTAATTGAAATTGCTAAATCAATAAAAAATTTCTCTCACTGGTCTGGACTGGTTTGTCGCTTTCGATGACATCTCTCTCTCCCTCTCCTGAGCTGGTTCGCCCCCCTTTTAGGCATTACTCTGAGACCTCTCTTTGTCCCCCCCCCCCAACTCTGAATCAAAGCAGGCTTAGTCCAATCACTCACAAGCGTGTGGCAAGCGTCACTTGGCATAGCGGGGTTGCCCCGACGACCGGCCATTCATCAAGGAAATAACAAAATGAAAATAACAATTTGCCGTTTCATTTGGTCGTTTATTCTTCTGGACGGCGGCCCTATGTGGCGGGGAGATGAGCCAAGTGGGGGAGTAAGAGAGAATTAAGGAGAGGGAGGGAGAGAGAGAGAGAGAGAGAGAGAGAGAGAGAGAGAGAGAGAGAGAGAGAGAGAGCGAGAGCGAGAGCGAGAGCGAGAGAGAGAGAGAGAGAGAGAGAGCGAGAGAGAGAGAGAGAGAGAGAGAGAGCGAGAGAGAGAGAGAGAGACAAGAAGAGAGGGAGTGCGAGGAACCGAAGAAGAGAGAGGGAGAAAGCATTTCTATTCTCAGAGCCAAGTCATTAGAACTTCTGCTGCAAGCGGAGAAGTCAACTTTCGCACAAAATAACCCATCCATCCATCCATCCATCCATCCATCCATCCATCCATCCATCCATCCATCCATCCATCCATCCATCCATCCATCCATCTATCCATGCATCCCTCCTCTCATCCATCCATCCCTCCCCTCCTCCATCAATGCCTCCCTCCCTCCCTCCTCTCATCCATCCATCCATCCCCGATCCCCCCCCTCCCTCCTCCCTCCCTCCCTCCCTCTACCCATCGCTCCTCCCTCCACACACACCCCCCCTCTTCCTGCCTGTAAACCAGCCAGTGTGTGAGCCATCACGACAACCGGCTCCAAACCCCCCGGATTTTAGCTGCCCCCAGACACAAAGAGGTAATTACAAGGAGCGGTTATCACCTCATCAACCAACCGGGACGGCCACACCTTCCACTACCATCCCCCCCCCCCTGTAACCTCCACCCCTAGCCATGGGAGGGGGGTAGGGGGTTAGGGGTGATTTAAGGGCCTCTGCGGTGGCACGGTGGATATTGCTGGTATGCAAACGAGAGCTGATTCAGCCATCCTGATATCTAATCAACTGTGGTGTCATTTATAACCCCGGGCGCCCCTGAACCCTGACAGCAGCCCCCCCCCCCCCCACCCGCCCCCCCGTCGCCAACAGCACATCGAGTGAATAGTTGCTGCTCGAGAACGTCTGGAATGTGTGGATCTATAATTACTACCTCAGAGTTAATGGAGCAGCAATATAGACACGCACGCGCCCACACGCACGCACATACACACACACGTGCACGTGCACACACACACACACACGCACACTTTTTGAACCCGGCTCTCAGCGGGAGATGGAAGAGGATATTATTTCAGGGGGAGAAGGGATCACCAACGTTAGGGGTGATTAAGGGCGGCGTTGGGCTGATCTTCATCGATGGGCCGATTATTATTATTATTTTAAGTCAACCGCGATCCGAGGAGGTTTCCTATTTATATATTTGTGCAGTCTTGCAGCGCAGAGGAAGAGATCATCCTCTGGAAATCGGAACGTATTACAGGACAACTCCCAAATGATTCCTTTATTTGGTCTGACTGAGCTTTAAAGGAAATTGCATCCCCCCCCCCTCAACCCCATCCCTGTCCTTCCTCCTCCTCCCCCCCCTGCCTTCCTCCTCCTCCTCCTCCTCCCCCCCTGCCTTCCTCCTTCTCCCCCCCCCTGCCTTCCTCCTCCTCCCCCCCCCCTGACTTCCTCCTTCTCCTTCTGAAAACCTCTTCCCCCTCGGGGGAGATTTTTGCAAAATTGATATTTTTCATAAAGGCAGCTTATATCTCCGGAACGAGGTTAAAGCTGCCAAATACAAGCGGCATCTCCTAATCGCAGAGGCTCCACACACCATAAACCCCCCCCCCCCCCCCCCCCCCCCCCATGTACTCTCAGCAGAAACGGACATAAACACTTCATTTCTCGGGCGCTTTTTCATTAAGAGTTAAACCCCGGTGCACCCCGCTATGAAAACAGCCGGGGCGCCGGCGATTCAACGGCCTCCCGACCCCCGGATGACATTTTGAACCCCCGCGACCCTTGACCCCCCCCCCCCCCGGTTCACCGTCTCACCTCGTACTCCTGCGAGAGCTTCAGGTTGTCGTTGGCCTTCAGCAGCTCTGTGTGTTCAGCCAGCTCGGCGATGGGGATGGGCGGGTGGGTCATCATCCCTGGATGGGTGAGCGAGGGGGGGGGTGAGGGGGAGAGAGAATGTAAAGGGATAGACCAGGAGGAAGAGGAGGAGGAGGAGGAGGAGGGGGGGGGGGGGGGGGGGGGGGCGGGACAAAGGAGTTGAATTAGTACGATTGGACGACGCTTGCAGAGCAGGAAGCTGCGTTCTCAACGTTAACGCGGTCGGTGCAACAGGGTGAGTTTTTCAAGGGTGAGTGGCGTTGTTCAAGGCAATGGATGTTTGGAGCTGGAGAGGGCGGTGCTAGTGAGGGGAGAGTGGACTACAGTCACATCGTCTTAACGGTACCAAGGCAATGACACACATAGTAAAGGTAGACTGACCAGACTAGGCCAGAGCTCAAAGACTTGAAATAAAGGCAACCCCATGTTGCCCTGTCTCTTGTTTATTTGAGGCATGGCGACGATATGCTTTGTTAAACTGCTTGAATCAAAAGCTTGTTGCACTGTGCACGAAAAACTGCCTTGTGAGGCTCGGCACCATATAATCGAAATGCGGCTCGCTAGATTAGATAGATGGATTATTGTTGCTTTTGTCAAAGATATGTGTCAAAATATCACCAGAAGAAACGGCTCCTTATGCCGCTATGAATAAAATAAAAATCGACTGCAATAAAAAGCTTTCATCCACATCGAGATCAAAGCTGATGCAGCGAGCTGATTAAGATGGTTAATCCTTTTTGGCTGTGCTAATCGTTTGTTATCACAGCGCAGGATGCTAAGCATATCAGCGCACCATGTCCTCAAACCAATCGGCATTGTTCGCGTTCTAAAGAGATGCAGAGCCTGAGGAGGAGCCCTGGCCCAGGGGGATTCTGGGAAAGTGAGTACAGAGGAGGATAAACAGGGTTTGAGTGCGTGTGCTGGTGATGAGAAGTGTGAGTGATGCTTAGCAATACAGTCGGCGGCTCCATCCAAACCCTGGTGCCAAGGCAAAGCAAGCGTAATGCTAGGGTAACACCTGTTAGCCAACCGTACTTCTACCTCAGTCTAGCTGTCACGCTCGCTAACAATAGCTAAACCTTCAAATTTGGCAGGAAAACCTAGCAGCGCGCATGAAAAACCCGAACCCATCTGGTTACAAATACGTGAATGAGCTTTGTCAGTTGAATTCGTTGGGTTGTAAATGGCTTCAAATCTATCAGTTTGTAAAACATCATATTTGTTAGTTGGTGAACGGCATTCATTTCGCCGGTTGGCCAATTCCGCTGTCCCTCCCTCCGGAGACCAGTGTGCGCTCGGCTGCTGCTGTAGCAGAGTATTATCATCACGCTACTTTAGCCAGGCCTGCTAATCCACTTAGCAGCATAAAGTCACAGCCATGTAATGGAATATAGGACAACCATACGACTTGGCCTCACAGCAGCCATGCATGGGATCAACACAATTTAGCGCTTTCGTATTTTTAGCAAGCCGGCTTTCCTATTTTAAGTATTTGTATTTTTAGCTGGCACGTTTTCTTGGCATGAATACTTTTCTTTTTGCCCAATGTTTAGGTCAAGACAAAAGGGGAATGTTGATGCCCCCAAACCCTCCCCCCCCCCCTTCATCAGAAAATCTTCGTTCTGGGGTTTAATTGACCGTAAAGAATAGACATGATCACATTAACCATCCTCAATTCCCCCCTTTTGCGGTCTGACAGCCCGCGGCCCCTGAATGTTAAAAGGGAGAGGGAGACATTTTTGTCTTATTTCTCCGGAGAGAGGATCAAACGTTCCCGGATGACTGTCAAATTGGTACGCTATGGTAATTTCGGTTACACCAAAATAAGAATGTAATAGGTGCTAATTACGCCGAGTTAGCCAAGACTGATGTGCAAACGGAAGAGGATCTGAAATGCCCGTGGACTGCTGTGCCACATGAAGAAAATGCCGCGGAGGGATTGCCGAATTTGCATGATTTTTAATTCTACATTTATTTTATCAATTGAATTATCATAAATGATCTGAATAAATAATGAATTATTAAACCCTATCCACGGAATTTGGGCGAAGACGCGACAGATATGAATGTGTTTGGACAAGGCTGCTTGTCTAGTGATTATGTTGCAGTGAGCCAATGGAGGCAGGGGGTCTCCATGGAAACAGAGCAAGACGTACCCCCAATAATCACTCATGGTGCTGGGGTTGGCGAGGCGAGCGTCAGGCAAATCAAAAGAGAATCGTATATTACAGTTGCTTGTCGGATTATTTACTTTCAGAAAGATAAGGAGGTTTCGCAGGGTTGGTTTGAGGGGAGATCAAAGCGTTTTGTGTGTCGTAAGATATGTGTCTGTGTGTTGTTATGTAATAGGTATGCGTGTGGGTGTATATGTGTTGCTAGGTATGCGTGTTTGTGTTGTTAGGTATGTATGTGTGTGTGTGTGAGGTTCATCTTCTTTGATGGTACTTTCTGTTTGAAAATAATCCTGCAGCCAATTGTGTTAAAATCGTGTCAAATTGTCAGATTTAAAACACACTCAAATACTAAATGTCTCTTATAATCCTAAAAAGACGTGAGCCAATAGGGAGGTTTTACAGCTACATAAAAGTGGTCTCTACACTATAGCCCCAGAATGATATATCTATATATCCAAGATCTGACTTCAATAAAATCCATATGGTTTATAGCTTAGCAAGGTTATTAACAATTTATTTCATCCCCAAGTCAAAATTTGAGCACACACATATAGCAGGGAGGATGGACTGCATAGTTTTGTTTGTTTTGTTTGTTAATCTTCCCTCCTCTCGGCCTTTCATGTTGCAGGGTGGTGGTGTTTTTTTCCAGAGCTGCCAGATACAAATGGATTGATCGCAGGCAATTTTCTCTCAGGGCGGGTTGGCTGTGCAGTACAGTACACGACGTGTTCAGAAGAGGAGATTCGATTCCTAACGCAAAGTCATTCAAGGACACCCTGTTGTTGTTCCTGATGACCCCACCCCCCCACCACCCAGTCACCCTACTCCAATCGGTGTCTTGTCTTTTATATTCAGCTCTACTTCAAGTGAGGACAGAAAACACCCAACTACCGACACTTCTCCACTGTACCCCCGTCTGCTGTGAGTTTTGATCAAAAGCAGTTTTTCTGATAACCTCCACCACCGCTCTCCAAAAATGTCTCTGTTCACCAGCGACTGCATTTCTGTAGAAAACAAAAGGAAAACTCTTTTGTGTTTCGTCCGGGCTGAGAGAAACAATGCTAGACTTTTGAAACATTTCCTTTGTTTTCGCTTATGGTGAACGGGAAAGAAGATGAACAGGAGAATGAATATGGCCGCCTTTAATTAGTTCTACCGGTTATCTCTGTGCACACAGTGATGACCCTCCGTTAGTGGAGGAGGAGGAGGAGGAGGAAGGGGAGGAGGTGGAGGGCAAGCGTGGGGAGGGGTGGTTGTGAGAGTGAGGAAGAGGAGTAAGGCGATATTAAAGAACAGAGACGTTGTGCTTCAAGACAAAAAAAATCAAACACATCTCTCCGTCTCTCTCTCTCTCTCTCTCTCTCTCTCTCCCTCAGCAGAAGTGATCGTTACAAGTTATCTTTGCGCGCGCCGTGATTAATGCCAAGCCGACAGCCCACACCAAAACCATGATGGATGTTCAAACCGCCATGTGAAGAGCAAATTAAACAAACAAAAAAGAACCATGTCAGCGCAGGTTACTGGTGGAGGCCAACGGGGAATACAAGGCGGTTAGTGTGCAAAAAACATAGCTCCGTCATGTGTGGGGGTGGGGGAGGGGGAGGGGGAATCAAATCAATACACATAAATCAAAAACCACAGATGTCAATTGTTTTGTGTTTAAATGGTACCAAGCAGAACCAGCAACAAAAAAAAAAGAGAAAAAAAAATCAAAGACAAGCAGAGAAACAGAATGTATCGACTAACTTTCATCCATAATATCGGCTTCACTCTGAGGACTGCTTAGACCAGAATCTGTGAAAAACAGCAACACAGGGGGATAGAAAGGCCAACAGAAAAGGCAATGTAAAAATTTTACATACACACGCACATAGTTCCACCACGGCCTCCGTGACACAACTCGGGAGGCGGGGCCTGCTCTATGCACGCCGGTTGGTCGAAGGGGGGGTTTAAAAGTAGGGCAATCATCCCCGCCCCCCCCCCTGGCCCCGCCCACAAACCCCAGCGGTTCACCCCTCCAGGAACCAATCCCATGTCCAGATTCTATCGAGGAACGACCTCGTCTACCCCCGGCTTCGCTCGGCGTTCCCGTCATAGAGATCTGAGATATGAGAATCGATTGGCTCCCGCCGTGGGGGGGGGGGGGGGGGGGGTTGGGGTCGGATGCCCTGGGGAAAGAAAGGAGAAGAGAGAGGGACGGAGGAGGAGGAGGAGGAGGAGACGAAGGACGGCGTGTGTTTCCTGTTGATACATGTGACCCTGAACGGCCCTGAGCGACAATGGGTGAGCCAGGTGCAAATGCAACAGGTGAGCGATGCGTTAGCCGCATGCCGGCTCCCAGAATCTTGTGTTTAGCCAATAGGAAGAGCCAAACAAGCGCCAAGGTCATTGTGAACCCAGACCAGGCTTTACAGCGTTAGAACGAATCCCAGCTGCCTGATAAGAGCAGGGACAGGGGGCTACATAGGAAGTAAGACGAGGGAATACAGATATTAAGAAGCGGGGATTCTGCTTTGAACTCCTGCTGCGACAAACAATACAACACGGTTTATCTTTCGGATAAAAAGTCCCGAACAGCACTGGGACAAGGGACGGCTGTCGGAGAATTGGGACTTCTGGTTTCAGGAAGAGAATCCTGCCGAATGCTGTTAGTCATCCATCTGCACTTGAGTCATTAGCATCGAGGTATGACTACTCAGCCGGTATCAGACGCGTCGTGTGATTTGGCTCAGCCCTCCTACTTCAGTGCTTCACAGCAGGTGGATCAGGAATACAGCAGGATTAGCCAAACCTGCATACGTGCACCACTTGTGGCGCAGGCCTCCAGACGGTACGACCAGACAGGGAAGGAGGAATGAAAGAGAGGGAAGGTAGAGAGAGAGAGAGAGAGAGAGAGAGAGAGAGAGAGAGAGAGAGAGAGAGAGAAACATTCAGACTGGATGGAAGCCATTGTCAAAAAATCAAGCTGTCCAAAAAATCAAGCTGTACTTTAACCTGGCATGTGTATGTGGGTCACGGAGGATTGTGTACAGCCATGGAAGAGGGGCGCGCAGTTGACTTGACGTGGGCTGGTATCCGATACCCTATTGATGTTTCACTGTACATATCTCTGCACTGAGAACGAGACGTCAACGGTTCGGAATCTTCCGTTGTTGTCGTCCGAGGCGGTCTGGTTAAAGTCAACGCAAATCAAACCCTCAACTAAAAAGGCAGCAGGATATTTATGAGGGAGAGAGAGAGAGAGGGGGAGAGGGAGAGGGAGAGAGAGAGAGAGAGAGAGAGAGAGAGAGAGAGAGAGAGAGAGAGAGTCAGAGAGAGTCAGAGAGAGTAATTACGGCTGGAGGGGCTGGGGGTCTTACCGTAGCCAGGCTGTAGATATCAGCCTTGTCTGTGCTTCATTAGTTTGGCCCCCATCGCAAATTTAACCCGGGGAACCAATAAAGATAATGGCATGAAGACGGAGAGACAAGCCCTTGGCACCCTGAGGAACCAGGGAGGAATATTACCGGGTCGGGGGGTGGGGGGGGGGGGGGGGCTTTAGCAGCTAACTGACTGAAAACAGACAAACGAGCGCACGGAGAACGACGTTTAAGCTATATTTTCTCCACGCCATGTAGCCCTCGACTTTAAGCGAACACAGACGCTGTTAGCTCCCCTCCGGGGGAGGGGGGGGGTTGGGGGATGAGGGGGGGGTCAAGCGATCGCCTGTTCCCTGGCTTGACGTGCGCTTGGCTGGGCTGGGCTGGGCTGAGGGGGTAGGGGGTTGCGTGCGTTTGAACGTCGGCCCGCCATTAGCCATTAGCTAATGGGCTTGTTCGCGAACGCTCGTGTCCCGCTTAATTAGACAAACCGAATGTCGGTTGGAATTAAAGTCTCAGGGATGCAGAGATAATGGCGTTACACTACATTCTTCACTCCTGTAGAACAAGGGATCACGGGGCGCTTTTTATATTGAATCCGAAAATAGAAAAGCGTGTTTGTTGGGATATCACTGCGTGAACGCCCGGGTGTGCGCAAAATGGTTATCTATAATTTAAGGAGGGGGAAGTATAGGCAGTGAAGGGCAAGGAGCACTGGGAGTCCGCGAGACAAATGGAGGAGAAAAAAAAGCAATTAAAGCTTCTCTAGTCGTCACTGAAAAGAAAGCTGAGATAAGAGTGAGGATTGACCCAGGTAAATAGCCGGGCAGCAAATGGAAGCGGCTCAATTTGCTGCGTCCGTACGCACCGTATGTATAAATGTGTTTCTCGCGTGCGGAGGCAAGTGTGGGTCTGGGGCCGTGGGCCGTGTATCTCCAGGAACCGGACCAGGAAAAAAGAAAAGGGAATTGATTCCCCTTGGTATTGGGGGCCCGGGCGCCGGCCCCCGGACAGGAACAGGGGCCCGAGATTAAACAGTGTATTGAAACATAAAATGGTGGATATCTAGGGGCAGGTTGGAGGACGGAGAGCCGCTGAAAAAGGGGGATCAGGATTTCAAAGGGGGGGGGGGGGCAGGCTAGTCTAGTGGCTAGGGTGTTGGACTCCCAGTCGGAAGGTTCTTGGTGCGAATCCCCGTGCACACAATCAACCTGTAGGCATTCCAAAACAAAGATGCCTTGCTCAGGATACCTGCTCGTTAATGACAAGTACCCTGAAACGTAATTAACTCAACATCACGGTCAGTTCGCTTTGGATGCAGAGTCTTCTGAGAAAAACTCGAAAGAAGAATGGTGTGTCAGAAGGTGGGTGTTAGGAGAGGAAAGGGGGACCGCGGTCATCATGTCGCCAGCCAACGAAACCAAAGACCGGGGCCCCCAGAGGTAACATAGGCAGTGAGCAGTGAGGCTGGGGGAGACATAGATTAAGAGTCATGGATTGAGGAGCTCACAGCACCACTGGGGCCTTTGGTTTGGAGAAGAGTTTGAGAACAGAGCAAAAAAATTGAAGAAGCCTTGAGGCGGTTTGCGGAAAAAAACGGAATGAGGCTGAACAGATAACCGTGAGGTGGTTCAATCTTTCACGGCGAAAGATTGAACGGCTTAGTGAGTGGGTAATTAAAGAAAGAAAGCACAGGTGTGGTGATCTCATGGGATGGTAGATACGGGGAGACGATCTACCTTGACAAGGTGAGATGATTTGCGGCGCTACAACGGATATCTTGTATGGGAGCACCACAGTATTGGAGGATTGATATCGTGCTAAGATAAATCACTGTGTGGGTGGATGTTTAGCAGAGGGGCGCGGAAATAGATGGGAAATGTGCGATAACGCGCGTTTCTTTGTGGGTGTGCGTGAGACACTGTCAAGTCTTTACACACGTGGGTAATCCTGTACCATATTCACTTCATCAAAAAAGATTAATCTCACACTTGTTTTGGGGTAAAAAAAACCAAAGAAAACTAACCAATGGAACTGATTTGAATATCCCCATGGTTACTTTCAACCATTTGCATTGAGTTTAACAAACCCTGTGCAGTTTGAAGCCAGTGTAAAATCCCACTGTATATGGTGTAGAGCACAGTGTGTGTCTGTGTGTCATTGAGTAAGGTATACACAATGAGAACACTGAATTAGCCCAGCTTTGAGCCCACAAGGTCTCGGTGTATAGATTCCCTCCTTAATCAGTCGTAATATCATAAAAATAGCTCAATCAAGCGCTATTTTAAATAGCGTAATCAAGCGCTATGTTTCTCCCCTTAATTAGATTTTCTCTCGTTAGGATTATAAACAATATTTTTTTCCCTTTCCTGGACAAAAAAAACTATGATAATAGAAAAAAACAACAACACATAAAACACAAATTCAGAGAAAACTGATTAAACTTACTGATTAAGCATTTGACTGAACATTAGATAATTTATTCATGTATATTATGATTAGTACAATATAATAATAATATCAATACTAATAATAATTAAAATTATAATTGACTATTGATAATTTAATAACAAAAAATAAAGAAAATGGAAAAACATTATTTGTTTTACTGCAAGATATATTCAGACACATGCTTTATTTGGTATCCTCTTATGGCATGGCCATAAGAGCCGCCATCTGATTGGTCGGTCAGGGGCTCCGTTACCTGGCGTCTGGTAGTTGATGCGTCTCATCTCCACGGGGTCGGTGGGGTGGTGAGGGGTGATGTCGGCGTTGTTGAGCATACACTTGGTCCGTGGCTCCGCCTCTTTTCTCTTGCGGCTAGCGAGGGGGATGGGTGGGGGGAGGAGGAGAAGATGGAAGATAAGAATGTGTGTTTTTTTTCATTCATTGCGATGACGGTTCACTTATTGTTGGGTGAGCTCAAACCAACGCAGTCCTGTGCGTTGACAGCTGCAGAGAAAATCGACTTCCTTAAACCTTCAACGCAAGAGGTATAGCCTAAAAGAACACACGTATATTCCTGCGATATTCTCTTTTTAGAGAATATCTTGTAGCCCAATCTAGGGACGCGCACACACACACACACACACACACACACACACACACACACACACACACACACACACACACACACACACACACACACACACACACACACACACACACACACACACACACACGACAGTGACACCCCTACCGCGACCTTGACATTCCCACCGCTCATTAAAAGTGTCTGTGATGCTGAGACAGTTTCGCTCTGTCTCTCAGAGAAATGGCAGTTCGAGGGGTGGCTGAACACTTACCTGTCGGGCTTGCTGTTTCCAGAGAGAGCAATAAGAATCAAATACACACAGGGACAGGGGAGGGAGAGGGAGCACCACACACAGGGAGAGAGAGAGAGAGAGAGAGGGAGCGGTGAGAGAGAGCGATCAATAGAGAACAGTTTGATATGCACCGAGTCCTCCGCTGCCCCCACAACCGCCATGACAACATCATCAGCATGCACAATCCCACGTGGGTGCGTGGTTGTGTAAGCGTATGCGTGTGGACACACGTGGGACAATCGTTCAACACAGAGGGGGAGATTACCGATGAGGCGGAAACCGGTCATTGGCCTATAATTGCGTGTGCGTGTGTGTCCGTGTACGTGTGGGGGTGCACGGGGGTTTATACTGCTTCTGAGTGTGTGTGAGCAAGTTTAAGTGTGCGTGTTATTTGATGCTGAGCTTTTCGCCTCTGGCTGTGCGTATATGCGTGTCTGTGTCTGTGTACGTGTGTGTCTGCGTATGTATGTGTGTGTGTGTGTGTGTGATTGGCGGGGCTGTGGTAGTGAGGAGGTTGTAGCGGTAGTGGGCGGGGAGGGGGAGGGGGGGGGGGGGGTTAGGGCCAAGGGCAGGCCTGGGAGAGACTATTCACCAGGGAGAGATGGGGAGATAAATGGGAGGAAAAAGAGAGAGAGAGAGAGAGAGAGAAGAGAGAGATCCAAGGAGAGATGTTACTCTCTCTACCCGACAGAGGTAAGGCAAGGTCAGACAGCAGGGGTTCATCTGATAGCAGCGCGCTGAACTCCTGTTCGTCTTCACAGCTCCAGCCCTGATCACAAAGTCTATTTCCCTGTCTGGCTGGGCAGGGTGGCTGACTGATTGGCTAACTGACTGACGACGGGATGTAGTCAGTCGCTCTGGTACTCAGTACACGACATGTGCCTGTCTCTCCTTCCCCCGGGATCGACCCTGCGGGCTTGCAAGGCTGACAACCTGGAGTGAGCCGGGAGATAGCCCCGAAAGCCTCCCCCTCTGAAGCCTTCAGAGGAGGACTCTGGCTAGGGTTTGACTCGGATCAGATTTCCTGTTATGGAGAGCAGCTGTGTAATTCTACGAGGTGGTTTCAGTGATCTCCGCAACCCTCAGCTGTGTTTTACAACAGCTGCACTATCGGGGACATCGATAAGAGAGAATAAGGTGATTCCATGGAAATAAACAGCTAATTGAAGCTAAAGCTCTTTGATCCAGTAGCAGCATCTAGTCCTATGCTGTACGCAGTGGTTCAACTCTGATCCAATGGCGAGTTCCTTTATGTTGAGCTGTATCTGAAGGTTCTCAGTGAATCTCGTCTCTCTTTATGTCTCTCTTTTCTCATTCGTGCTTCAGGGAGAAACAAAACAAAATCAAATCTTACCAAAGCCATTCATCTCTTATTAGGTAGAGATACATGTTTGTCCTATTTATTTGAATTAGTGCAACCAATGAAGGGATCATTTTTTTAATTAACCCTTCTCACTTTGAGTTGGACCTTATTTTCTCTTCACAGAAAGAGTCATGCAAGGGTTTTTTTCTACAAAAAAAAATCCTAAAGATGAAAACTGTATTCGGGAACGAACTTAATTGAACCGTGTTAATAATTCATGGATGGGATACAAAACAATTTGAAAAATTGAAATTGTTTTTGCTGGGAATGATTCCTCAACGTGCTGATTTCATGCTGATTAATTCAAATGAACTCCGGGGTCAACATGCTCCCTAACATTCGATGATAATGAATCCACCATCCATATCCAAGCAAAGAACGTAAATAACAGGTTCTAAGGTATCCATTCATTGATCGGTCCAATGGATTGAGCAAGGCACTAACATCGACTGCTTGGGCCAGGGGTTTGATTCCCAATAGTTTGATGATTAGAACCGCCTGGTTCATAGATTTCTATTCTTGTCACCATGCATCTTTTCAAGCATGCAACACAGCACACTGACGCTGTATTATACAAGTGTAAGCATTTTTACATTGTATTTTACAGTGTCAAGCCACATTCACATAGCTTACAAAGTCGATCGTTGCTATATCATTGGTATATTTCAACCATCGTCTATTTTACAGTGTCAAAAGCACGACCCAATGTACAGGGTCAAAAACATGCAAAATGGCCGCCTTTGCGTTTGCTTCCGCCGACTCACTTCTTGTAGAGGAGGATGGCGATGACGATGCAGATGATGAAGACCACGGCCAGCACGGGGCCCACCACCCAGATGAGGCCATCGGCGCCCGTCTCCACCTGCCGCACGTCCACGACCTCCGGGGTCAGCACCGTGTCCGTGTACGGGCTGGTTGCAAACATTTTCTGGAAAAACAACAAAGACAACAATAGAAGTCAATGGCGGCCATTTCTTTGATCACCCTTTGCAATTTTCTTTTATTTTTTTATATTTCTTAATAATTACATTAATTACATTAATAACCTCAATGTATTATATAGATTTGATAAAACATCTTTCGGGACGGAGTCACAGCAGAATGTCAACTTTGAGTCGCTGAACTGAGCTAGCGGAAAATATCTCTCAGATTTGACGACTCTTATCGAAAGAACGCTCCGATTGCATATCCAAACAAATGACACCTCGATCGAACCGGGCCGCATCCAAACGAAGCGATTCCCAAGTGTGAACAGCACAGCAGTGGACTCACCCCCGAGGTGGTGTTGAGCTCGGCCAGCAGGAAGAAGACGTACTCCTGTCCCGGCTCGAGGGGCTTGTTCTCACAGCTGCTGTGGCGGTGCTCCGAGCCCACCATGTAGCTGGTCGGAAGATGCCGGAAGCACGCCATGACGTAGGGCTTCCTCTGGTCCTGCTGGGCTAGCTGCCGCCGCGACCGGTGTCTCGGGATCACCTCTCGGAGAAGCTGGAGACAAAGGAGTGCGCAGGGTTCAAGTCTGTTCGATACATCCGACGTTATTCATACAGTGCTTTACGTGTAAAAACTCGGGATAAAATAAATACAAAGTGAACGACAAGGGAAAGGCCACACACAACGAGAATCAGATATACTGTGAGCTAGCGATAATGAGTCGAAGATAGTAAAAAAAAGAAAGAAAAAACACTACTGGAAGAAAGTGAAACTAGACAGCTTTGGTCTCAAATATTGAAAGATTAAAGTCGACCAACTTCCCCTCCCATTCATTAGTTTATTTCTGACTTAATTTCATCCAGTGGGGCCGTCTACCTTTAAGTTAAACAGCACCGAGGCAGAAACGATCATAAACAGCGGGGACATTTGTCAAGAAAAACAACAACCATTGGAAAAATATAATAACGAACAATCTACCGCTTTGATTTCCAGGCAGAAAGAACAACAGTTTGACGCCACCAGACAGGTAAATAAGCCGCACAAATCCATTTACTCCCCTTTTAGATTTCATTTTCACTTTGATGATTCTGTTTTGTTCCCGGGTTTCAAAGCTATCCATCCACTCATCCCGTCATTAAATCCATTAAGTTCACCCAGCGTTACCCCAATCTCCTGCCTCATCCTTCCTTACTTCGCAAAAGTATAATTGAAAACTTTTCATGCGCATCGGGTAAAACCAAACACTGTGGGTGTGTAACAAGCCTCCTCCAAGCCTTCCTCCAGCCCTCCAGGTGGGTGTGTGTACTGACTGAGATGCTCAACATGCTTCTGGAGTTGTCTGCTAATCAGACAGCACCACTACCACCTTTCCCCCCTTGGTACGATTGATTAAGGATGTGCAGAGACAGGAAGATGGGGCTGATCCTCAATCCAATAGGAGAGGATGCCGGCGGATCGGTGGCTCGGTTTGACCTTCATCGCTGTGGGAAAGGCGTAGGCCGACTGCGTGGTCGTGTGTGTGTGCGTGTGTGTTGTTTCATAGACGTAAACCCCCTGAAATATAAATATGTTGAAGTGCGTTCATTTGTAAGCCAATCTGGGATGGTGTGGGCGTGGCCTTGGCACCACTACAGCTTTCCCCGTTCTAAATTACCAACCTGAACTAAAGCCCCTTCTTTCCCCTGTGCTCAGCGATAATCAGCCTAGAGTGCGCGTAATTCTCACAAAGCCAGATTTATGTTGGCTAATTCGCCAAGCGTCTGGAGAAACACAAGAACGCATGATGCGCATAAAGGCGGCGGCAGGGTTGTAGTTCAGTGGCTAGGGCCAAAGGCACTGGGTTCGATCCCCAGTGTCAGCAGTCTACCTTTGGGCTCATACCTACCTACTTATCCACTGCAAGGTTTAGATGCAAGCATCTGCTAAATGACTAAAGAGTAAATAACCCAAAAAAAGTCTTGCCAGCGGCGATTGGAAAATGACCAAATAGTAAATAGCTTAATAAATTCCCAGCCATGGTGAATAGTAAAATAACTAATAGTAAATAACCTACGGTAATAAATTCCCATCAGTGGAGAAGAGTAAATATCAAAATAGTAATTAGGATACAAAGATGGAGAGGGAAGGGGGGAGAAGGGACTACAGGTAATAGGGGTGCTAGCGCTTCCTATTGTTGGGGGTCTCCATGGTTACCTCATCCATGTCCATCTCGTCCGGGGTCTTCAGGTTCTTCACCGTCCCGGTGGTCCGCTTCAGCGGCACGGCCACCAAGTAGAAGTTCCTGTACACAGGAAAGTACACGCCGGGCAACGATTATTAGACCAACTTACTTTTATCTTTATTACGTTGAAATGTACAGATAATCAATTGTATGTTAATTGGACATCTACAGAGTTTAGAAGATACATTCTAATATTTCTTATTTTTGCAACCCAAAACCAATGTTTCCAAAAAAGAGAAATTGGGGACAGACAGACAGACAGACAGACAGACAGACAGACAGACAGACAGACAGACAGACAGACAGACAGACAGACAGACGAGATCAATTCTAACATTCTGGATAATTTCCTACCAAAACGAAAGTTTACAAAAAAGATAATCGGGGACCAACACACACACACGGACAGACCCACACGGACAGCCGGACAAACCCACACGGACACACAAGCAGACAGACACAAGGACAGAAACAGACACGGAAGACGAGTCCACATCACGAGAGCCAACGCCACCCACTTGATGTCCTTGCTCTCCACGGGGGGGAAGGAGATGGTGAGGGCGCTGTCGGGGTCCACGTCGATCTCCAGCCTGGGCTTCTTGTCCAGCACCAGGGGCGCCGTCCTGGCCGCCACGCGGTGCCGCGTGCCCCCGTCCGACCGCTCCATGCAGGTGACCCGGAACTCGTAGGTGCTGTTGGGTCTCAGGCCCAAGACCAGCGCCTTCAGCTGCCGGGCGTCGATGTCCATCTTCTGCCGGCTGTACTCGATCTGGAGGGGGTGAGGGGGGGGAGAGGGTGCAGGCGTGGGCCGTGAGATAAGGCTGGTGTGTATTGATCCCCAGAAGGGAGATTCAGGTGCCACAGCAGCAAGTACTGGATGTACAGGATGGGATGCATCACATGTGTCTGCATACAATGCAGAGGAATGGAAATGTAGAGGCAGAAATAAATCACAGATGGTTGCAACGATCAGGAATTGGTTTCGCAAGGAGTGTTAACAACAGAGGTGAACCGATTCCCGGAATTGGACCACAGTACGACAGACTTGCACTACTCTTTACCCATCTATCAATCCATCAATCTATCCATCTCTATGTATGAATACAAGGGAAAGGTTATGGGGAACGGGAGATGTTCGTTTGAAGGACAGGTGGAATGATTGAGAATCTGGACAGACACATATTTTGAAAGGTAAATTGACAGCTTTGATTGAGAAATAAAACACAAAAAAGGAAGGAACAAGGGTAAATAGGAGCATACGTTATCCATATAATCAGCCTGTCCTTTCTTCTGTGACACCCTCTTCTCCCTCCTAATCTTAAATTGGGCATACATTGTGTGTCCTGACTGTTTAAAATACCTCCAGCCACCCCCCCCCCCCCCCCCCCCCCCACCATCTGCCGTTCCCACTTTATTTCTCTGTGGTGATGTCAGGAGGAGGTTGAAATGGAACCAGGAATAAAGCGAACTCTGAAGCCGTCATAACATCTATAATTCATCCCCCTGTCACGTCCAATCTTCCCGGGCTCTGCTACTTACTGTGCATTTGTACGGAGACCTGCTCTCAGAAAACTTCCACGCCACCATCACTGTGGTTTTGGTGGCCCACCTGACCGTGAAGTTCTTTGGAACATCTGGCGAAAAGTACAGACGGCACAACTTTAGGACACAGGAGTGGAGGGCAAAAGCAAAAATAAGAAAAATCGGGGGAGAAAATGAGCAATTCGTTAAAAGTCAAACAGTCGCCGATCTCCTGCAAAAAGTTTCCACCTCCTGAGTGGGGGGACAGTGAGTGGTCAGTGACACGTGATTGGCTGTGACGAGGGCAACCCTGATTGGTTAAGACACACAGCACGAGAGACTCATGAACAACAGACCCACGGGGCAACGGGGGGGGGGGTGGGAGGGTGGGTGGGGTTGCCTGGCGAGCCGATGTGGGGAGTGCCAACCCATCTCTTGAAAAACCCTCAAGACACTCGATCCGTTTGAACCAGAAGAACCAACCACAATGGAGGCCCGAATAAAACACAACCCCTGAGGTCTCTCTCTCTCTCTCTCTCTCTCTCTCTGTCGCGCGAGGCTGGGTTGGCACTGTCCAACGCGCTGCCAGGCACCACGCTGAAGACAGACCCAAAACACAGCATGCCAGCGGACCTCAGCAGTGCATCTGGGGGGATGCCATGCCGCAAACCGTCCCAACAACGGGACACAGGGAGGGGGTAGAGTTAGTGTGGGAGGGGGGGTGGTTTAAGTGGGAAACAGGGTGGGGGGGGGGGGGGGTTATCTCAAAAAAGAAAAAACTCAGAAGCCTGAAGCAAAGAAAAGAAAAGAAGAAAGGAAGAACCAAGAAAATCTCCTCTCTAGCATCCTTCTAGAAAAGAGGTCCTTCACCGGGGGGAGTGACGGTCATCCTACCTTTGGACGTGTGGAGTGACGTGAGCGTGCTTAGGGCTGCAGGGACGGCCGACTGGCGCGTGGCTCACCCAACGGGCGTGTGTCTCACCCAAAACGAGCACTTACCTTTGGATCTGGGAGAGGAGGGGGTCCGCCCCGCTTCCCTCAAACTGACCTGGCTGTACCCTACCGACTTGCATTTTTTACCTTGTTTGGGGGTTAGTGAAGTGAGTTTTCCACAGCAAACAGGATTAAAATCGCAATCTTTAGTGAAGAAGAAGTGAAGGTGGTTGAAGGAGGGAGAAGGGGAGGTGGGAGGGTTTTTTTTTTCCCCCGTTTTGGTTGCGGTTGTTGTTGCCGGTTCTGTGTATCTACGTCTACTCGGTAAGACCTCTTCCAGTAAAAACTAAAAAAAAAACACCCCTCCCTGGTCGGATGGCGATAGAAACCCTACCTGTGGGCTCAAAGGCCACTGTGCGATACTGGATCGGCGGGCTGTAGGGCCCGGGACCTACACTGGTGTGTGCTCGTATTTTCACGTCGTACGCCGAGTCCGGCTTGAGGCTGTTGAGCACAATGCTGGACAGGCCGGGGGCCAGGCGCAGCTCGCGGGGGGGTGCCCCGGAGCCCGCCTCCTTGTAGGCCAGGGTGTACTCCGTGATGGCGCCGTTCCTCTCCGCCAGCACGGGCGGCGCCCAGGACAGCTGCGCCGAGCAGCAGGTCACGTTGGACGGGGCGTTGATGTGCGGGTAGCCGCCCGGCGTGTTCTCGGGCACGCTGAGCTCCATCGCCTCCTCCTCGCCGAAGCCCCCCCGGCTCTTGGCGGAGATCTTAAAGAGGTAGGTGGTGCCCCGGTGGATGCTGCCCACGGAGTAGTGGCGCTCCTGGGGGTCGAACTCCAGCGTGGCCAGCGGGGCGATGTCCTTGCGGCCGAACTGCAGGCGGTAGCCCTGCAGGTCCATGCCGTTGAGGAGGTCCGGCGGGTCCCAGCGGACCACCGCTGACGTCTCAGAGTCCTGGGCCACAGACAGGTAGGGCGGCCCGGGCACTGGGGGGGAGAGAGAGGGGAGACAAGGGAGGTTATCGTCAGTGTGAAGGCTTAGTTATGGTTCCACGTTGACGCAACGCAAGGGGGTTTACGGACCCGTTGCGTCCTTGCGGACCCTCCTTGCGTCCACCTCAAGGGACTGACGTGCGCCTCTCAAAATGCGTAACTTTCTTCACAACTTTCATCACAACTTTCACTTCCTCTCGCACTGTAATCGCAAACAAAAACCTAAAAAACAACGCAACTTGCATCGCGACTTTTGGGAAAAGCGCACCGCAACATCAGGCATTTTAGGCCGTAACAATCTCAAAAAAGGCCTGCGAAATCCTGGAGGGACTGCCTAATCAACCACAAACTGCAGCGCGTAAACACAACAGCGCAGCAATTGACTCGATGCAACAGCAGGAACAAGAAATACAAAGCGACGGGAACGCACCATCGCCCGACACACCACATGATTATTCAGTGTTCAGCTATTGGCTAACAGTAGCAGGTGGGGGTTGGGGGAGAGGGGGGGGGGGGGAGAAGGCTTAAGAACCTTGTAAATTCCTCGGGCGATCGCTGTTCCCATTATGATTTCATGGCACAGCATCCCAGAATGACTCCCCTGCTGCAAAGCATCACTAAAACTTTCAGCGGGAGGGAGGAGAGAGGGAGGGGGAGCAGAGTGTGTCTCTCTGTCTACCCCCCCCCCCCCCCCCTTGGAGGGCAGTCTCCCCTGTAAAATAGATGAGCTATGATTCTCGGGGTCTAGACGCCATTCTTCAGAGTGGCCCAGTTCTGTAGCGGCGGGCGGATGACATGCACTCTAACTCTCTCTTTAAGGCCCACCCCATCAGTGTTGATGGGGGCAGGGGGACGGGCGCCGCCCCTGGTTCCAGAGTGGAGCCCAGGAGATTTGAGTGAGGGATGAGTGTAGCTGCGGCGGCGTGCTAGGGTCCCATCACTCGGGGAAATTATTCCGCCGGGACTTTTGGCCTCCGATGCCCGGCACCACTTTTCTCCCCGAGTTCAGCCGGGTAGGAAAAAAAAAACGGCCAGAAGATAGGTGTTCACAGGGATGGAAATGGAAGGAATATCTCCCAGTCACCAGAGTGGTGGTGGTTTCACATGAATAGAACATGAAGGTGTGTGGGTCAGTGCTGTGAACCCTTGTGGATTCTCTTTTTTTCTGTGTTTTTATTTTACTGTCCTACACTTCCAGCTGTGACACCCTCATTTAATAAGGAATAATAAAGTCCTTCTTATCCTTCAGTGTTTAAAGATGAATGTATGTGTGTCTATGAATGTGTGGGTGAGAACTTCGTCGTGCTGTTTATCCTCCTGTATGTGATGCAGGGAGCAATCTGGACCCCCGGCTGGAACAAAACTAATCCCAACAAACTCAACATCACACCGCAGCCACCAGCTCTTCACCAGCAGTTGGCCTCTGTCCTGTGTGTGTGTGTGTTTCTGTGTGTGTTTCTGTGTTGTGTAAGTGTGTTTCTCTGTGTGGTATGTGTCTGTGTGTTTCTGTGTATGTGTCTGTAAGTTTCTGTGTGTGTGTGCGTGTCTGTGTGTGTCAGTGTGTGTGTGTGTATGCGTGAGTGTGGGTGTGTGCGAGATCATTGCTCATGTGTGTTTGTGTGTGTGTTTGTGTGTGTAGTCTTAGTATGTGTACGTATATATGACCCTGTCTGGATTTTTCAATCTCCATGTGTGTAGAGATGCAAGTCTAATGCACCCATATACAGTCAGCCCCCCCCCCCCCCCCCCCCCCCCCCCCCACACACACACACACACACACACCAACAAACACAAAGCAATCCCACTCTGTGAAATGCTGTCCACTGCCCCCATTCCTCATTTCCGTTTGCTAATGGTGTTCTTTGTACAGATTGTGTGTGTGTGTGTGTGTGTGTGTGTGTGTGTGTGTGTGTGTGTGTGTGTGTGTGTGTGTGTGTGTGTGTGTGTCTGTGTGTGTGTGTGTGTGTGTGTGTGTGTGCAAGAGAAGCAGAGGATGGACAGTGTTATGGGTAGTGTGTGTGTGTGTGTGTGCGTGCGTGTGCCTGCGTGTGTGGAGAAGGAGGCTGGTGGCTAGCCAACTGGGCCGCGGCGGTAATAGAAAGGTATGGGCCGATGCGCGTGACGCTAGCCCGGCGCTAGCCCGACTCACCAGCTCTCGCCCAGCCGCCACGCTCGGCATCACACACACCAATAACGGAAACTCAAAGCTAACGACCCCCGCCGCTGCTGACTGCGTGTCTGCGCGCGCGCGCGCGCGTGTGTTCTCTTCACGCGTCGCACTCTTTCTCACGGTGTGTCTCACTTCCTGAATACATCATCGATTCCAGTGCTAGCGATTAGGTCTTCACCCCGGAACTAATCACGGTGTGGGCAAACTGTGTGTTTCATCAATGTTTAAAGTTTATTGAACGTGTGCGTTTGTGTGTGTGTGTGTGTGTGCGTCACAGGAATAAAATAAACAGCGTTGCGTTGCAAGGTCTGATGGGTAATGCATGAGCAGATTTCCAATAGTGGTTATGTGTGTGTTTGTTTGTTTGTGTGTGTGTGAGTGGGGGTGGGGGTGATGGGGTAGGATTGTGTGGTGATAACGTGTTTGTGTGTGTGTGTCTGTGGGAGGCGGGTGTAGGCAGGGGTGGAGGCTGACTGTTCGAGGGGGGGGGGGGGGGGGGGGGGGGGGGGGGGGGGTTGGGTGGAGGAGGGAAGTGAGGGAGATGAGATGGGGGCGGGGGGTGGGGGGGGGGCAGTGGTCGAGGTAACAGCGAACAAGGAGCAATCCCCCTGCCAAGAGGCCACCACATTGCAATTGTATGTCGGTGTGTGTGTGTGTGTGCGTGTGCGTGCGAGTGCGAGTGTGCATGGTCAACAAAACCCCTTTGCTAGTCCTTTTTTACTCTCATCCCTCCCTTTCCATCACTGCCTCGTCTCTCTTACTTTGCTTCTTCATCTCTCCCTCTCTCTCTCTCTCTCCCTCATCCCCCTCTCTCTTGTCACCTCTATCTCTCCGTGCATCACCCCCCATCCCTGCAATACTTAACTCCAGTCCCAGTATATATTCTTTCCTCCCGTCGCTCCATCTCCCTCCACACCTCCCTCCGCTCCCCTTCTCTCTCCATCTTCTTTCTTCCTTTTCCGGTGACAGGTCTCTGCTGCCCAATCCGTGCGGTCACGTATCCAATCAGCTGGCAGTATTAGCCGCCCCCCCCCCGTTCGCCCCACAAACACTTGAGTGAAGGGCTCAAATGAAAGTGAAAGAGAGCGCGAACCACAGAGAGAGATTCCTCTTGATCAACCTCTCTCTCTTCCGTTCTGTTCACCGGGCTCCACACACACACACACACACACACACACACACACACACACACACACACGCACACACACACAGACACACACAGACACACACATAACCCTGAGCAGAGTATAAGCTCAATAAGGACAGCACAGAAGTCTTTGAAGGGGCATTGCAGCATCCTAAACAAGGACGATTTGTTTGATTCCTTTTTCCTTTGGACTGCGGCTTTTGAAATAGCGAGCTGTCGCAGGAAGATCTTGACTTGCCAATGCCCTACAAAACTGTAAGATGTTCCTTTTTACTTTGTAAAAGAACACAGAAGAAAGGAAAAGCAAACCAAACAATAACATGCTTTTGCATCCCCTCTGGAACAAAGTGATGGATCCAGAATGAACCTCTGAGAAAGGTCCAACATGGTGTTCAGACTGGAAACAGGGGAATATTGGGGCTTGTTGGAGATGATGTGTGAAAAATGGACAGCCCAACACGTCAATCGTGAATTGCCGCCATCATCATCATTTCCTTTTTCCCCTCCCCGGCGGCAATGGATTTCCCCGTAGTCTGCGGTGATGTCAACGGCAGTGAGGTTATGTCTGTGTGTTTTTTATCTGGGCTAAGGAGCACAAGGCTGTTGACCTACGACCCCGCACTGAAAGGGTCGGCTCGCTTAAAGTGCACCTTTGTTCGATTCCATTCTCCGAGAACGGACGTGCTGTGAAAAAAACCCTGTGACGAATGTGTCGGCTAGTGCACTGCAGATTCACCAAAGGCAGAACAAAACGTCCTATTGCTTGAAACCCACATAACGAAACCTCTGCTGTCTACTAAAGCTAACCTGCAGTCCGTCCGGTTCGCTTTATTCAGTAACCGCGGAGGTGCAGGACACATTTTTTAACTCCTCCGGTTTTTATTTCATTCCCTGCCTCGGAGCGAGTCAATTTGGATGAAAGCATCTGCTAAATGACTCCATTGCCTAACCCCTTCTCCGCATAAGGTCCATACAGTATAGTGTCACGGCAGTCACATCCAGGGGCGAGCCCTACCGACCGTCAGGGAGAAAGGGCTCGGGAGCCAGCCAAGGGACACTCGTACGACAGCATAAGAACCATAACGTAACCAGACAGCCGGTGCCACGAGCGGTTCGTTCCCGGACAGCGGCGGTGATCTTCGGAACGAATAGCGGTGTCTGTTCCCCAAGCACCGCCCCCCCCCCCCCCCCCCCCCCCCCCCAGCGACCTGCCGCCACAGCGACATCACTTCCTGCCTTGGAATCCACTTCCTTTTGTTTACACCCCCGCCGCCCCACCCCGCGTTCTCCCAGTGATTCAGCAGGTGAGGAGGGAGGGAGGGGGAGAGAGAGAGAGAGAGAGAGAGAGAGAGAGAGAGAGAGAGAGAGAGAGAGAGAGAGAGAGACCGAGAGAGAGAGACCGAGAGAGAGAGACCGAGAGACCGAGAGAGGCCGAGAGAGAGCGAAACCTCTGTCAGTCGGCCTTGGACTGACGGAGGGGGCAGGGGGTGACGAGTCTGTTTCTGATGCCTCCGTAACACAAAGCATCAGGACAGGTCGTGATCCCACCCTGCCTGTCAGCGTTGGGTCCCTGTGTGTAGTGTTGTGGGATTGTCATTCTTTGTGTGTTGATGCGTGTGTGGGTGTGTTTGTCATGGTGTGTGTGTAGACGGGTGCACAAGACAGTCCGCCTGTGATAAAGTTTGATGTGCTTGCGCGCGCGTGCCTGCGCGCGCGCGCATGCGCGCGCGTGCGTGTGTGTGTGTGTGTGTGTGTTTGTGTGAGTGTCTGCGTGCGTGTGTGTATGTGTCTCGCCCTTGAGGAGAACTGCCACTGACGGCAGCAGCAAAGAACCTCACTATCGTGAATTTGCCGCCTCAAATTCTTCCAGAGAAGGCTTTCCAACCAAGCCGTTCTCCTATCTATCCAGTGCTGGGCCAATCACGGAGGCTAATCCGGGAGCTAGCCAGCTAGCAAAGAGGCTTAAGAGGCGGGGTAAACAGCCAGGCCGTCTCTGCCAACAAGCTTCGGCGAGACGAGGGTTCACAAGAGAAGACGGTTCCCTTTAACTCCGTTTGAACCAATGAACTTGGAGGTATTCAAATCCAACTCGCCCAAAAAACTCTGTCCCCCCAAATATCCCATCCTTATGACTACTACTCCTATCCCAGACAGAACCGAAAGTCACACTATCGTTAGATAACAACAAAAACGCCTAAGAAAATTCCATCCCAAAAAGATTAATTATTGTTGGATATCAACAAGGAAAGTTAATAATTGTGGATGTTGGAACTGTAAATTAATTTTCCCCTGTAATCTACTGTTTTTGTACTCCAACAAACTAGTTATGCATGTAGCGACTAGTTTTGAAATTATGCGTTAGTTATCATTAGCTAACATCTTTACTTCTCAAAAAAGTCAAAAAGGTACCATTACCAGCATGTTTTTGAGGCATTTTCTTGAGACAGTTCATCTTTAATGATTGAATACTGATTAACCCTAGCATTCAGCAAAACGCTATGACTTATTACTGACCTGCGCCCTTAGTCACCACCAGCTTAGGTTTGCTGCGTGCTCCATCACCCTTGGTGGTGTAAGCAGCCACCGTGATGGAGTAGGTGGTGTCAGGCTTCAGTCCTCCGATGACCATTTCCTGTACACACAGGAAAAGGGGTCAGGAAACGGCAGTTAGTAAAGGATCCAAACTTTTATCACTGTCATCTGTCATTGTTTTCTTGGTTTCATGCAACTATCTCAACCAACGCTGTTCATTACACCAATCAAACACAAAAAAAAACATCTACATATTCTCTTTATTTCACTACTCAAGCAGCATGCTTTAAATTCACCATAATTTCCCTATGGGGGTTTATGGAACGCTATCCACTAAGCTACGCTAAATCCTCAGTTGACAGGGCTGACAGAGATTGAAACACGGGTATTTAAATGTGACACAGCTCTTTCATTGGCCGTTTTTTAGCCGACAGCGTGTGGACAGAACCCTTAAAACCTTAACCGGTTGTATAAATACATGCTGGGTTTATGTACTGGCTGCTCATTGGCCAGCTTGTTCTTTTGAATTAGCTTTCCTGGTGTTCTCTCTTCAAAGAGAAGCTCCTGATCAATTGTGATGAATATTTCAGGGGAGCGAGTTGTTTCTATCCGGCTGCTTGGCCCAGATTGGAGAGGCCAGAGATGGTAAGTGAACGCTGTGCTATATACTATACTGTAAAATACAAGTCTGCTATCAGACTCGAGAGGCTCACTTCAAACTGAGGCTTACAGCGAGGGGCGGCGAGCTTCTGAATGTGGAAATTCTAAACGTCGGGAAAAGTTTTGAGCACTCGAAGTGACTCAGAAGGTTTTCAAATAACTTTTCAAACACAAAGAGAAAACACCACAAAAATGAAAGAAAGTGTCAGACGCGATTCGAAAAGCCACCACAGAAGCGTTGCGGAAAGAAAAACAACAGACACGGCGAAATAAAAGAACAACAAAGGGGTACACATTAACACAGCATCACAACACCGGACGACACAGACCGAGCACAGCACATATCGACCACAGCACTAAACATGGAGCATTCAGCATTCCAGTCCAAGGGGAAGTGGGTACTGTTTCAGCCGGGACCATCATTTCAGGACCAGACCGGCCTTGTTCACCTCACAGCCGGGGCTATGGGACGAGGAGGCGGTCTCTTTTGCAAAATCCTGAATCCCGATTGGCTGAGGCAATACCCACTTTTGTGAAATGCCCCGGACGCTATTGAAAGCACTCAAGCGGAACGCCATACTCACGTAGTCAGCGGTATCGTCCATTTCCCACTAAAGCCCCAAGCCCCGGCACAGAGCAGAGAGCGGGAGGTATAGAGGGGGGGGAGGCACAGCGAGAGAGAGGAAAAGAAGGGAATATATAGAAGTGTGAGAGGCAGCCGCAATCAGTGGAGCGAGAGAGCGAGAGAGAGAGAGAGAGAGAGAGAGAGAGAGAGAGAGAGAGAGAGAGAGAGAGAGAGAGAGAGAGAGAGAGAGAGAGAGAGAGAGAGAGAGAGAGAGAGAGAGAGAGAGAGAGAGAGAGAGAGAGGAGGTACACGAGCACAGCGTGGACAAAGGTTCCAAAATTAGGTCAAGGAGGGGTACGCTGGATGGGTGGGTGTGTGGTCGGGTGGGTGTGTGGTCGGGTGGGTGCTCATGACTTTTGGGGAGGTTGCTTGGGGAGTTGGTATTATGGGAGAGATATTCATGGAGGATTTTTGGGGTCCGTTGTGCTCAGACGATGGGGTCCATACATATCTCCAAAAACAATATTTACTCCGAGTATTTTTAGGATTTCTGTTTCTGGGCAGCCAATATCGATAGGGAAGTTGAACTTGAATGGTGGCTAAAATGCCCGTGGCGACATTTTGCTGCAGTGTGTTAATTAAGGGCTTAATGCTAAGCTTCACTCCAGGAATGTGAAGTAAAAAGGTGTCCTTTACCTGCTGGGATGTCTTACATCAGCAGAAGTCCCTGCGGCTCCGGCTATCACCGGTTCTCTGTGAGGTTAGCTATATATATCAGGGGATGGCCAACTTTAAATGATATCCACATACTGGGACTATTATTGGTCATAGTTAGTATCTCCCTCTGTGTTTAGGAGGGATAAGGCTTCATCTGTCACCACCTACATTTGTTTATATTGTGTTTAATATTGTATGTTCTTTTTTTGTATTTGTGTGTTTGGTTTGGTTAAAGATTTGGTAAAGATTCTAAAAATTTGGATTTCAAATCTGAATCTTTTGTCCAGTGAGTTAAACGCATCTAAATAAAAGTACAGTTTACATTTAGAGAGGGAGTCTGGTCCTTTCCATAAGTATGTGTTGTTCCCCCTCAGGCTGTCATTTCAATTGGGATGATTGTCGCTCACACAAATAGCACACTTGGCCCTTTTCTCACACCGCGCTGCACAAGTTTTGTTAAGGGAAAACTACAATAGAAAAGAAGAGAGCGCTAAACAAGCTTCCATTATAATTCAGCCAGCGCTGGAGGCCTCCTTTCTCCACAAAACGCTTTGCTAAAACGCTTTCATGCCAATTTCACTTTGCACCGAGCTACGGAATACTATAATCAGCAGTTTTTTGTTTTTTTTGTTTTGTCATTGAGTCTTTGTGTTGTGATACTGGCTGCGGAATGAGGCGTTCGTAGGCAGAGGTCTGGTGAGGCAAGGGGGGCTCAGACATCCTTAATAAAAGGCAGGGAGGGAGGGAGGGAGGGAGGGAGGGAGGGAGGGAGGGAGACGGAGGGAGGAGGGAGGTTGGAGAGTGAAGCTTTGATTACAGTTCTCGCTGTTGGCGGAAGGGAAAAGAGTATTGCAGCAGAGTAAAAAAAGAAAAAAAGAAACCCCAACTGGGAGAGGCATTGGTATGACAGCACATATTCCCTTTCCTTGCAGCAATATTTGTTCAGACCGTAGAGAGAAGAATGGTCGCCTTGGTTGAGCGGCCGCGGCTGTATAATCTTTGTAACACGTGTGAAGGAAAAAGGGTAAAGACACTTTTTCGGACATCTTTGTGTCGTGACCTCGAGTGCTCTTTGGGTCGGACACATTTCATGGATTTCATAAAGTTATCGTTTAAGACATCCAGATTCTTTGTTAAACTGTAAATCATTTGGTTGGCATATTTGACTCAAAAGGTTTTGTTTTTGACACCGAGCCCATCTCACGGACGAGGACCACCGCCAGCATTTCTCTGGCGGCGATTGGTGCACGCCACTCTCCGATTGGTGCACGCCACTCTCCGCCGTTGACCAACAGGGGGAGAGAGAGAGCGCGGTCAGCGGGCGCGGTCGTACCTGGGCGTCGGCCAGCATGACGTCTTTGATCAGCGGCAGGCCGCGGGACTCCCCGTTCTCCACACGCACGTAGTGGACCTGGTAGCCACGGATCTGCCCGTGCTGTTTGCCCGGCGCCAGCGAGCGCCACATCACCTTGAGGGCGGTGGAGTTGAGCACGTCCACGTCGACCCGCCTGGGCGGAGCGCCGGGCACTGTGGGTGAGGAAAAGGAGCAAATAAAAGCAACAACCATGAGTCCCAGGGTAACCAGAGGCATGAGGAAGTGATGTTTGTGAGCCACCGAGGCCCGCCTTAGCCTGGTGTGCAATAAAGGACAATACAACATTTTTGTTTTTTTTGCGATTACGCTGCCAGGGCTCAGGCGAGTTGCAATGTTATTAGGTCTTCGGGCGCAGAGGGACAGGAAGCCAATTTTAATAGTGGTGATTGTTCTTCTTTTGTTGTAGAATTATGCAATGAGATCCAGAATTACAGGGTCCCAAAAAACAATTGCACCACCACCACCAGCTTTACCTTATGGTAGATGGCTTCTGGACTGGAAGTGGTGGAAGTCCCATTCTTTCTCCAGCAGTCCACTGTAGAGCTTTATTTCACAGCTGTTTTTGGTTAACATTTGTACTGCTACACTGACAAATTTTTGTTCAAAGCTATTTGGTGTAGGGTCATTTTGTTGCATTTGAGGGGGGGGTGAGCCAAATTGTAATTTCATCCTCATGATTTTTTCATGAACATGTACAGTTCTTCTAAGAAAACGATCGGGCAATGGCAAATTCTGATGGGGATCAGAGGGTTCCTTTGAACTCCTAATCACTGATGGCAGCTACATGTGTTATTGCTGGCTATTTACTTGCAGTGAATTCCAATACATTTGATGAAGGAGTAGATAGGGGTTAGAGGCAGACGCAAAATCAAACCCAGAACCTTTCACACTGGGAGTCAAACGCCTTATCCACTATACAACCCTGTCATGTATTTTTAGCACCATTATTACTACCAGTAGGAAAGCAGAATCCTTCATTTCCCATCAAGCCTCTCATGAGTCATAATGGCAGACCTTTCTAAAGCTTCCTACACTGGGCACTTTCACTTTAAAGTAGCACACTGCACTTCCCTGAGATCAATGTGTTCTCCACGGCTGCTGCTAAAACGCTTACCCTGGCACCAAATCCATCCATGTACTCTGAACTCCCTCCTATGACGACTTGACAATCCCCTTCGGTCGCAATACGATTCATCACTGCTCGGGGCTGTTTATTTGCAGTTGTCCTCTTGCACTGACCCAGGTAGTGAAAGGGTTCCCCCCCCTCAGGATGCTAGTCCTGACCTAAATCTTCAGTGCTTTTTTCTTGTGTCAAAATGATGGTGACTGATGTGTTATTGGATTTTCTATGCGTACACGGTGGACTGAAGTGTAAACCTGTAATGTTGAGCTATGTCAAGCTATGTTTTCTTTTGGCGGGGCTATCAAGACCATTCAACGTATATAGAAGAGGGCGGGGGTGGAATGTGAAGGCTGCTCTGAGTGGCAACTGGGGTGGGTTTATTTGGCCAACCAGCCAGGTTTTCCTCAGGATCTCCTTTGGCATGGGTGGCCACCCTTACATAAGGTTTGAACTATAATGGGGAGGAACGGTGCAATGGCCGGAACACGTGTGTTAGAGTCAGCTCTGGTTTTCTGAATACCAATGGTACTGAAATAGATTCCTGTAAGACTTCTACCATCAAGTAGACATTACAGTGAGTATGATTCAGAATCGGACAGGAGTCCCAGCTTTAGAGCGTTAGGTTTAAAATGTTAAACGGTCCAAAAATGACACATTCATGTAGGCAATCATGATCAACCACATCCCGTTGAACCTCCGCTCAACATTTTCCCTCAAGTTCTCCAACCCTGATCTTTACGGACAGAAACCCGATTGGTCCAGTGCTGAAATCATTCTGCAGTGGGTTTGGAGGAGAAGTTCTATAGCTAAGATGACAAAAATGTTCAACAGCTTAACTACATATTATTGTATAGTTTTCCACAACGAATCAAGCACCGTAAACCTGAAGCCAATTTTACCCAATCAGTCAAGTGCTTTGAGAGTGTGAATGGTAGAAATCAATTTGACGACGACGTCAAGTTGATTTTTATGCAACTTGCAGTCCATTGTGGGTAGTTCGTAAGCTGTAGTCATAAATGTCCTTCCAATGTGTTTATGCTCACAACGACTTATCTGTGGTTATTAGGTTTAATTGTGCAAGAATAGTAAAATAATGATAGATCATGCAATTATTAAACTTTTATTTAAAATAAAAAATAGCGACCAAAGGTTAACATAGCCGCCGTATTAAACGATTTAGTCAGTTTCCAAGTGCTGCTCTCCACGGTGCTGCCCAGCAAACGCAGATACAGGATGGGTGGATGGGAGGGGGACAGGTGGATGGGGACGGGGGGATGGGTGGATGGGTGTATGGGGGGGGGATGGATCGATTGATGGGTGGATGGGTGGATGGGTGGACGGGTGTGGGTGAGACGGAGGGGGGTTCCGTACCGTCCTCGTCGGTGCGGCAGCTGAGCAGCTCGCTCTCGGGGCCGGACCCCATGTGGGTGAGAGCGGCCACACTGATCCGGTACTGGGTCCACTTCTCCAGCCGCGGGAGCAGCACCTGCTCGCCGGAGGGCACTGACACTTCCCCCGAGGTCTCCTCATTGTCGGCCGTCCCGGCGGCCGACTCGACGGAGCCCGCCGCCGCCTCCACCTGGTAGCGCACGGTGTACCCCGCCAGGGCGCCATTCTGGCTCTCCACAGGCGGGGGGCGCCAAGCTACCAGCAGGCTGGTGGAGCTGGAGGGGGCGCACTTAATGTCTTGAGGGGGGGCGGAGGGCTCTGGGCAGGTGGAGAGGAGGAGGAGGAGGAGGCAGGGAGAGGGAGGAGCGAGGAGGAGGAGAGGAGGGGGCAAAGGGAAGGGGTGAAAACCAAAAACAAAGAAAAGTGGGAGAGATGAAGAAAAAGGATGAAGGTTTGAACTCAAAAAAGGAAAACTTATAATTGAACAGAAATTAAATAAACAAAGAAACGAGGGCAAAATGTGCTTGGATTTTAAATCATACAGTAAACTGTCAGGCAAATGTAAACATAAATGGTACAGAGGCTTTTGGTATGTAATAATGAACTAAAATGGCCGCCGTCTAAAGCTCCCAGAGACCCTTTAGAAGATAGACCTTATCGATTTAAAAATCTCTTCAACACTGTTTTATTATATATTACATAGCAATCTATTATTAGTTGTATTGTATATCTCTTGAAGCCACAATTCTGAGAACTTTTAACAGCTCTATTTCTCATTTCTTCATCTGGGTAGCTCCTTGCCAAGACATAATCCTTGTTCTGAACAGGGTTCAGGTTAGGTAAGAGAAAAGCCTTTAATATGAGCAATAAGAGCCATCTGCAAAGACATGAACCTCTAAACCTGGACTAGTCAAGACACGGTCATTTTCAGCTGAATTTGTCTGTTTCAAAGTGGTCTCTTAAAAACAAATACAAATTCTGCCACATACTACTTCATTCAGTGGCATGTATCCCACTTAACTAATCCAGATGAAACGAAAGAACATCAAATACTCGGGAATCTTACGCAAAAGGTTATCGTCATTCACTAGTTCCCTCAAATTCTGCCCGTTTTGTCTTTTTATCAACAGACAGCAAAGTAGAAAGTAGCACCTTGTTTGGTGCAAAACCGGATGGCTTTTCAAAACGGGGACAGTGTCTGTACGGGAACACAGTGCTCTTCTGCCACATGAAAGCCTACATATCTGTGAACTTTCTAATTCAAAGTCAAAGCTCTCGCTGTCGTAATCTGAGCTGAGCGGTGGAGGCGCGGGCTCGGTGACAGGCCGCTCTGTAGCGGGCGAGATACAAAATAAAAAAAATGCCACTTCTCCACCGGGCTCGGGTATTATACGGATAAAAGGACATATAGGAGAATTATTCACTTCATCGCAGTGTCCCCCCTCTTCGTATCTCATTCAATCCCCTCGGTGGAAATACTCTCTCTACCTTGGGGTGACAAACCCAGCTCATTATTACATAACCCTCTGTTTTTGTCAAGGTAAAAGCTCTTGAATAAATGGAAAAACAAATCAAAATCATATGTAGGCTATATATATATATATATATTCTTAAAAAGAAAAAAGCCATTCAACATACAGCAAACCCAGGACCAGGATTGAAAAGATAAACTTGGTGAAATCCACAGAAAACTACGAGTCTCATTCAAAAGAAAAAAGAAAATAAATACAAATAAACAAATACAAAACCGGTGAAAGTAAAAAAGGGGAATACCAAGAAATAAAAGTCCCAGTAACCAAGGCAACTCTTGGAAAACAAACAAACATGGCCACTGAAATGTGAAACGTGGAAAAACAATGTTCAAACTTGGAAGGAAAATGACAACAGTTCACAAGCATTGTCTGCTTTATACGTACCTGGCTCCCATACTAAGTTTAGACTTTCTTACCATTAGCACCTAGCTACCAAGCATGCTCACTCGGTAGCCAGATAGCCGCGACATTCTCCCTCCTATACATTGTGTTGAAAAATAACTCCCAATTCAAACCTAGCTTCAATTAAAAGCTTAACAACCAATTTACCTAGATGTTTATTTTTAACCAATGCTTTTTTAGATAATAGAAGGGAGATTGTTTTAGCTTTTGTGCTGTTGCCAGGGCTTTTGCTCTCTTGCGCCTTTAGGGCTAGCGAATCCACAAGACTGTTGAGAGAGAGGAGGTGTCTGAGTGTGTGTGCGGGTGTATGAAGATATTCCTGTCCATATTTCTCTGCCTGTGCTTTTTTTCATGCCGAGTAAATTTGGAGAAATCCCATTTCATAGCAAAAGAATCCACTGCCGTTGTTAAGATAGCCACACACACAGGAAGTCATGAAAGGTTAATGATACCTTTCCAAAGGTGCGGCCCTGAGACCAAACCAAATCGAGGCATGAACATCAGAGAAGGCCTCCCTCGCCATCAAGAGATATAAGACTGAATGTTCTGGCATGCAGTAACTAGGGCAGGACCACAGCCGCAGTCCAAACCCCCTCTTTCGGAGCCAACGGGCTTATTTACTTATGGTTTTACCGGATTTTGAGCCTCTCCGGCTCCTTTCAAGTACTCATATTGTATTTGCAAAAGCCCCGCACGTCAAGAGTGATTGCTTGGTTCTCAATCGCACAGCGAAGGGCTGTGGATTTGACATGGGCTCCACTATCGGCCAGCCCAGGCCTCCTCTTGGATGATAAAGACTTAACACTGGGCCGGGGCGGAACGTTGCTAAACTGTCCATCCCTTAAAGACCAATGGTGGGATTATATGGATACGATAAGAAAGAGAAACTAATGCTCCACTTGCGGGTCTTCTAAAAAGGTCACACCCCACCAGCGCCAGCTCCGCAGACAAGAGTTTCCAGATGCTATGTTTCATTAGTTAGCAGTTTGATTTCCTAGTTTGATTATTTATGCCCGACGGCATTGTCCGTCTTCTCTGATGGGATTAAGGTCAGAGGGCTGTAATGGCATGACAACGTTCAGGTGGACGCTAGTTTTAGCATGACTCCTCTATTGCAATTATGATTATTCCTGCAGACACAAGCTTAGACACATGCCCCCATCGTTCCAGCCCTGATGCCAATTCTAAAAATAGACATGGAAAAATACCAAAGCTTTTTGGTATCCACACATGTGTTTGTGTGTTGAGCCTTTTCCATCAACAGCGGTGAATGGAAAACAGAGTTATTTGGTATTTTGTAAATCATTTGTAGATCATTAAGGAACTAATCCGTCCGGATGCCAAATGGTTGTCCTGGTGTTCACTACAAACAGTCCCGACGTGTCTGGAAAAACCCCTGTGCAATTACAGTAAGTGGGGCGGCTAAACTGCTTGTTTGGCGAAACACAAGAGGATTTAGAATCTGCCACTTTAATTTGAGAGATAACAGTTGACTGGCCGCCGGCAGTTCCTAGGTATAATATAAATGTGTAACAAAGCCTGACAATCCAGAAGCCTGGCCTATAGCTCATCGGCAAAGCGTGAAATTAATTCCGACGCTATGAAATGGGATTGTTATCTGCCACTCGAGAGCCCTGAAGTCCAAACAGCAGAAAGCCCCCCGTCCCTAACAGCCCCCTGTGGTGAGCCGGTACCGTACCCCCCCCGGGGCCCGGTAAGGGCCAGGCACCGGCGTCCCGGGAGGCTGTGAACCTGTCCACCCTGCACCCCTCTCTCTCATTGTGGACCCGGCCCAGCCCGGTTTGCACACATCTTGCCAAAAATACAACCAAAAGAATACAAACAAAAAAAATCCAAAGATTTCTTTAAGCTGGTCAGAATAAGGTAAGCATACCCCATGGGGCATTGCTTCTGTATGGGGGGGGGGTCTCTGGCCAATTATTTCCCAAAAGGAGGAGAGGAAGAAATGTCCACTCTCCGGGTTTAATTGGGGCTCGAGTGCCAGCCGGCATGTCATACAGAATTCCGGAGCCACATCTCGGGCCAGGGAGGTAAGTTGGCAAACCCAGGCGTGTGGCACTGAAGCCTTGGCGCTGAAGCTCGGTGATCCTGGAGAATCTGAGGTTCTTTTTTTTTTGGCCTTGAATTTTTCATGGGTATGTGACAGAGTGGTCCCCCATTGCAAAAGCCCCTGGTTATGCGATGCAGGCCGAGCACACACTTTTAAGCGCTGTGGACCTTTTGTACCAAAGATAAAGAACAACAGAAGCAAAAAACATACTTTCACTTTGTTTTCATTCGCTGGCAGAGAGGGTCCAGGCTGCCAGTGCCAAGAGATTGGAATGTAGACGTTATGAGTACTGTTATGCAGTAGGGAGTATGGTTTAAGTCCCAATAGGTTTGGTTCCCAACTAAATATACACATTCTTAAATAAGTCCTGTTTTCCTGTAAGGCTGCTTATTTTGACTTTCTCTCAAGTTTCGAGGCCATCTCGAAATGTATTGCCTTATACTCAAAAGGAGTTTGTTCAATGCTTGACGCGTGTATGTTTGTATTCTATGGTGCTTGATGTCAAGATGTTCCATAGCACACACATATTCCCCAGTATCAGCAACGGACAAAAATAGCTTATCATGCCTCATTGTCTCTACATATTGTATGCATCCAGCGTTAGCTTGAATGAGCTATTTGTCTAGTACATGTATTTAAAACATGTATGCCTTCACAAATTGATTCCTCCCATTGCTGCGAGGCCCTTATCTACTGATTGTCAAGGACATGGAGCTATATGCTATCTTGCCCCCCCCCCCCCCCAAGACAGCTACAGAAGAAATGTTCTTTAGAAGACTGTTTCGCTACGGGCACTCATGTATGTAAATTAGCCTGCTACAGTATGCTATGCTTCCCATGTTAAGACGCCAAGCGTCGGAGCTCTGTTGCTGTCCCCTAGTGAGCGGTATTCCACCATGCCGCACTCGGAATAAAAAGCACTTAGCGGGAGCTGAACGCGGCACCAAGTGATTTACGATCTAATGTCTCGATACAACTCCTTCTGAGATATGAGTATGTGGGAACACCCAACCTCAGATGTGTCTGATTAATATTTTAACACATTACTTATGAAGACAGAACCTCTCTCTTATTCATTTCTCTGTCAGGGTATTCTAACGAGGGAGACAAATACGTGTAGTAGGTTTGGAAGGACAAGCCTGTGTGTGTGTGTGTGTGTGTGTGTGTGTGTGTGTGTGTGTGTGTGTGTGTGTGTGTGTGTGTGTGTGTGTGTTTGTTAATGTCACTGTCGAAACATCACTGTTCCTATGGCAGACTGGAGCCCCTTTGCCCAACACCAACCACTTACCTCCAATGCATCCAATAGATCAACTTATGTGTGCTTTTTGGGAACCATTTTGCTTTGTCTGCCTGAGCACATGACCATTTCATCCTGACCCATGTCCGTAAGAAACTACTTGTTTGTTTGGGTGTTTTTTTCCTCTGTTTCTCTCGAACCGCTTACGAAGTACCTTCTACCTCCCAGAAAGAAAAAGGGAAAATAAATAAAAATAGCAACAACCTATATATTCGGAGCAAATCCTGACATGATACTTACAGAACTAAATAAAGTACAATCTAACTTTTTTTTTCTTCCAAAAGATAAACCAAAAGAGTGTGTAACAAACTGAGGCAAAGTGAGAGTCAAGCCATTCTGAGGAGAACTTTTGTTCCGTTCCCACAGGGGAACAAATGACAAAGAAATAAATCAAAGAGGGGGAGGGGGGAGAGAGGGAGAGCAGTGGAAATATACAGAGACAGAAGTGTATCTGATCCTGTCTGCTTGCATCTTACCGTTCCGTAAAACAATGCAACAAAAAGAGGGGGTGGGGGTGGGGGGGGGGGAGTCAACGAAGAACATAGACATCCACGTGTGGAGATGTGCACGCATACACAAGAAACGTTGAACACAGAGAAGATGGGGTTTTTTGTATGGACAGATAAGGTAGGTTCATGCAACTGGGGTGGTCAATGTTAGTGTGAGGGGGTGCAAAGGGTACATTTCTCAACAGCACCCCCGGTGGCGGGGAAGGTGCGTTGCATGCAACTGGTGATCTCCGCAGTGACACTGCACTGTCTTGTGGTAGCTCTCCCCCTAACCGGCGGTGAACAAAAATAAAGAGTGAGGTGTGCTTGTTCCAACCCCTTCATCCATGAGGATGGGGAAACGGCCAACAAGCTGCACTGGTAGAAACAGAAAATGTGTTAAAGAAGGTCTCCACACTCTACCACGGCTTTCCCCTGTGACCTCGGCAGTTGGACAGTCCTCCAGCGCAGAAACCACACAAATTCAACCGAAAGCCACCCACCATTTTGGAAATGAGGACCTCATGTTTTAAAACTGTTGAAAGCATATGCACAATCACTTTATTAATTTGTTAATCGATTTTTCTTCTCATTATTTCTTATTTCAATATTGTTCTCGCTATGAATAATTAAGGGAGATCATGGGGGATAATTTTCACATTGACAGAGATCTATATTCTACATGGGTTACTCTGTATGTGCACTTATTTATTTCTCACAGACAACATCCTTTGCCTGATCACTTGTGATAGGTGCATGGATTGTAGCCATTAAGTCCATTGTATACCCCGCTATATAGTCTGTGATCTAAGGGCCGACGATGTGAGGAAGCATGATGATGTAAGCTTTGATGCTCTTTGACACCAAGCCGGCCGGGTTTGAAAACCTGCCATCTCCCGAGTCGCTCAAAACGTTTGAGTGGTTAGGCTATCAGGCTCTGCTTGTGCGGCCCAACCCAGCAGTGGGCACTATGAGCTCATATCTTGTTATTTTTAGCCTGTTCTCTTGAATAATTTAGAGGTGTTACTGCTATGAGAAAAAGCACTGTTGTTTGATCTGCTGGGGGCGAGTAAAATAAGATAAAACAAGGTTGGGCTTATGGGAACCATTGCTGGTTCCTGATTGGAGGACTTTTGCTGTCTATCTTGTGATGATACAGGAGCTCCCTCCCCCCTACTCCATAATCACCATTCAAGAGAGTTCAGTAGAAAAGCCATGGTAGTGACAGAGTAGAAATAAACATTTTTTGTGTCTCTTTCACAAGGGAGAAGTGCACTTGCTGCTGACAAAAAGAAAAGTAGAAGAGATATGAACAGGAGTGAAAGGAAAATTAATAAACTGCAAAAATTATCAGTCCACACAGACTTAATTTTTCGACAATGCTGCATACACTCAAATGTATCTGGCACTGGAAACAAGGTAGAAATATAAGCAAATCAAAAAAGTAAAATGATTCTCACACAAAAAAACTAAAATAAAACTATTTGCAGCTCAAATTCAACCTCGTTTATCCATGTATCAAAAGTTAATTGCGTTAATTTAGTTTGTAATGCAAACTGTTACCTTGGAGTCTTTGCCGGAAAACGTATAAACAAAACTTAAAAATAAATCAGCCAAACTATTACACCACATTATATTTGTTCGTTGTGGGAAAGCGTTGGTTAGGAGAGGCAGAGCACATACAAAAATCCAAATCAACTTTGAACGTTGAGCATGTCAACGCGAAACACAATCACTGTTCAACAGTGATGATGCTCTACAATGTTCCAATAGAGACCGTAAGATTACAACCTGAAGGAAGAAAGTCACCATTTTGTTAAGCTTTGTTAAACATTCAAAATACCAACCACAAAATGGGCGGAGGGTACTTGCGGTACTACATACTTGCTTGCAAGGTCTTCTGGGTAATGTCGTTGGTGAAGGCCCCCACGCCTTTGTTGGAGATGGCAGCCAGGGAAAGGAGGTACTCTGTGTTTGGACGGAGCCCGTCCACCACATAGGAAGACGTGGGCCCAAACGTTTTCTTTATCTGGTCGGGAGAGTAAATGTACATTGATATATATGGGTTGTACGTGCATTTGTCATTGAAATCCAAAAGCACGAAGACCCTCTCTGTGGACTACCTGAATGTGACCAAAGTTACAAGATCACTATTTTGTCTGTACCAGGCCAAGGTGCTATATAGCTAACTATTCCATCAAAACCTGAAAAACCAAATCCTTACTTACAAATCAATCAGACAAAACATTCTCACCAGTATGCCAGGACTTCCCTCTTTGCAGTGGAGGTTGTAACTTATGATCCCCTCCCTCTCGTAGGCTGGCTCCCAGGTCAGCTCAATGCTGGTGTCTGACACAGCACCAACCTGGAATTTGTTCGGCTGGCCAGGCACTGGAAGACGCAAAAACATCATGCATAATTGAAAAGTTAGCCATGTTTCCACTTAACACAAGGGGAAGGCCTTGTCTGAAATCAAGGTTGCAAAAACCAAAGCATCAAAACCACCGTTTGGAACCTCCCTTCCAAAACCAGCATCAACTAAATTTTCACCGTAGGAAGGATTCCAACTTTAAAGAGGTGTGATTAAAGAGCCATGCGGAGGTATTTTGCCAACAATACCCCATGACAAACAACCAACATGGACCCCTTACCTCCTTGCAGCACTTTGACGTGGATGGGCTCGGAGAAGGGTCCGTCGCCCACCGAGGTGAAGGCCAGCACCTTGATGGTGTAGGTCTCCGACGGCACCAGGCTCTGGATGGTTGTGATCATGCTGTCCTGGACATTGTGGATCTGCCAGTGCGCCATGGGCTGGGAGTCGTCCATGGTGTAGTACACCCGGTAGCCCTTGATCTGCCCGTTGGGCTCCTCCGGCTCCTCCCAGCGCACCATCATGGTGTTCTGGGAGATGATCCGGGCTTTGACGTTGCGCGGAGGGGAGGCGGGCGCCTGCTCGCCGGTCCGGGTCTCGACGGGTTCGCTGGGGGGGCCTTGGCCGATGGTGTTGAAGGCCGAGACCCTGATCTCGTACTCGGTGTTGGGGTAGAGGCCTCCGATGCTGTAGCGCGTGGTGGTGATGCCGTCCATGGTCTCGAACTTGCTCTCCGGGGACTTGGCGCGGTACTGGATGATGTAGTGGGTCACCGGGTCTGGGTTGCCAGAGTCCCAGGTGATGGTGACACTGGTGGCGGTGGTCTCGGTCACCTCCGGCGTGCCCGGAGGCTTCGGAAGGGCTGTCGTTGGAGAAGAACAAGTTCACTTCATACATTTTGTTACAGAACTATGTTTCTAAATGATGCAACATTAAAAAAACAAAAAAAAGTATATCCACATTACATCACATTTACAACTTCACAGTTCCATTTGAATAATCGGATCAACCGTTGTCAGCTTATTTTGCATTGTGCCCATGAAAAGTGAAAACATAAAACACAAAAAATGGACATCGGTGTTAGAACCCATAATCGACCCGAAAAGGAACTATAGCCCAAACTTGGGATTGAACTCAAGCCCATAATTGGGGTCGAACTCAAACCCATGCCTAGACTTGAACTCTAGCCAATACTTGGGGCTTGAGTTCCCGAGCTAACAACCCCGATCCCCATTCGTCCCGATCCGTCTCCGTTGTCTTACACTTGACCGTGATCTGCGCCGTGGCCTCGATGATGCCCAGGCTGCTCATGGCCACGCAGGTGTAGTTGGCCGACTCGCGGACGCTGTCCAGCACCAGGACGTTGCGGCCCACCGGCATCTCGTCCTCGGGGGTCAGGTCCTCGGTGTGGAGCATCCACTTGACGTAGGGCATGGGCGAGCCCACCGCCACGCAGGTGATGTTCACACTGCCCCCCGGCATGATCTCCTGGCTGGTGGGCGTGATGGAGAAGCGAGGGGACACGCGCCGGACTGGGAGGAGGGGGAGGCGTGAGGAGAGGAAGAGGGGAGGGGGGGGGAGGGAGGTGAGGGAGTCAAAAATAAGGAGAAAAAAGAAAAGAGGTAACAAGAGAGATGGATGAAAATTGACCCTTCTCGGGGAGACACGTTAGCGGCTAGCAGCTGGATAGCAGCTGCCTAGCGGCTACAGGGGGGCAGTTCAACTTGGTCAAAATGTGAACTGAAATGCAACAGAAAATTAAATAAAGGAAGACTAGAGTTTTCAAAAATATAGAAATAATGAGAAGGAACTAAACTAACAAAAACTGCTTCAACGACAATATATAGAGATTGACAATAAAGCAACGATTCATAGCAACAAGGTTCCATTGACCAAAATTTGACCCATCACAGCACAGTTAAAGACACAAAAATCTATTATGAGTTTCTCATCTTTGGAACTGAAACTGCTGGCATACGTTTTAACAATGGCAATGATCACCGCCACACCGAGTAAGTGAGGCTGTAGTAACGGCCATGTGATAAACACATATCACATAAGGCCCACATGGTAACCCGTAACTTCCTGTGCTCCGGTCATACCCAATCAGCGCTCATACCCAATCAGGAGGGAGACTGTAACAGGCTCCTCCCACGCGACAGGAAGTATTGGATTACCAGGCTTAAGCTGATCATGGTTATGTCGCTATTGTCTCCCTTACATCGCATTCTAGAATGCAAATTTTATGGGGAGGCAGCGCCCCCTGTGGCCTGGTACTACCTAGGAACGACTAAAGATGAGAAACTTTAATCAGATTTTTGTGGTTAAAAGGTAGATCCACTGGACAAAGCCTGTTTAAGATCTCACACGGTTCCATTGACAGATGCAGCTATCAGATTCACAGACAGCATGCATAGATAGACCGAGGTAAATCAGGTAAAACGATAAAAAAAACCAGAGATCAAAAAACTGAGATAAAATGCATAGAAGAATATAACTGAAGGATCGCTAGCATGCCCAGACAAGAGACGATTGGAGAGGAGAGGAGAGATACAGGGGAGAGGATAGAACACCTTACGGAAAAAGGAAAAAGAGAGACAGGGTGAGCGAGAGAAAGCCAGAAGTAGAGCGAGAGAGAGAGAGAGAGAGAAAGTTAGAGAGTAGGAGACAGAGAGAGAGACAGAGAAGAGAGGGAAGGTGGGGTTGGGAGATGGGGTAGGAGGGGGGGGTAACCCACTTCAATGCTGTGTAAGCTTTTTCCAGCCAATGTGACAAAATGTGGCATTTTGCACATTGTCACATCGCAGTCCCGGTTAACACAAAATAATTATAGAGAAACAAAGTGTGTGTGTGTGTCTTGGAGAAGTACATAGAGAGAGAGCGGGAGCGAGAACGAGAGCGAGAGCAGGAGAGAAAGAGAGAGATCTGTCGTAGTCATAGCTACAGTCAACCATTTGAGAGAGATCAACAGAATCAAGAACAACAGAAAGTCGAAAGATAAAGGAGGGGAGGAGATATAGGTATACAGAGAGAAAGGGAGAGGGATGGATAAAAGAGGAATGGCAATCGAGAGAGAGAGGGAAAGCAGGGAGTTCCAAACCGGAGGAGTTGATGGGGAGTAAAGTGTGGAAGAGGATCTGAGAATGGGTTTTGGACAGAGAGGAGGAATCAGGTGAGGTGTGTCTGTGAGGATACATATGTGGGTCCTTCTGTTGATTTGGACTGTATGGCTGCGTGATCATGCGTGTTTAGAAATATGTCAGGGTTAGAGGCCCGTGAGAGACTATGAGTCAATGCAAAACGGTGTGTGTCCGTGTGTGTGTCCGTGTGTGTGTGTGTCCTCATTGGAGGCATGCAAAGAAAAACCAGGAAAAAGAGAGGAGATAAGAGAAGCCCAGGAAAGAAAAAAACAATGAATGAAGGCAGACAAGAGGGACAGACGGACTGATTGAGGGACAGACGGACCAACTAGACCAGGGATACAAAGGCGAGGTAACAAAAAAAAAGGAAGGACCAGGCAGCCAGACAGACGGACAGGATGGCAGGATGTGCAGACTGACATCAACACGGATGGTGAAGTGGACATACGATACAGAGAGGTATGATGGAGGGGTTAGGGTGGGGTAGGTGGTGGTGGGGGGAGGAGGGGGGAAGCAGGGGGTGGGGGGGGGAGGGGGAGGAAGGGGTAGAGGGCGGAAGTGGGGAGAGAATAGGGAGACTGTGGTTTTTTGGACCAAAAGAAAAGGAAGACCATGACTCAAAGTGGGTCTGGATGTCTCTCACACTGGGGCTTAAAGTCAAGAGTCGGGGGTCCACTCCCGGACACTGCATCTCCGTGCCGGCGGGACCCGGGTGTGTGTTGGCAGGAGAGGGAGAGGGGAGTCAGGCTGAGCGGTAAGTGGAGGGGAAGGGGTTTGGACTAGGGTGAGGAGAGAGGAAGTTGGGAGTCGGGTCAGGGCTACTAATAGGGAGCATTCACAAAGAATACCGTGTCGATCCAAATGGGATTCAAACAATCATCGCAATGGACACATTGGACCGATACCAACAAGTAGGGGTTAAATAAAAAAGTCACCTAGGAAACATGGTGGATGTTTGAGTGGCCACCGACTTGAGCATGCAGTATACTCATGACAGTTGACTGCACCATATCAAGCTAAACAGGGCGAGAGCATTCAAAAGGCCCCTCGACCATCACATTTTCTTCTTCTTTTCTCAACAAAACTGCACATGCATCCTTCAGTGTCCTCTCTGCCACAAGCGAGGTCTATTTCTGCTCCTAGCCTTGGCCTGGGCAAAACAGACGTCTGTTATGCGGACATAGTATCTGACAATGACTCTCTCTCTCCTGTGTAGACACGGGATCAAACTATATCTTCCACACAAAGGCCACTTGGTGTTTAAAAGTGGCACTTTGAGGATCCCGATCAAGTAAAAAAATGAGTTGGTCTATAGAGAAAAAAAAAAGAAAAACATTAAAATGCTTCGCTGTATCGAATTTTGAGGCATGACCTTCATTACTGAATCATTGAATGATGAGGTTTAATGATATAGCTAGCCAATACAAAGTTACCTGACTAAAAAATAATATGTTATATTTCCTGCCTGAAAAAGTGCCTAACCAGACAACACAGGTGAAAGGGCAGCCAGTTCCTCACAGGGACATGCATGGGCGTGGCTGTGGCATGACATATGACATAAACAGGTCAGGTGGTGCTCCCTGATCCACATGGGCAGACACAAGAACACCAACACCATTAAAAATGTCACCCAAGACCATCCAAGCATGCCATTCATTCCCAACTCTGGCATCGTCTCAGACACTCACACACACCATTAAACGGAACGAAAAAAAACAGAAAGGAAATCAAGCCAAACAAGATCCACACATACTATTGCTGAACAACAGACAGCACCAAAGCGATCCAGCTGTGTTCAACAAATGGATGGGACATCGAAGCTATTAGATGTTTTTATTGTTTTCCCAGCTATTGTTCATCTCAGTCGATTTCTTATTTTTTTTCCAATCCAAATTCAAAGTCGGAACACTGAGGAGGGGCCAATCAGGTTGTTGGTGGTAAAATCAGGCCAAATCAGGGCTGAATCAGGGAGAAATCTGGTCAGCCCTTTCCAATCTAGGTGTGTCGGCTGGTCTTCTCCTGGACCAGAGGCCAATGGACCGGGAGCTGCAGTGGCTGAGTGAATGAGGTATCCCATAGGATAGTTCCTCTCACCTTCGAGTTTCACCTCCACCGGGTTCAGCATGAGAACTAAAGCCTACCGACGGTACACCGACCGTCAAGTCCATTGAACGAAAATACATTCAAGGATTTGATAAACATCACGTTAATGATCTAAAAGATATTCAAAAATAAGAGTTGCATTGCATGCGCCTCAGGCCTTTTTGTACAGTTTTGAAACTCCAAGTTTGCTTTGAATGAAATCAAATTTGTCACGGCAAAAAAAATCCACATTTGACCTTAATAGCTGCAATGTGGATCTGCTCGCCCGGTCTACCCAGTCGAGACTGTTGCAATGCTCCCACTCCCGATCTCGTTCTTAACGCCCAATTTCCTACCATCCCTGCGATTGGATGCCTACTCCATTCCATTACTATTTCCTGTTCCTTCACCAAATGATACTGTACTTAGAAGACTTAAAGCCACAGTGACAATTACTGGCATAACCACACAGCCATTCCATCTCGTACTAGCCTGGCTTCATTAGAGTGAAGGATTTGGAGCCCAAGGACATATTTAAACTCCATTACTGATATCGTGCGGCAAATTCAATCTAATTGACTCAAGTAGGATTGATTGCATATCACATCTACACGTCTACCATGCGTCTCCTGACAGTGGCGATAAATAAAACTGTGACAGTATAAGTGTGCATACCTGTTATAGCCTGTTAACAACAAACCAAGAAACACAAGAGAATCCCAATTGCATGGACACGCTCCTCATTCACAGAGACCAGTAGCCCGGGGCCGTTGGAACACAGGAGGCAAAACAAACCCTGAACATGGACCGTCGTCACGTTTTTGGACGCACAAATTTAGCGATCTTGTTTCAAGCCCCAATGTGGAGAGAAAGACAATTCAAGAAGCCTTTACAGTGGGACGAAGTGAAAAGTGGTCAAGAGAGAATGCCAGAGTACTGCACTAGCTCTACTCGTGAGTGGGTTATCGTGGTGGGAGTTGTGTCGAAAAAACAAAGAGGTCAGAAGGCGGACATTATCGGCCATTTTGGTGAGGGCAGACCCTGCTGCCCCAAAATGAAGGGGGGAAAGCCAAAATAATGTGCAGCCTTTAGTGTCACCTTGAAGCTGAGATTACACCCTCTAGCCCCCTGAGGACAAAGGCCCTCTACGGAGATTCCTTAGTCACACTAGCGGGGTGAGGGGCCTGGGGCATTTACATATAAACCACGGGGGTCAGCCTGCCTTTGCACACGGTGGTTGCGCCAATGCTAAACAGCCTCTAAGGGTACCTCATCAAAATGGAAATGAGTACCTAAAGGAATCTTACTGGAAATATGGCAGAGGAATCTTGACGGAGGAAAGCAGTAGATTTAGAGGGGATTTACCGGTGTGTGTTTATTCTAGGGTCTGACTTACGGTGGTCGAGCAAACTGAATAAACCTACTGCAGTTACGCATGTACCTTCACAGTATTGTATTGGGGAACCTGATCAGTTGGATTAGAAAAGGCAGTGGAAAAATATATTTGCATTCAAGTAGAAGGTGAAGTGAGAGGGAAAATGAATACCGCTTTGATACCAATCGGAGTCAAGTGCTCCTTGAGAAAAAAACATCTAATAGGGATGGAAGTAGCGTAGGCCAGTAGGAAAAAAATAAGGTGTAATCTAGCTTTCTTTCCCAACGTCACACACAAATGCAGAGCATGACATGCAAGCATATTCAAAATCAGACAGGCATCGTTGTAAGAAAGGTAAGCATGCACGTGCATTTCTCCCAGGCCAGTCTTTCTGATCATTCTGATACACCTCCATGGGTTAACAAATGGTTTGTCGAGAACAAAGAGGTCTGTCTGTAAACTGTTCTTGATGTTATGTCTGATTGAAGCTGTGGGTTTTGTGTTTGATGCTTGATGTGAAAAAGTCGTCATATTGTACTTCCTATAACCCCATTTAACCTCACAAGGCAATCCACCACTAGCTAGTTCTGGACCACATCTACAAAGAAATCTATTAAGGGTAAATGGTTTGGCTGTGTTTTTTTTTCTTTCTATGAAAAGTGGCAACATGTATCACCAGTGCCACATTACACAGACTCATCAGGCTCTCGCTGAAAGCACTGGACATGCCTCAATGCGCCCCTGGATATGAATATATAGAGCTTTCCAAAGAAAACACATTCATGACTTCATCAAAGCAGCAAAGTAATGGAAAACACATAGGTCTTCACTGCCCTCACTTACATGGGATTCAACTTGAGGTTCGGGTTCAACCTAATATAATCCTTGGAAAATCTTCCGCACTTCCATTCAAAAACATTTTTGTAAGAATGTCTCAGGTTAGTGGGATTTTGGTACTGACACAATTACGGTGAAAAAAGCCGCACTATGATTAATTTGGCACGCCCTACTTCAAATGACAAACTTGCCTTATGCTACGACTACTCCGTAGTGGAATTTGTACAGCCACTACACAGGTCAAATCCAGCTAGCGATAATATAAAACATTTCTACTTTTATTCTTATTGCTTGGGACAGAACAACAGATCTCTAGGTCTCCTAGCTTGTAAGGGGCCACAAAGAGCCACTAGTCAAACAAGGCTTTCCCTACCACTAGAATATAAAGGGCATCAATGTGCAGCCACTAAGAAACTTGGACTGGAAAGTCAAAGCCATGACATTAATATTGATCCGGGGGCATGCCGTAATGGCAGAGTGAAATCACCAATGAACGTATTGACAAACACTGTGTCCTCCATGTAGATGTGTGTATCTGTGTGTGTGTGTTGGACAGAGAGGGAACAGTTGGTTGTACATAAGATGGCAGAAAGACTGTCTGTATTCACACCGATTTTCCTTTTAGCATTCACATTCAAATCTTCATGGCTCAAGAAGCAAGAGAAACATCATTGAAAAGGGAAAAGAAAATATCAATGAATAAATCAGGAGAGAATTTTTTTTTCTTAAAAATGTAAAACAAGGAAAGGAACAGAACTGAAGGGAAACTATAAACACAAAAAAGTGACACAAAACGACAACGTCACAAGACATACTTAGAAATAAAAGGAAAACTCAAGGTACTTTGAGGGGGTGAGTCTACAAAAGGAGAGGAACGGAATATAAACTCATGGAGAGAACTCAGGGAAAATGCACCAACACGAACAAAAACAACAACCACCATCACCATACACACGCACAGAAAACCACGGCCAAAGGGGTTCTCTACAGGCATGCGAGCGCAGTTACATTCTCCCATCATGCAACGGGTCAAACCAGGTTATTTTCACGTGCTGGGTTTCCATAACGAAACATGCAAGAAAAGCATTTCAGTGCAGCAGCAATACCAAAGGATGCAGAAGAAAAGGCCCCACAATGCAAACATAAAGTAAATCTACAAGACCCAAGCTAATCGGGCTTGCTTTCATAATTTCTTAGGAATCAAAAGAAAAAAAAATTGTACTTTTTCTTTCATAGTCATTTTTAGCAGTTTTGATTAAATCGCTGAAATTGGAAGCTATTCAAATTGATGAATGAATCGAGCTCTGTTATACAGCTATTTTCCTTCTTTTTTTTTTCAAACATGTTGATTTTCTTATTTGACTTTTGACTGGGTTAAAAAAAGTGAAAAAGAAAAAAAACACACCAACCTTCTCGAAGCTCTGAGGGATGTAAAGGGGTTGATGCAGAACACAATGACATGAGGAGAAGAGAAAAATAGGGGAAACACAGAGAGAGTAAAAAAAGCCACCTCATGGTGTTTAGGCTGCAGCTGCATGTCCCTCATCTATACCCCCCCTCCCCACCCCCCCCCCCCAAACCCAGCCCTCTGTACATGTCCCTCGCTCTGCTGTCTGCCAGACAAGACCCCCAGGACCCTCTCGAAGTCCTGCACACTGGCCTGACCCAAGCTCTAACCCATCCCGCCTCCCTCCTCTACGCCAACTCTTAATTAATCAAACCAATCAGAAAGAACAGAAGACAAACAAACAAACAGAAAATGAAAGTAAAACAACCCCATAGAATAATAACTCTTCAACCTTTTCAAAAGCTCATTATGGCCACAAGGAGATGCTCCCGTCGGACCATACTGTTTGTTTTTTTTGATAAGAAACCAAAGTCAACGTAAAAATAAAGCAAGAAAACTAATGACTGAAAAAATAAATAAAAATAAGGACACAGTTTGAGCTGAAATTAGGAGCTGCAGTTTAAGAAAGTGCCATTAGGTCTAGAAAGCCAATTATTAACGCAGTATTAAAGTAGATCAATATATTCCAATTTGGAAAAATCGGGTTTAAGATTTTACATTTTGTTTTTCCAGTTAAAGGTTATCCTTACTACAGCTGCTAATCTCAAATGTGCAATTTGCTTTGTGAAGGAAACATAGTCAACATCAAATATCAGAATTGATCGACGTTCACTGAGGACAGACAAAAGATTGACACCAGGAAACAAGAGCGTGTTTGGACCCTGAAAATGTGGCGCGATACCTCGAAAAAAGATCCCACTTCCTGTGGCTCTAGTGGGACCCTGGTATGTCTGGAACTGTGAGGCAGTGGCCAAGCAGCGATCAGGGCAGAGTATCTCCCTCACTATTACGATAAAGATCCCACCAATGGAGGACGGTTAAAGTGTGCCCAATTATGTGCTATTTAATAACCTGAGAGAAGCTCATTTGTCTCTTCCACTCTGCGCCTGAGCAAGGCGGACGGTTCGGTTTCACCACTTCAGTATCACAATGGAAACCTTTTGAGGTATCCCTGATCTTCCCCTCTTGCTGAGGGGGCGCAAGTGGCTCCATTAATACAGATGACTACTCTGTCAGTTACTGAGCGATAGTTCTTCTTCTTCGCCATCCATTTTGTTTTCTCCCAGAGAGCTAATTTGTTTTCATCCTGGCCCCGGCTAGTTCACGAGCCACATTAATGGCAATATTATTAATAAAGTAAAAACTCCCTGACCCATTTTTTTATATATTACCAGGGCATTGAATTATTTATCAGGAAACAAAAGTTATTTGGTACACAGCAGCAGAAACAAGCTGATGCAGAGGCATAATTTTTTAATATGCACAACATAAATAATACATGTTGAAAATGCATATGCCTCAATTTATTAGCGCTCCCTTTTCACTGGGAGTATGTTTGGCGTTCGAGGGAGAGAGTCAGTGGGCTTCTGCATTCCCTCCCTCGGTTATAGAGGAACCTAATATCTCCTGGAGCCCAATGATTATGGCATATTGAACATATTGAAGACTTTGTAAAAAGGCCTTTAAAGAATATTTCACCAAAGCACTGGTGACGGGATATTATGGATAAAGATTCCCGATTTATATTTTCTTTGAGTGATCTTTGAACAAGCTCTGCTAGGCAATCGCACTTTTTGAAACATTTCTTATTTTGATTTGGTTTTAAATCCTGACCGCTGACACCAAGCGACGGAGGGGGGGGTGGGGGGGGGGGGGGGGGGGTACTCAATTTTGATTGGTGGGCTCTGACGACTTGGCCACTCGATCAAAATCGACACTTACCGTGGCGTTCTTGTACCTGAAAAGAGCAAACCCTAAACCGTTTTTTGAGGTCCGAGGAGACTCTCAAAGGGGTGATTATAAACACCTTGACACAGGGTGGGGGGAGGGGGGGAGGAGGGGAGGAGGTGGGGGTTGGGGGTAGGGGTACGGGTGGGGTGATCTTATTGGTCAAACATTTAAAAGGCGTCTGACACGGCCAAGACATACGGCTCGGTGAGCTACGCATTTCCTTCCGAGCGAGTAGGGGAGGGCATTGAAAGAAACAAAATGGAGGATGACATCATAACAGAGAACAACGTTAGTCGGTCAATATAATAGTAGCTGGCAAATTCTCCGAAAGCGTCAGTTGCATATCAGGTTACATGAACGGACAACAAAAACTGGTAGCAACGTTAAAGACACTCAATCTTACTTGCTTCTTCGAGCAGAAAACGAACAAGGATACAGGCAACTGTTATCGGTTAAAAGTCGACACACAAGAGTTAAACGTCGGAGCGTTGTTAACATTCTCAGTAAGAATCAGTTGAACATTGATGCGGGTTCTGGTTCATCATTATCAGTTTTCGCTGCCTGGCTCGGCGGGTCCCGGGTGTCTCCCTACCTCGCACATAAAGGTTAGCGGGGGACGAGTAGCGCACGCCTTCCACGTTAGACGCCACGCACTCGTACTTCCCCTGGTCGGTCTCCTCGCTGTTCTCGATCTGCAGGGCCCCTGGGAGTCAAACCATCAAAGGAGACAAGAGAAGGGGAGGAGGAGGAGGAAGGGGAGAAGGAGGAGGAGGTGGAGGAGGAGGAAGGGGAGAAGGAGGAGGAGGAGGAGGTGGAGGAGGAGGAGGAGGAAGGGGAGAAGGAGGAGGAGGAGGAGGAGGTGGAGGAGGAGGAGGAGGGGGGGCACAGAGAAACATGACAACACAAAAAGAGAGAGAAAGAGAGAGAAAGAGGAAGAAAGCAGAGAGAGGGGAGGAGAAAGTGATTTAATAATCATGTAATGGCAACGGCACAGCAAGAGTCACATGTTTCATCGATATATCCGCAGGATCGCCGCTTTATTTAATGAGTTTCTCGCCGGAAGGATAACATTTATTGACTGGACACTCTGCAAATCCTCCGGACACGCCTGTATTGAAGATTAAGGAAGAGGAGGGAAGTCAAAAAATAAAATAAGTTGAAGGGATGAGTGAATACATGAATGAAATTAACGTATGAACGAATGAAGGCAGGGAATGAATGAATAAATGCATGAAAGCCGGCCCTGGACCGGTGGAAATTTAAATAATGAGATCAACTGAGGCATACATCAAGATGGACCCCTCGTCCTCTCATTGACACGGGCATACTGTATGTCCTCACAGAGAGAGGTGAGGTGAGGGACGCAGCGCAAGGCTAACGCTGCAATGCGATTAGCAGTCCGGCCCTTGTGCGCCACTGGCCTCGGGAGCACACGAGTGTCAAGCAGAAGGGAGAGAGAGCCGGGGTGCCCGGGTAAACCTGGGGACGCGTGGTTCATCGGTTCATTTCCGAGGCTAACTGGAGAGTAGCAGCGAGCCGCTGCCTAGCTCAGCCGCGCGGCCCTTCCTCGCTAGCCTGCAGCCAAAAGGACCGCTTACTGTGCAGTCGCTATTCATCGTCCATGAGCAGAGATCTCGTCGTTGCATAATGGATGAATGCACAAGAGGGGAGGAAATGCGCTTAATTTCAGATCAGGGGTGGAGATGTTTACCACCAACTTTTCACTTTCATTGTATTTTTACTTGAGTTGTTTTGACGGTTGTGTTTTTCTTTGTATCGTTCCAATTCCTATGCAAGTATGATGCAGTTCGAATTCAGCTTAGTCTCCATTTGGTTATCTTTCGGGTTTCTTTGCTTGTCCTTTAAACAAACCGGATCCGGCAATCCTGCCAATGCTTCTGTTTTAGTTTATGGTTTGCTTTTCCCCACTCCCTGCCAAAGTACACAATAACTAAATAATTAAACCTGCGGCAGTAGAGGCGGTTTGAAATACAAAAGAAACAGACCACCTGACAAAAGTGCTGGCGTCCCACTTAAAGCCTGTCGTTTGCTGATGACATCATCAGCGCTGGCTAACGTCCCACCAGGACGCGCGCGGATACGTCGCCGCAGCCTGTTCCATCGCGGCTTAGCGAGGGTGAACTAATGATGTACACTGTAGTACAGGACCGCCATTCCCCCTGTCTAACTACTCTCCTGTAGTATAACTCAGCTGAGGCCGCTGATCCCAGTAATTATGCACTTCAGCGCTCCATACCGCTAGCGTGTTCCCCTAATTGTCTGCCTCGTAATTAGTAATATTTTGCGTGTTTAAGAAAGCATGACAATCAGAACGACGCAAATGAACATGATTAGATCTGAACTCACTCATCTTCCTTATTCTCACCTGTAGCTTTGAAAACCAATGCAGTGTTGGTTCACTAGTCTCATAATAATCGTCAATAACTACACTAATTCAATCAGGGAGCTGGCTATAGTGGTTTTGGGTTTTGGATTTCCTGCCAACGTTTTCTTGGTCTGAGCCCCAACCTCCACAGTCTACCTAGTTGAATGATGAATAACCTTTACCTGCTCGTAAATGGCATGCATCTATCAGAAAACCAATTACTGTCCCTTTGGATAAAAGACAAAGTCGATCAATTCCAAGAGTGATCCAATAATATGTTGATTTATAAGTAGGCTACACCAGGCCATTTAAATTATTATAATACCAAAAATTGCTATCGTTCTTTGAAAAACCAATCATAATAATTTGATCAATACAAATGTCAACATCAGATCTACTTATTTAGGCACAAATGTTGTGTGGAAGAGGCAATTTATGGCGGTGCACTAGTAGTTTGCACCCTACTCTTGTCCACTGAACGCTGTTCACCATCCCAAACTATCCTTACCCATACATCCACGACCCTTACTTTACTTACATTGACACAATTGGTGATCCACTACAGACTGGAACAAATGTTTGTAACTTGTGCCTAGGTGAACAACATTGGACATGAACTGAAACGGGAACGAGTTGTGAACCCTTGTCAAGACCAAAAAACAACAACTCTCCATTGTGAGACATAACAGCACAGATAAATTGCCAATTTGTTTCATTTGTTTAGTTATAATTTGAAACATCTGAGTTAAATGGCGTTTCATTCAGGCTAGAATACTAAGTCGTCGGCTATTCAGTCAGACGCTACTCCATCTCCAGAAATGCACAGCTTCATCTCAGCCGCTCACGATATTCACACTATCACGTCTCTCCTTCCCTTTTGTTTCTCTTGGAAATAAAAATGAAGCTTGGGCTACTCTCCGTCCCCGGTGGTGTGCGGTGGGGCTGTGCGGGGGCTGGGGGGGGGGTCAGTAGCTGCCAGGTCGCTGGTGCGCGGCGTGAATAAGCCCCACCTTACAGGCGCAGGTGGCGGGCGCGCTACGTGGGCGCCAGAGGGACCTGGCTCGGATCCGTTTGATGTGTGCTGTGCCGCGGTGGCAGGTGGTCTGGAGCTCGCTCAGACACCGCCCCCCCCCCCCCCCCTCCCCCCCCCCACCCCCCACCCCCAAAGCCACCACCGATGGGGATTGAAAGCTCAGAACAATGACCGACGCGAGGAGTCTGGATCCAGCGGCCCGGCGAGGTAGGGGGTTCTAGAATGTTCTGCCAGGAGATCCTTGGCCTCAGAGCCTGTCGCATGAATATTTAGCCGACTGAATTCATTGTGCATCTGAACTTGTATTTAGCCCGATGATTATGATCCCCGGTCGAGGGACCATGAGCTAAGAGGACTCGCTGGAACTAGTTTTTTTGCAAATTAAAGATTTATTCCGATTTGTCCAAAACCGCTATCGGGCGTTTTTGTTTTTGTGCGCTTTGATTTGTGCTTCATGTTTCGTTCCTGATTGTCATCGTTGCAATCAATGTCTTGATTGTAACGATTCTTCCCCCGAAACAATCCCAGGGATACACTACGCCTTCAAGGTGTATCCCTACCTTTCTAATAAACACTTCCATCATCCAGAAAACATTTACTAACCAAGCAACATCCAACTCTACTGCATATACAATGACTCATGCCTCTGCCTCTCGCTCTCTCTCCTGGATGGAGACTGTTTGCCTGGCAGTGTATAAGCAGTAGCAGTTCATTCCCTGCTGGTTCAACAGCACCCCTCCAACCCGCTGCCCCCCTCCCTACCCCCATTATTTCAAAGGGGGTCTTTGAAGAACACAGCCAGCCTCGTTAATGAGCCAGTACGAGAGGGAGAGAAATGGAGAGAGAGAGAGAGAGAGAGAGAGAGAGAGAGAGAGAGAGAGAGAGAGAGAGAGAGAGAGAGAGATGTGAGGAAGACAGAGGGACAGGGGGAAATTCGGGGACGGAGGAGGAAGATGAAGAGGAGGAGGAGAGAGTCCTCAGGAAAGTCTATAGACACAAAACTCAAGTTGTTTTTAGACTATTCTCCTTGTCCGTCATCGCCTCCATTATCAGACTGGCTGGCTGGCATATAAACAGCCTGACAATGCTTTACAAAGTCTGCCAACCGTCTGCCTCTGTGAAGAAATATATACTTCTGAAAAGGAATGTGTAATTTACAATGTAAGCCATTTAAATGTGTGTTGATAAACTCATTTGAAGCAAGGCCTGATAATAAAAATACTCATAGTGACAATGGCATTTAAAAAAACGGCCCTAGGCGGGTTTAAATCCTAACCATTTAAGCCTTGACTAGCAATCACACACATCCAACCCTCCCTCAATGCTCCTTCCTGAAATGACACTTCCGAAACAAAACCCCTCTCTCCCTCTACCCCTTCTTATTCCCCCTCGTATTGTGTCAGGCTTTATTCTTGCGCACGTATCTCTGCGTCAGTGTTTCCTATCAAGACGAAAAGTAACCAGCATGAAGCCCACAACAGAGGCTCAGGAAATCCACACCGCCGAAACATTCTCTCTGTCCAGCAGGTTATCAAAGATGCTGCTGCTGTCCTTGCTTCTCCTCAGACAACAGCGTTTTGCTGATAACACACACACATACACACACACACGCACACACACCGTGTGGGCAAAACAGTAATTTCCAGGCGTTACAGGGTGGCTAGCCACGGCTCTGCCCCAACAAAGGGGCATCCTCAATGGGGGGCACTGGAACATCTCTGCCCTCCCCAGCTGGGAGGTCTTATCACAAACACACCACCCTTCACTTCTGACCACAACCTCCGCTCCATTATACTGTAAAACCTTTTCCCTTTGGTTTCACCGAAAAACATTTCTTTTTCTGGCGGCTTCCTTCCAGCGAGAGACCGGCTGAATGTTTTTATTAAAAGGGGATGCGTCACGGTTTCCTATGGTGTTCTACCCACAGACAAGCTGAAAGGATATTTTTATTAGAGAATGAAGAACTAGAAGGGTTTCATACGCAATTCGACCAAATGACAAGCAGAAAGGATAAAAAAAAAAATGAATGGGAGAAGCAGACAGTTGGTTCCAGTCTCTCACCATTTACATTCTGCAAATACACGCACTTTGCCTGGATCGGCGGTTCCACAAAACATATATGAGCAGTTGTGGCCGACCTATCATGTTACATTCTGGGCATTCTTGGGAAAACATGGGGCCTCTTGTTTTGACATATTCTATAAACCAGACAGGCCCCGTTCGTCACCACGGGCATACCCTGGAATGTGTCTGTTCCTCCTGACCGATAAATTAGCTCTTTCAGGACCACAGAAGCAGAACGCAAGATTTCCTTGTTTTCGAAAGCTTCTTGTGGATCGAAAAAGAAAGGGCGAGAGAGAGAGAGAGAGGGTGAGAGAGAGAGGTTGGGAGAGGCACACAGAGAAATAGAGTGTGCCTGGAAACATGCAAGAGCTCAAATGCGGCAGACATCACCTCCAGGTGGGCTAATCACTCTCTCTCGCTTCAGCGCAGACCTCCGACCTCCCACCCACTCTTATGCAATGCACACACAAACACAGACACGCACATGCCCATGGCTTCCCATGGCCACACACACACACACACACGCACACGCACACGCACACACACACACACACACACACGCACACGCACACACACACACGCAGATGGGCATAGAAAATCCGAGAGATGAGAAAAAGAGAGAGAAGATAGAAAATGTCAATATTTGGAGAGCGCTAGCAAAAAATAATTAGAAGGCCGACTGAAAATGAGAGACAGACAGACAGACGACCGGGGGGGGGATGGCATAGATGATTAGTTTCTGAAAGTGCCCAACACCCCAGGCTGCCCGCCACATCTCCGTCACACGCAGACGTCCCTCACCCCAGGCATTTCAGTGCAATTCAATTAGCACACCCTGGTAGGCTACAAATTGATTTGTTCAGGCGATCAACAAGATGGCCGCCTGACCCCCCCCCCATCTCTCTCTCTCTCTCCCTCTCCCTCTCTCTCCCTCTCCCTCTCTCTCTCTCTCGCCCAGTCTTGCGCATGGCGTGCCCTTTATCATCACGATGAAAACACCCTCTTCTCTCGCTCTCTCTCCTTTTCCAGAGCTCACACACGCATTTCACTTGCAAATGTTTGCAATGTGACGTCAGTCCCAATCGGCACGATGTGTTTACATTAGCCCGAGAAGGGTTGGACTCAAACTTCTGCGTTGGCTCGTTCGCTGCGTTAGTGACTCGAAACGGGGTTCTATTTTTAAGTGCTCATCAGAATTCGGTTCAGCCTTAGCGGTTACGAAAGTAATTTATGAATAAATAAAAACTCCTAAGTTATCCAAAAAGGAATGTAAACAAGGCTGTGGGTAATTATGCATGCAGAGAGTATGTGGTACTCTTGACAAAACTCGGGAGGACTAACAACATGGCCACCTGGACAGGTGACAGGTTCATCTGGACCAAGTGTCCTTTCAATTCCCCCCCCCCCCCCCACCCCTCTCCCTCCTTATTCTCTCCTCCCTCCCTCTCTCTCATCCATCTCTCCTTCCCCATCTCTCCTCTTCCTCTCTTCCGCTCTCTCTTCCTCCCTCTCATCGCTCTCCCTCCCTCCCCCTCATTCCTCCGTTCCCTCTCGTCCCCCTCTCTCTCCCGGCTGTCCGTCAGGCCTGGCCGTGCGACAGTCCAAGGTCGCTAAAGTGGGATCTGGCCGGCATGGGGGCCGAGCGTGTGACGCTGCCGTTGTCAGGGCCCATCTGGTGGCCCGGTAACGCTCCTGCGAGATCAGTAATGAGCCAGGTGGGGAGTCCGACCAACCCATCAACAGCCCTCCCTCCCTCCCCGAGACGGAGCCGTCTCCAGGCCAGGGCCCCGTCCCTCGCTCCGCCCGGCCTCGTGCGGAACCGTGGCAAGGTCAAGTGTGGAAACTTAGGCACCACACTGACCAGTTAATCCCATGTGTGTACGATGGGGGGGTTTCTCTGTTTAAGCTTTGAAAGAGTGGAACGTAGGATGGTGTAGCCTTAGTCGAGGACGTTTGACTCCTCGCCGGAAGATATTCGGTCCGCTCATTGATCATCGTTGAGCTCGATCATCCTCGAGCAAGATTCCCTCACCCTGACCTGCTCCTCAGCGATACGTATCTGAAGACACTTTGGATAAAAGAGTCTGCTGATCAGTGAAGGTAATTGGTAAATAGTAAAAGTAACACGCTCAACTATTATAGGTGATCTGTAAGTCTGATGGTACTTTCATGGTTCTACCATGATTCAATTGAGCTCACTGGCAAACACAATATTCAAGGGCTCTCCTTAACCTTCTCCTCTACTAAAGGCGACATAGTGGTGCTCACAGCTAATATTACTACCACAACACGACTGTAATTATGGGAGTCATACCATTTTCAGGCAAAGCTATCCAGGCAACTCATGTGTGTCAAGCTGGTGATTTCCCAAACCTCCAAGTATGCACACATCTCGATCCTGTTACAATTTCAAATTTTTTCACCACCACCTTTTCTCGTTCCTCACAATGACTAGCTTAACCACACCAAGCTAACCTGCTAAGCCTCTAACCTGCTATCTCTCCTCAACACACATAAGACCACATAGACCTCCAACCCAGGCCTCTGGGTAACAGGACTGCACCCAGCCTTGTAGCTCTTGCACTGCACCAACGAAGAAGGCAGAAGGCAGAAGAAAGAAAAAAGAAAAATCACCTCTTTGGATCGGTAATCTTATTATGCAAATTCAGAGTTCATAAGTCACACTCGCTTTGTTCGTGGCATTATGATTTATGGGCCCTACGTATTGCCTACATTACAGATTCAGCCAGCCATGGACTTATTCACACTAGTAGCCAACACATGGGTCTGGCTGAGGGAGCCGAGTTTAAAACGCTTCTGGTTTTAGTGTAGCGTCGGAAAAATAAGGGAAACATTGAGGGTGTTTCACGGCAGGCGGCGGTGAGGTGACTGCGGTACCCAGGCGTGAGTGAAAGGGATGAAACAAATCAAAATGGACGATCCTAATCTGGAAGATGTCGAGAAAATGGAAGCACCTCCAGAGCTAGAATCAAATCAGTGGTAATGATGAAACAAGAGCGCACACATCACACATCCACCGTGAACATGGGGAACATGGTTATACAGCTCGGTGCGGCGTTTTGCTTACCTGCTGCGCCTGTGGAGGAAAAGCCATTACACAAACCCACAGCGGGAGTAAATCTACATTTAAAGGTTGCAGCGGAGGAAATGGGAACGCACTCGACTGTCCGAGGAGATAACGCCAGCGAGACGTAAGAGAGAGGCAGTTAATCAGAATCAACGTTCGGCGCAGAATCCTCAAAGCGTTTGGAAAAGTCCTTCATGTCTTTCCTCCCTGTTGAACCTGAGCCTTGATAAATCTGCCCGATTGCTCTCTCAAAGCAAAGGCGCGACCGACTTTTTCGTGTTTCATGTATTGGTTCAACGAATAGCAAGGGAAGGGTTTTTTTAGGACAACTTGCCCGTTCTTCAAGTAGAGGCCTATGGGCAAACCAAGCCAGCTCTCTGCAGAGGAACAAGTGGAAGGAGATCAAATCTGATTCTGTGTATGCCGGTTTCGGGGAAGTGTCTCCCATAAGGATTGAAATGACTGACAGTGAGTGCTTGGGGGCCGTTGGAGGAGGGAAAAGGGGGTTTATTTGTTTAACACTATTAGACCGCTCTGAGCCCACTGCAGTGGTGAAGCGCAGGCAAACGTGACAAGAGATTATCAAGGCTCAGATACTAACAAGTAGGTAGAACGGACAGTTACTATTGCTTGTCAGTGCAAGTCAGTAAAAGAAAGAGGAAGAAATACCTCACCCAACCCTCCTTGGCTGTGTATCCTAATCTCGTCTGTAGTCACATTGTATTCAATGGGGATGCCCAGCATAGTAATCTCACTTGAAGTACCTCAATACATACCGCCGTCCTAACCACCCATCCATCCCTCCCCCAGCAATATGCCACCGTTATCGTATTGAACCCGGAAAACCAAAGCTTCTGGATCATTTTCTCAACATTACAGTATATTTGGGTCGGGGGTTCAGGGGTGTTGAGGGTTACACCAACAGACTGAGGATGACAACACAGACAGCAGAGTTACACACCAGATCTGGAATGGATGGAGAGGCACTCACAGATACAGTTGGGACCAGACAAACAGATAAACCACGGACAACAGAACATAAGACACAGACATTGAATGTTAGTGGAAAGACATAGAAAGACATAAAAGACAATTTTGCAGATTTGGGCTTTTTCTTTTGGAAGATTGTTTCTTTTGAGTAGGGCTTTTATCGTTCGATTTTTAAAAGCTTGTCAGGAAGAATTGCGAGTGATTAGGTGTGGGTTAGTGGAGAGTTAGAATGTATTGTTTTATCTCATTCTTACTGCTGGTTAGACATCTTACCTCGAATCGGGGTACTCTCTGGAGGAAACACAAAGACACGAAGACAACATCAGTTTAGTTGTTAATATTAGTGACTCAATAGTAGTAGGAGGTTGTTAGGTAGGTGAAGCAGCGGAGCGTTACTTGGGATTGGAGGCAATTGCAATTATCAGCCTAATTTAGAAGAAGCTAGTTTTCATCAAACCCTTTAGAGAAAGGCTGAGGCTCTGAACCCAAACAGAGAGACCTTCATCTGCTGGTATCACAAAGGACGAAGAGGTTGTTGACATGCATCCTGAACTCCTCGCCTAAACTCTCTTCGGTGGCATCTCCGCCAGAATATTGAGAATAACCGACTGCAACATCAACCATGTTACCACGAAAATGTCTCTGAGAGAATTGCACATGAGACCATAGCCAACTGTATCGTATTTACAGAACAGGCCTCTTGGTAAGCATCACTTTAAAAAATAATCCTACATTGCTCAAACGGCATGGCTGTTCTATGGACAGGGTTTTAAATGGCTGTAGCACAATTGTATGAGGGAACATGAAATGCTTATAGAGGGGGCCGGGGACCGTCTCTGCAAGGTCAGCGCTCTACACTCCGGAGCCTCTGCCAAACATATCAACGTGCCTTTCTGCACTTGGGTTCAGCTGTCCCTGTTTAGACTGTCCTGCTCTTCATTTAGAGTTGTTTACGTTCATCGTTTGTTCTCCCAAGCGGCGGCTCTTTCTCTTTCTATCCCTGCCTCCTCTGTTTGTCTCTCATTCCCTGCCTCTTCTGTCCTCCTGAAAGTCCACCTATACATGTAGCTCGTCGTGGATTTGTCAACTCCTTGCCTCTCTATATCCCTGTCGTCCTGTTTTCTTATGTCGTCTCTCTCGCTCAGCTATACTCCCTTCTCTCCCTCTCGGTCTTATCTCTGTTCTCTATTCTGTTCTCTTGTCTGCTTCTGCCATTCTCTTGGCTTCGGGGTCTCATTCTATATCGTGTGATCCCTCCCTCCGTTCTCCACTTGCCATGTGTTGTGTGTGTGTCTCTCTCCCTCTCGCTCTCTCTCTCTCTCTCGTGAATCTTTGTGATGACTCATGAATGATTTCTTGGCCCCCCCGCAAGAGAGGCCCAACAGACCAGAAGGTGGCCCCCCCACTATGGATACACAGCACAGGGTCAGGGCTCAGAGCCCGTTAAGCCCGACACAACAGCCCCTCGCCCCGCCGAGATGTTCAACAGCTGTACTCAAGCGTCCCCAGACACTGTTGTGGTTGCCAGATTTTGACTACCCACTTTTAGCCGGCCAGCCAGACTACAGTCGGAGCCACGTGACCGGGAGAGAAAGGGGAGCTGGGAATCTTCTGAAAGCTATTAAGTGCATTGAGGGGAGGAAGAAGTGAGATTTGTGTGACTGACGCCCAATCCCATTTCTTCCCCTTACCCCTTCCCCTTAGGGGAAGGGGTAAGGGGAAGAAATGGGATTGGGCCTAAGAGTGGAGAAGTTGATGTTTACGCTGTACTAACACTACTTTCCTTTGTGATACCAGCAGTAAGCAACTCATTCCCTGTATACCGTTACGCCTGGTTTGCCATTCCCTGAATTTCAGAGGTATCCTTAAGCAAAATGTCTGAAAGAAAAACCGCAAGCACAGCACCATCTGTGGTGGAAAAAAAAATGGTTACTGTAATTACTGTTTTCAGTCTCCCAAAATTTGTGCCAGGGGACATCCATTTTCCCCCCATTCGAAAAATCAATTACAAAACCCAGGGTTCTGTCAGACTTGCAAAAACACTCTTTTAAAAAAAGTGTTGCGTCTGTGCTTTGCTTCCATACAGAGCTCTAAAGCAAACATCAGTAAAAGGAAATGTTCAATGGTCAAATGTGAAATGCCGTCATTAAAATGCACTCACGTTTTGTTTAGGTTTTATATATTTATATATTTGAAATATGTAATTTTCAGTATGTAGACCAACCAGGCATAACAAAAGGGACTGTGTTATTACTATTATAACCAATATAAATACTGTTATTCCTCCAAACGGGCTAGGAACCATGTAATCAGACGTAATCAAAAGACAGGTGAAGAAGGGGATTCTGGGAAAGTTGTTAGAAGGTTTAATTAGCGGCTGCAGGAAGCTGTACGTTTAGGTCGTTTCAGTCAGGAGTTTTGGTCAAGGGCTTTTAGTTAAGAGTTTAGTTGTGGTGAGTTATAGATAAGGTTAGGTGAGGTTAAGGTTAAAGGACCAGTGTGGAATAATGCTAGCGTCTAAAAGGTTAAATATACAGGGGTAGAAAAGAAATGAATAAAAACAGTTGGCTCTTCGAATCCCCTCCCTGTTGATTTGGACTAGCCTACCAGCGTCTAAGCTGTTCACACACCCCTCGCTAGCTAGCCCTGCGTGGGACTATTTCTGACTATGAAATTCAAGAACAACACCATGTTAAATCCAGCCTTTTTCACACAGGTGCCACAAAAAAAAACCTTGTGGATTCCTGGTGTCAAATAACACATTGGGGTCTGATTTATTTGACTGGTTAACTTCTCACAAGCTTGGATATTTATCGCCACATTTAATGAACAATTGTTTTTAGTTATGCATTATCCCTTCAAAGCCATAATGAATCATTCAAATGTGGCTTCTATGCAGATCATGGCTTTAGGCGTCATTCATTGTCATACTCTTTCACCCCACTACACTAACTAGCTGTCGGTCACACATGTCTGTATTATGCACAGTGGTCCTTTAAGGGTAAAGTTAAGGTTTAGGTTAGAAGGTTTAGGTTAGAATGAGGTTAAGGTTAATAGGTTTGTAAAAAAAAGGTAAAGGTTTGAAAAGCCACTGGATAGCACCTTGAACAGGGTAAAGGAGGAAGGGGAATAAAGTAATAGAAAGCAGCTCAAAACAGCTCGAGAAAGAGAGAGATAGGACAGAAGAGCCGTAGATGTAGAGTCAGTATGTGTCTGGGCTGAACTTGAACTCCTCATTCGCATTTGACACGTGCGCACATTTGAAACCTGATGCAAATCCCTCCCATGTGTCCGGCGTACTTGGCAAATAAATCGAGGAACCCAGAGGAACAAACCCCAAAAAAATAAACTACGCATACATTCTTATTTTTTAAAATCAGGGTTATCCAGGTCAAGATCTGGTTCCACGAGGAACCAATATGCGTTGCATGCGTGATTCAATTATACTGAAAAATCCACCTGTGTTACTCACACGCACTGTTATGGCCTTAATCAGGCACACCCTAATCCCTTCATGAGCCGGAGGGGGTGGGACAGCTTAGGGCGACTGTAACCCAAACAGACCCTGACCTTCTCCCTACTGTCAAACACACAGCATTATCCGCTGCGCATATCCAACCCCAGCTGTTTCGGTTCAAAGAACCCAATCCCATGAATTTCTTTGGAAAAAAAATGAATGTGAAGGACGCACTCAAACCCCCAAAGGCAATCTGCTGGGAGATGAAGTCCATCTGCGCAACAGAGGGGTGGTGGAGATGGGATGAGCGGGGAGGGAGGGGGGGGGGAGGGGGGGGGAGGGGGGGGGGAGAAGGTATGGGAGGAGAGGAGAGGGGGTGGGGAGGTGAAGGGATTTGAGCGGGAGTGGACAGGAGCTGAACGACAGGGCCGGGCTGAGGGGAGCTGAAGGGAGGAGAGGGAAGGAGAGGGATGGGGAGGACAGAGAAAGGGGGGTGGGAGAGGTGGATGGGCATGGATGGAGACCTAGGGGATGTGAGGGTGAAGGGAGGAGAGATGAGGAGAGGGGCGGGGATCGAAGCAGAGAATGGGCATGGTAGGGAGAGGTAGGGATGTCCGACGAGGTGAAGTGAGGAGAGGGGAGGAGAGGGATGGGGGATGACAGAAAAGGGGGTTGGGAGCCAGATTGCGTGACTGGGGAGGTGCATCAAGGTCTGCCCCTCCCCAACACCCCCCCCCAGGCACAGGAGGGGGGGGGCTGGCTGACCTTTCTATGATTGCCATGGAGACCGGGAGGGGGATTCGCATGGCGCCCGGGCCGGTTTCTGGGAACACCCGGGGAAAGCGAGTCTCCACATCTGTAACAGCTCAGGTCTTACCCCTCGCCACCCTGAGATGATTACTCAGAGACCGCAGCCGCACGGGGGGAGGTACGGGCTTCCTCTCTCTGTGAGGGTGAGGTGATCGCAGGGCGTTTCACCGACACGAACATGAACCTTCATTCATTCACCCTGAATGAGTGCATTGTGCACACCGTGGCTGTATGTCTCCACCCCCTGTTCGTCTCTTTCTGTAGCCTTGAATTTGACTCTCTCTTTCTCTCTCGCAGTGTCTCTTTGACTCTCTCTCTAGTTCACCTCGGGGGGAGGATGGGAGGAGAGGGGGAGGGGGTTAAATGTCAGACTCCTGCACTTCTAGAGCTGTGATCACACACACACACACACACACGCGCACACACACACACAAACGCACGCGTATGCACTCACTCACACACAATCACACACACACACACAGCCTAGGATTTTTTCATCCTCTTAAGATGTGCATTTCTCTTGAGCTTCCATAAGCAGTGGGTTGGGGTTGGATTTGTAGGTTCAACCGGGTCACTAATAAATACAAGGAACGTGTGGAAGCCTCAAAGCACAGGAGCGGCAGGCTGGTAGAGAATAAGGGGTCTTTGCACATAGCCCCTGGACAACCTCCCTTCTCCCTATCATCATCCATTCCACCCACGGCCCAGGGCCTGAGCTCGGGGAATAGCTAAAGTGCTGAGGGAATAGGCCCCATCGCATCCTATTTGGCCCTGCGAGAAGTCTGTGTCTCAGCGAAAGACACGCACACACGCAAGCCCACTTGTAGACGTACAGGCATGCCCGCACACACACACACACACACACACACACACACACACACACACACACACACACATAACCACACACACACACGCGCATACCCACACACACACACACACACACACTTTGGGCCTAGGATCCCATATATCACAGAGTTGGACGTGTCTCGCTTGTGAAAGTAGAACCACATGAATTCCTTAAGACTAGAGAAGCCTCGCCTTCACCAGGATACAAAACACCTCAGCAGGAAACCAGGAAACTTCTTTGTGTTGAAGAACCATCTATTGGAACGGTCAACTTCCACCGCATTTCTCGTCTTCAGAGGAGTGGTCTTCGTGGGGAGGGGGGGGGGGGGGGGGGGGTGCGATGCGATTGTCAGCAGCACAGATCCAAGATAGCGGCCGGAGGGAGCTTCAGTCTGCTGGTGCTGAACCCACCCTAAGGGCCTCGTAGGTATTTTATTATTAGCATCAATTCTGGATGCCAGCTTGACACTTTGAAGTCTTTGCCAAGACTAAAACAAGGCGCCCCCCCCCCTTCCCGCCCCTCACTCCCTGAAGCTAATAACACCTTAAGAGAGAATTGATTCTACGACCGCTAATTTCCTCTTTTCCAGCACCCCGAGTGCTCCCATTTACCTCGAGAATTCAGTTGCCTTCCGTTTATTTGGCCAACAAATTCCACAAAGGGATCCAGGGAGGGGATCCAACTTTCACCTGAGCCATCTCTCTCTCTCTCTCTCTCTCTCTCTCTCTCTCTCTCTCTCTCTCTCTCTCCTCTCTCTCTCTCTCTCTCTCTCTCTCTCTCTCTCTCTCTCTCTCTCTCTCTCTCTCTCTCTCTCTCTCTCTCTCTCTCTCTCTCTCTCTCAAAATAATAGAGCAGGCACAGGAGATGTTTTAAGCCCAGCTTAGGTGTAGCCCAGCTGGGCAGGAGAGGAAGACCGCTCCCCCCTGGCCAAGGCTGGCCAAGGCTGGATAGGAGAGAGAGGAGATAGATAGCCAGCCGGGCATGTGAACCAGCTCTACCCTTCCCAACAGAACTCCCAGAACAGGGGGTGAATTATGCCATTTCTCTGAACCTCTGTCCATAGTCCCTGCTTGGGAGTTTTCTTTGGACCAGGGATGTTTTTACTCTTGTGAAACCTGGGTTCAACTGGAGTGTATTTAGGAAGCTAGGCGTTGGTGTGTTTGTGTTTGTGTGTGTCTCTGTTGGTTGGGGCGAAGGTCAGTTGCTTCCAAACCCACACAGTGTTTCTCAGAACTGATCCCGGAATAGATAGGCGAAAACAATAGCAGCCTATTCTGTCAAAAGCAGCCCTAATTGTTTTGTTAGAGCTTCCCAAAGCCCAGATAGAAGGTATTCTCGAAGGAATTTCCCATTCACCAGATTTCTACAGAAAGCGAGTAGCAGGGCATTGCTTTGAATAGCAGCAATTAAACTGGCTAACAAACTAATAACAAAATCTTCTTTCACTCCTACAAGTACAGCCAGTCTTACTGGTTTAGAGTGCACTTGAGCAAGGCACTTCCTGTGCTCATAGCATCCTAGTCAGCCAACGTTAGGGGACTAGTAGGAGCTAGTCTCCGGGTGTGTACAGGTGCCAGTACAAAGTGTACGGAGCAGGGCCGAGCAGTAAGCTCAGCATGGAGCACACACTCACTAGACTAGGTACATATCAGCACTCACATGCTAGGCAGATCCGCGTCCTTGGTTCACCTTTCTACTTCAAGTTCCAGTGTGCATGTGTGTGTGAGTGTGTGTGTGTGTGTGTGTGTTGGAGAGAGCATTTGTGTTAGTGTGTGTGTGTGTTTGTGAAAGAGAGAAGGTGTATGTGTGCGTAGACCTGTTTGTGTGTGTGTGTGCTTTTCTGTGTGTGACACAGGAGAGAAGAGAGAGAGAGAGAAAGGGAAAGACAGAGGAGGGAGAAGACGAACTGCAAGAAGAGGGGAAGGATAGTGTGGGGGGGGGAGGAGGAGGAGGAGGAGGAGGAGGAGGAGGAGGAAGGGGGGGGCATGCATATCGGAGCTGATTTATGCCATCTGCCTGCAGGAGAGTGTGTGGGCTCTCTGAGCCTTCCGTGAGACACTTACCGAAGGCTTCTGGAAATGACCAACAGAACAGAAAGTAAATAGAAAGAAAAGAAGAAGAGAACAGGACGTTTTAGGGTGAGGTTTAAGAGAGCGTCAACAGAGTGAGAAAAGAGGAGAGAGTTGGGGGATAATCGCTTCGCTGGGTACCTATTTACTCTGCATCCATATTAAAATAAAAAAGTTCTACTGTTAATCACAACGGTTTACATTTATGTTTAGGGATTATTTTTGAATTAGAATTGATGCATTTAAGTAGCTTAATTCAAATTTGTTATGGTAACATTTTACGATGTTTATTTGACAGTTATTTTCCAAAAATGGTTAATCGTTGAATTCTAAACGGAGGGTATGTCGAGTTATGTGCAGCAATCTTTTGGACAAAAGGGACAAAAGACAAGACAGTAAGAAAGACAATCACCAAATCTGCTTGGGACAGAGAGAGAAATAAAGGACATAGTGAAACAGGTGAAACATACAAATGAGACATTGAGGACAGAAGAAGACAATTAGCTAATTCCCCAGTCAGCAGCCATCATGGTGTACACATAATTACAAGACTAACCCAACCATTAAATCTGTTATTTACAGAAACACTGTTGATAGAATGCCATAGTAGCAACATAACAGGCTTCCTAGTGGAAAAACAATTCTACTTTCCTTTCTGTTCATGAATATGTATGTATTTATGAGAACATTTGACCATCTGCCAGTCAAAACACGATCATAACCATATTATTTAAATTCTAAATGTATTCTATGCATGTTATTAATCACAGTCAAGCTGATTTTTGGATCCATTTGCTAGGAACATTTAGAAAGGAAGACTGTTTGTAACTTTGTAAATGGAACAAAGCTCCTTCAAATGAATGCTAAAGCCATTAGTAGTACGTTCCATTGAAATATTAACAATAAACTATTTCTGACACTGGAGACTTCATAATGGAACAACGGTTCAACGCAGGTATCCTGAGACAGTGCTTAGCTAGCCAACATCTTAGTCCAACGATTATTTAGCTTAATGTGTATGACAGTATTAATGTGTTTCTGAGCCAAATGAGGAGGATCTGGAAGTGAGAGCAGAGGATCCTTGTGCTAAAAGCATTAGCAAAAAGAACCCCAGTACTTCCTACCAATCCCCTGGAGTTCTCCCGTGTCCTCGAGCTAAAGTCAAACGCTTTGGCTAGCAGCTGTGTGTGTCTCTCTCTCTAAGTATCATAAGAGCAGCGACTGATATCCCCAAAGGAAGGGGGGGGGGAGTACGAACCAAGAGCTAGCCCCACCAGAAGAGGGTTGACAGTCGCTAAACTTTTAAACACGAACGGATTTGTATTTCTCCTTTTTATTTAGCTAAGCCGGGAAATACGTAAAAATGAGTTTGCCTTTAAAACTAAGAGCACAGTGGTATGTCGCTGATATAGAATATCTTAGGTTCCCAGGAGCCTTGAGTTGTGGGCCTGCAAAGTCAGGCAGCACATAGGCCTACATATAAATAAGTGAAGGTTTGAGGGTTGAGCCATCGATTGTGTTTTAGTGTGAGGCTCTGGAGGGCCACAACTAGGGCAGGGGCCTGTATTTAGCCCATGCCTGGCTTCATATGCATTTGTGACAGAAAATCAACGTGGACCCATTGTATTTTTTCTGATGGGGACAAATCATCGACCTAAAATATCTACCCCAGGTCGCCCGGGGCCTCTCCGTGGCCCGTACTTCATTAGCGTTATAATTAGACTTTGCTTTACTGGCCCCCGTCGGATGGTTCTAATCAATGGCAACAGGACAAACCTCTACCAGGGCTGTAGTGGCGGTAGACCATCCACCTTGCCTCTTTGATAGCAAGGTGTGCTCTTCAACTCGTAAAACAGGTGAACAACGACCCTGATGGCTATTCTATTGTTGAGTTGTACGGGTGGATTGATTTAATGTTAGACCACTTCCAAGGCAAGTAGAGTAACCTATTGTACGGTATTGATGGCAGGACCGAAGGTGCTTCCAGTCATATTTCTGTATTTTTTCCCTTGATACGACAAAAAAACACATCGATAATAAGACCTAGAGCCGAGTCTTTGATATTAAACAAGGGAAAATCAATTGGCGCGGGTTGAGCCACACATGCTAACGTTTAGCATCCGGAAAAAAAAACCTTTGAAGCGTTAAACGTTCCGTTAACACACCAAGAGCTGACACACCCGGGGCGGGGGGTCCTTACCGGAGCGCAGCTGTTTGATTCTGCCGTTACTTGCGTTGGGGTCAATGGGCAGGAAGTCCTTGTACCAGGTGATCTCTGGGTCAGGGTTCCCGCTGGCCGCACACAACATGGTGGCCGTCCGAGTCCGCTCCACCACCTTGAGCTGAGGGCCCATGTCGATGTTGGGGAACCCGGAGGGAAGCAGGTCCTCTGTGTGGGGGGGGGGAACAGGAAGAAGAAACAACCGGGGTTAGGACACTCACAGAAGGTCTGGATGGGGGGCGCTCTCGTTCTCAGCACGCGGATTCGGGCTTGCTGGGTTTAATGTCGTGTTTGTTGGCCGGGCGTTTATCGTTTAATTGATGTTTGCTGAGAAAATAGCAATCATTGGTATAAACAGTCTTGCTCTCTGTTGGTTTGGGTTAAGTTGTTTTCTTTGGGCGCCCGGGGGAATTGGGATTAGCGGTTCGTCGTCTTGCATCAACAACAGACTGCTGGTCGCCGCGACCCAGCGCAAAGAGTCGGAAAGACTTGTTTGATTACGGGTTTGATATCTGTAATGAATGTGGGACATGCTTCATTTCTAATTTATTTTGAAAAAGGGGAGCAAAAGAGTGTGTCACGGCGTGAATCAATTTACATCTTAACATCAAATGATTGAAATCAATACTTTTCTGGGTTTTAATGTAGCACTCTTATTGCGGTGGACATTGCACAAAGTTAATCGCTTTCTCTGTGGATTAGATATACTTGGACAAGAAATATTCCTAATTAAATTACAGTTTACATTTGTGTTTACATGACATCTATACAATGCAATACTTAATAATGAATGAAATAGGCCTAGTTGCATGAAAGAACATTCCATGAGGCTGCGACTCTTTGTGTCACAACGATTAAACTCGCTTCGTGTTACTGGACTGGAAATCCACTGTAATAAGCCAATTACAAAGAAACGCGTTATCAAAGGCTTTGGTATCTTCCAATCTCATTCTCAACCCCTAAATCCCCTAAATAGAGCCAACCATAACAGCCTTCTCCAATGAAGAACCAAAGAAAAACTAGCAGTTCCTGACACTTAATCTCACTCAATGCCCTAATCCTAATTTAATCTGGATCACTGTGACATATTCACCAAGGGAATGCGGGATTAGGGCCCTGTGATGTAGACAAACAAATATGTGAGGCCTGAAAACCCCAAAACCCCAAAACCAAGCCTGGGCGAACCGTACAACAGACATTCCTCCCATTTAAACAGATATTAACAATGTACAAAAAATATGGAAACCTAAAAGCCTAATAATTGTTATTATTAGGCAGGGAGAGATATGTTGATAGAGAAGGTATGGTATTGGTGTCTAACAGTCTGACTCCAGTTAGACCCAGGGTTGACAGCCATGCTTTCTGTGTATCGCATTTACTTTGGTCACAGTGAAAGCCAACATCCATTCTCCTGTTAGTTCAACTGACCCAGACTTCCAAATGGCAGTTGGAACCAAAAGCAAGCGTCGGCCCCCCTGGTCTCTTTCCATTGATCCCACCCTCGACTCGTGGAAAAACATTGCCGTGCACATGCTAGCGCACATGCGCCCATCCATTAACCAATTAGACGCGCTAGGCTACACAGATGCTGCCCAGCTGTTGGGGGTGTGTAACCTTCCACACCGTAGCAGACACCACAGGCAACCTCTTGAAACCATAGCTCTGAGACATTACGACATTATGTCACTCTGACTCACTTTGCTTTATTCTGTTTTTACCCACTTTGTGTAGATTTATTTGACTATTTTCTATTTAGTCGTATAGCAGACTATACACTTTAGTCGTTAAAGAGCAGGGAAGTGCTCAGACTCTCTCTCCAGAACGGCTATAGGTCGGCGGAGGACATGGGGGTAGGCGGTGATTAACTTTGTGAAATTCCAACTGCCACAAAAATGCTCCAAAACAAAATCCAGAACTCGATTGATACAAACAAATCCATATCAAGACGTTAATTACTTCAAGCCACGACACATTCTTTGCCTCCCCAATAAGTATGAAGTCAGGCGTTTCCCCGCGTTCACTTCAGACATTAACTCCGTCACCAAACGAGTGATCACAGTTCGTCCTTATTTACATCCACGATTGAGACGTTAAAGACCCTGTACGATAAACCCCCACGACGGTAGCAGCAGCCCGGGGTGGAGATACAGAGGGAGAGGCTTTCCTCCCCCGGGCCCAGCCGACGGGGGCTACCCCAACCTCCTCCCCCTCCCCCACCCTCCTCCACCCTCCCCCACCCTCCTCCCCCTCCAGCAGAGCAGCACCCATGAATATTTCAGTGGCAGGTTAAATGCTGTAGAGGCGCGTTGACGCTGTTTCAGCCTCTGTACCGGCACTCGCCCATCGATTATTAACCACCTCCTGTGTATAATCTCTTTGTATCTCGCTCCCCGGGGGGGCCACACGCAGGGGTGGGGTGGGGGAGGGAAACAAGAAGTAGAGGCCCTCCAGGACAGGAAATAAGTGACATGATCTCACCGCTGCAGTGCTAGTCCAACGCCAGGTGTTCATGTTTTGAATTTGAAAGGGCCCTTAAACAGCGCAGCTCTTGCTGCTGTTGCTGCTACTGTATAGCGGGCTCCCTATGGCGAGTTGTGTGTCTGTGTATCATCCAACTGAGCTACTACAACTACTACTACTAGCTGTCTGGTCTACACGCACAGAAAAACCCATCTGATGTTCCCCAGTCCTCTCTACGTGCTTCCTTTCACTTTATCTTCGCCTGGGTGGCGGTTGGAGGAAGTGGTGGATTCTGACCCCGGTACAGGGCTTATAAAACACAGAGAACATGAAGCACACACAGTGAGGTTTGAGGTGAATTAAAGCAGACACGCGGTGGGGACGCCTGGAGGTTTACTGGAGGACGGGGAACAGGCGCCAATAAAACCAACCAGAAACAACAAAACTAACAACACTGTTAAATGTCCCCACGCCCGTCTGAGATTTCACTGAATGACAAAAATGAAAAAAGCAAGGTCATAGCAACCAATTACAGAAAAATATAATTATACATTCATGACATGTTGTTGTCGCAAAAAAACGAAAACAATACCAACAAATATTGTCCTGTTAACTAAGTGCTAATTTCTTTAAATGCTAGCCTTCTATTCCGACCAAAAAACAATATAAACAAATATTGTCCTGTAAACTAGGTGCTACAATTTTAAACGCTAGCCTTTTATTCAGACCGAAAAAGAATATAAACAAATATTGTCCTGTAAACTAGGTGCTACATTTTTTATGGTCTATCTGGACCATGTTCAACACAACCCTCGCCCATTAGGCCTGACAGAAATATAATCCCCGACTGGTCACTCTGCCTCTGGGTTGCCAGACCAATCATCACAGCAGCCCCGGGCTCAGCTGATCAACTGTCTTCAGCCCCTTCTGCCACGGCCATTTTGTGCGGAGAGCAAACTTCTTTATATGCATTGCGAGATTGATTTGGACAAAGAAAAATGGGCTGAGACCACAGACAATTTTGTGTTGGCACGTGCCGTTGGCCGGGCATCTGGACCAATCAGCTCATCCGTCTCAGCCTTCTGTGAGCTGCTCGGACGCCAATGATGATGCAGTGAAAGGGACAACAGTTTTTTTTTTTTTTAGCCCACGCTTTTATCCAAAGCGACTTGGGTGAATTAAGATAAACCAGTGCAGTATCTCTGTTCAAAACAAGCAGGCCTGCTGCCGGTGTACCGATTGCCTGCAGCCTTTGCGGTCGCTGCTCGCCAAATTCTCAAGAGCCGCTCCTCCAAACAACTTCACACTCGACACTCCGCTTCCTCGGGTCCTCAGAGGTCCAACCGGCGAGTAGGAAGTCGATCGGATGAACGGATGTTGAGAGAATCAAAGGGATAGACAGAGGGACCGACAAGACAGACAGAGGCTCCTCTTATCATAGGAAGACGTCACTCAGGAACAAGGTGCGGTCGGGGATCCTTGCTCCAGTTTGCCTGTACAGCTAGGCTACGGACAAGGTGGATCAAACGCACATATCGGTTACGACTATCACCCTACCAATAACAACTATCTTATCAGCCGCCATTGTAGATTTTGATTTGAATATCATTACACAATACTGATTCATACAGAAAAGTACGATGTCTACAGTACACACCTTCCGCAAATAAGTCAGCATGCCTCCTGCTGTGCGTGTGCATGTGTGTGAGCGTGTGTGTGTGTGTGTGTGTGTGTGTGTGTGTGTGTGTGTGTGTGTGTGTGCGCGTGCGTGCATGTATGTGTGTGTCTGTGTGTGCGCGCCTGTCTCTGTATGTATGCATATTACGTGTGTGCCCATGTGTGTGTGTGTGTTTGTGCCTGTCTGTCAGAGAGTACCGGTAATCGTCCTTTTTGTTTAGTGTTTTTCTTTCTAAGTGTTTCAGGCGCAGAGTGGGTCCAGCGCAGAGACGCGGGTCATTACGACCGATTGCCTTTAATTTGCCGCCGTCGTTTAATGTCATTACACAGACGACAGGTGCAAAAGCCTCTTATCAACCGGCCGTCCATAATCCACCCACACCGCACTCTCACACACGCACGGCTCTCGGCCCTCCGAGCAGGCAAAAACGCAACCCCACTTAGCCACACAAAAAAAAAGTCAAGTTCATTTGACCCATCTCGAATAATCCTATTTGCAGTGATTCACTCCATCATCAAATTATTTCCCATTTTGGCTAATCTGAGGCCGGTACAGTCATAGCGGTTCAGGGCAAGGCATTACAGTGCAACAGAATGATTCACAGCCTGGCCAATTTGGTGATGCTTTTATCCAGAACCCGAAGGACGTTTACACAGAGGAGAAAGGAGGAGGGGGGGGGGGGGGATACAAAGGTAAAGAGTGGCATTTACCGTTGTGGTGTTAGCGCTACGCTTCACAGACTTGGTGATAACAGGAGTCTAATGTTAAGGCTGCCACTTGTGTTATCTTTTGAGCAAGGCATGGAGGGGAGATACTGCAATCAACCTTTCCGGTCCAGTAAACCATAAATTATAATATGATAGAGAGACAGATTGAGAGTGGAAAGAGAGAGAGAGAGGATGGGGGAGCGAGAGGATGGGGGACAGAGAGAGACATAAAACGCCAAAGGGAGCTCGACCATCCCTCCCCCTATTACTCATAGTTTGATTTTCAATGACTGAAATGATTTCATTTCATCAGCTGCATAATCATCATCAGGATGACCACACATACACAAGTGGAGTGAGCGCTTGCATTAAAATGAAGTACCGCCCTGGCTAAAGAAAGGAGTCAGAGAGCAATAGGGAGAGTGTACGTGATGGACAGAGGGTGTGAAGATTTGAGAGGTTCAAATTGTGCTGCCTCGTTTTCTTTTCTTTTTGAAAATCACATTGAGCCCGGCGGGAGTTTTGCGCTTTGTTTTCAAAGATCAGCCCAAAGCTGCGATGCCTCATGCTTTGTGTTGCATGGGACAAGGAGGCTGACCCATTCTTCCTGCTGAATCACCATTGGTCAGCCCGGGGAACGGGGGCAAGGCTAAGAATTACAGAAATGAGTCTGTTGTGCCGAGAATAGAGCGCTTTGTGGCGGCCATTTTGTACGGCCACTTTATCCACCTGCTCCGGGCGGTCCCTCTCCGCCCGGCTGGGCAGAGGAGGGAAATGGATGTTACAGGGGTGGGGGGGAGGGCGGGGGGATGTCAACTCGCCAACTCAGCCGCTCGTTGCCATTTTTGGAGAACTTTTTTAAAGAAAGACCGTTTTAAAATGGGGAAATGAAAAGGCAGGGCCAGCTGTTTCGGTGTCTCTAGGCTTTTCTTCTGGTTGTTTTGTTCCGACGTCAGCCTCAGTCTTGGGTAAACTGTCATGAGCCATTGAATTCAGAATCAAGAAAAAATCATCAGCATCTATAATTCAGTCCTAGGCCTGCCTGAAAAATGCCACAGATAAATAGAAACAGTAATTGTATTAATATCTCTTGCATCTCATGGGTTAACCTAGCGATTGTTAGTGCATTAAACTTGGTTCTATGGACATCCTTGCTGAGGCGACAGCAATCATTTCTTTCACTTTCTACTGCCAAATGTACTTAATGTTAGTCATCTTGGATAAAAGCATCTGCTAAATGCCCTAAATGTAGATGTAAATGTATTCTTCGATGTTCTTACTAACTGTTGTTCTAATAATTAATTATATACATAAAAAAAACTAATAAACGTAATTAAGTCAACCTGAGTTGTTAAAATGACAACACGCCGAACACCAACAGATGTTAGCTCTTTTGATTTCCCTCGGCAACAAAACAAGCAATCAAAGCCACTGCATGTGGTTGTTAGTGCATACAAGGACAAGGCCAGCATCATTCAACACTGTGTTATTGTACACATCCCCAATGAAAAGGTAATCAAAAGCGGCCAGCATTGCGTGTCTAGCCAGCAGCAAATAGACACTAACCTTCGTCTCCGTCGACTGTATTGTTTAAAAAAAATAACATTAAACCAAGTTGGTAGCTGGGCTACTTTAGAAAACTATTTCTTATGTGCCATACCATCAGTCATAAATATTCTTAAAGATTGATTGTACATATGTATGGCTTTGCAACAAATTGTTATATGCATTAGTTAATCCCATTGCTCATGTCGCAAATATATAATCATTACAATGTCCCTTATCCGATGTTCAGAAGTGCTTTCCCTCTAAAATACTTGTTTGGCCTTTAAGTATAAATGTACTTGTTCCAAATAATGACTAAATCTAAATCCATTAACCTCCATCAAGCAGCAATTAGCCTTTCTCAATGTGTTGAAGAGGTCATTATTCCTTTACGCTGCGGACTGTATTTCAGTCCTCTTTCAGAGTTATAGGATTCATGTCTAAAATAAAATAACATAATAATATGCTTTACTTCTATTTTTACCAATGGCTGCCTTTTCTCCTCCTACACAATAGAGACGACTCCTAAGGGTAACACACACCTTATTATGAGGAAACACATACACACACACACACACACACACACCACACTTTAGACTTGGCTAGGATTTTCTAAGGCATCCGTCGTGCTGTTACACAGTGGGGACACACACACACACACACACACACACACACACACACACACACACACACACACACACACACACACACACACACACACACACACACACACACACACACACACACACACACTCCATCTGACTATAAGTGCTCCTAGCCTGCAGGGCCAGCGACTCACATGGAGAAACGGTGAAAAATAAAACACAGAGCCCTTCCTCCTCCCCCATGGCGCTACACCGACTCTGTCATGGCCGCCAGAGACCAGAGACCAGAGTAATTGTCTGGGAAAGGTTTAAAACCGTCTCTCCCAGCCCCCCTGAGGAGCCCATAACCTCATCCTCCCTGAAGGACCGTGTATCCTTTATATACAGTGTGTGTACACACCGAAGACAGAAGGGATGCGTCTGTCTCTGGCTTGCTTCCCCCTGCCTCGGCTCCCCCTCCCTCCATCTGAAGCCGTGTGCCTCGCTGTTACCCCGGGGAGTCTCAGAGGGAGAGACACACAGGAGCTGTTACAGGAGAGACCAGGGAGAGACCAGCCATCTCAGACGAACAAACACCTTCTCCTGCTCCATCTGTGTTGTGCGCCACACAACTGTGTTGTTGTGTCTCCACGTTTACAGACCCGTTCACTGAGGTGTTTGGTGGCTGGTTGCGTCACGGGTAAAGCGCGGACGCAGGTTCCTTTGACGCGAGCGAGGGCTGTTTGGTGAGGTCGATGAGATGATGAGGATGAGAACGATGACGGTGATGAGGGGGACGATGATGTGCAATGTGCCGCGGACGTCGATCCACTCCAAAGAGGTGTGGGGCCAGATGAAATACATCGATAATAACTGCCAGCGTAACGACGGTGCCCTGAGGTCACATCAACCGACTACGCAAAGCACCCAACGAACCCATGAACTCACCGACTCAATGAGCACATCATGGGAGCGCTGTAGACAGGGGGAGGTATATCCGGGAACACCGTTCCAGATGTAGAGTGCTCTCCATTAACCCGGGCCGATTACAGCTCTAATCATAGGGTTGAGCCCCCCCCCAGCTCCCATCTCCTTATGCGCTCACCGCCCGTGTTCATAGGAAGGGTTCTAATTTATTCGTTCTACCTGTATGGACGGAGGGGTCAGAAAGGACGCACGCGGCCAATTGCTCAGTAACGGAAAACTGCCTTTGATGTGAATTAAGTGGAATAAATCGCTTAACAACGCGCACAACAGCGACGGCGTGGCGGACGGATGTGGGCAGCAGCTTTGGGGAAATGGCGGGCCAGGCGGTAAACTAATTCCAGCGCCCCCGCCCACCGCCACAACGTCATCATCGTTTCCTGTGCAAAGTGCTTTTTCCAGCAGAGGAAGACGACATTTTTTTTCTTTTTACAAAATCTCCACATGCCTTGACCTCTTCCTCCCGGGAAACTCTCCAAACACACACACACAGAAATATAACGACACTTTCATGAATATCAATGGGATATTTAAAATGTTTGCGGCGACAACACGCCACGGTGTAATTCAGGCGTTATGAATTGCCTTCTCTCCGACCTGTCAACTGGACCTGTCAACTGTCAGTAATTTCCCAGTGGTCGTTGTTTGTGCTCGTGCTTGCTTGCTTTTTCCTTTGCAATTGCTTCCTCAGGGTTCAGGGAAGAATAACGGAAACGATTCAACACTGTTGTGTACATTGTTGTGTATCCTCAGCAAACGGAAACGTTTTAACCAAAAGAATCCCCCAGAAGCCCAAACATCTTGTCAGAACGTGCGCCTCATAAAACAAACGTCGGTCTCAACGGCGGTAGAACAATTCGCGGCAAAGGGTTCGATCAGCCTGACTCCGGCTGACATGAGGTTAAAACTAGAGAGCCTTCGCGGATCAGTTGGGACGGGACCGAAGGCATTAACCGCGGGATAGACGAGAGATTAGGTTAGTACTGAATCTAAGGCAACAACATAAAGTGTCCCCACCCCCTTTCAGACTTCAAGAGATCCTTTAAACATGAACAGCTGCTGCTCATTGCTGATGATACCTGCTTCACAAACATCAGCTCTGAGATGAGTCGAGGCGGAGCACAGGGTCAAGTTACACACCCACGCACACATTCTGTCTCTCTCGCTCCCTCTTAAGAATTCTATACAAAAGGGGGTTTGACCTTCTCATTGAGAATGACTTAAAGCGGGTCTTTGATCGCCAACGTCATGCCGACTTACCCACAACATCCTGACATTTCCATGATGATAAAAAAAAAGAAATAAACGTTTTTCTCTGCTGTTTGGTCATTCAAAACATTAGCTTCTGAAACAGGAAACAAGACGTAACTCCGCCCCTTGCAGTTTTTGGGTTTCCGGCCCCGCCCCTGCGCCGTCTCCCCCCTGAAGTCCTGCTCGGTTATAGAAGGACCACCGGAGGTTCCCAGATTACCTCTAACCCACCCCTGTGACTTCCTGCCTCATCCACAAGCCCTCTGACCACTTCCTGCCCTCACTGTCCGACACACTGACACCTTGACGCCTTGTCATCCCCCCTCAGAGGCCCCTGACCTTCAGCCCCCTGTTTGGCCCCTCTACAATATAGCCGGGGGGGGGGGCCCCGATGAGCTCATGACCTGATGCTGTACTGCCAGGGGCCCCCCAGGGGGGTCCCCGACCAGATGGCTATGCATGAGATGAGGCGGGCCCCTGGACCGGGGCTCGCGTCCCTGCGCTGCCCGTTATTCATGAGGCCCCTCCTCGCCCCGGGTCATCGCTCACGCCGTCGCTACGGTAACCCCCCTGGCCGGGTGATGGTCAGTGACAGCGGTGTCACGGAGAGCCCAGCTCATGTTTAAAACAATAAAAATGGAGGGGCATCATCCGTCCATCGTCATGGCGATGGAATGGAAAGGACGAGGATGGTTCTAGATATGAAACGAAGTAAAGATAACACTCAAGGCTAAACGAGAAACAATCTAACCCCAGAGACTCCCTCTGACACATTTTAACATATCTCCAGATCAAGAAAACGGAGGGGTGGAAATGAAGCACAAAGAGAAGTGGAAATAGGCTCTAATGAAACAGATGGTTACCTTCTCCAGCAGACCGGGTGCCCTGGCCAATCAGACTAAACCAGCAGTGGTCCCCATCCAATAGACACCGATCTTTCAATTGAGTAGTCGCGGCCAAATCTTGGCCCCCGGCTCTCATCAGCAGAGCATCCATCTATCTGAATTCTCTGTGGGGTAATGAACGACGTCTGGCCTGGTTTCCAACTCCATTCCTCCTGGTTCCCCCCTGGTTCCCCTTCTCAGAGTTATTTTCTATTTCGGCTGGCGGTGGTCAAGTGCGGTCCTGGAAGCAGGTCAGCTCGACTTAAGCGGCCATTTCATCAAATTGATGGCAAGTGCTTGTGAGTCACCACACCGCCTTTGACTGGTGAACTCCTGCCACCAACACCTCAGAATCCAAGCATCGCCCCTTACACAATGACACAACCAACACAACACTACACACACACACACAAACACACACACACACACACACTCACACTCAACTCGAAATCCAACCTTCCCCCTTACAGACACACATAACCCCACCTTCCGACCCGCATACTCAGACTACACTTCCCACACACACACACACACACACACACACACACACACACACACACACACACACACACACACACACACACACACACACACACACACACACACACACACACACACACACACACACACACAAACCAATCAAACATGATTACTGCTGTCCAGCTCCTCAGGATCAAAGGATTTAGAAGTCATAGACCCTAGTTCAGCAAATTTCCTCTCAACCAACTCTTTCCACAAGTAAAGCTGTGTGTGTGTGTGTGTGTGTGTGTGTGTGTGTGTGTGTGTGTGTGTGTGTGTGTGTGTGTGTGTGTGTGTGTGTGTGTGTGTGTGTGTGTGTGTGTGTGTGTGTGTGTGTGTGTGTGTGTGTGTGCCTGTGAGCGTGTGTGTGTGTGTGTGTGTGTGTGTGTGTGGAATCACTGGAGTCTTCTTAAAACAGAGAGTAGGTGACAGCCATGAAAAGCTGACAGAAGAAGGATTTCAGAGGGGAGAGAGACTTTGAAAAAAAGAGAGAGAGAAGAGAAAGCAGTAAATCTGTCAATAAGATGGCGGGGGAGAGAGGCTGCAGGCGCCAGCCGGCCTTTAACGGCCATTTGTCCTCTGGGGTCGGCTGCTCCGTCTTCTCCTTCCGCCGTCAACAACAAAAACCACCTCAACAACAACAACAACAACAACTGCAGGTATGGCACCGTGCACCACCACACGGACTTGGGTCATCTGAACTGTAGCTTTCCTTTGTCATATGTTTATCTCTATGTCATCTTTAAAACTCAATGCAAAGGCCTAAAGATGCACCGTCTCTGCTTTCCTTTCCCTCTCGCTGCTTTTCCTTTCCTGCCACTCCACCTCACTCACAGGCTATTGAGCTGTTTGGGTGCAGCACAGGAAGCTGTCCACTACTGTTTTCCATGTAGGACGTGGACCGGAATATGATGATGATCGTTTAAACGTGTCCCCCGGGAGGAGAGAGGCCCATCAACGGTTGTAAAGGCCAGCGGCGCTTCACGGTTTGGTTAAGAGTTGGCAGAACCAAAAGGCTTGGGACTGTGTAAAGTACAGGCTGGACATTCGGGCTGGGCAGTTTTCAAGGGGGTTTTCCTTGGGGGAATTTGGGAGGATAAATTGGATTAAAATCTTCCAATTTAGTTAGAGCAGCTTGTCCAGGCATCACCTGACCACAGCTTGGCTAGCTCTCCGTATCTTTACATATTCGGTAATCTGGTGTTGGCAAGATGGTGTCCATGGCAAACAGGCCAATGTTTTATGCTAGACTTGGGCTAGCATCTAAATTTGGATTCAGGATCCAGGTGAAGTCAAATCCTGTCGTCTGTTCTCTTTCCTTCCATCTCTCTCAGTTTCCCCCTCTCTCCCTCCGGTTGTTTCTGTCCCTCTCTCGCTTACGTGCCTAAACTGTCTCTCCCTATTTCTCCCTCCCCCTCTTTCTCTCCCACAGGTGCATGTCGAAACAGCCAGCTTTTCGGTCACTGTATCTGCCTCGCTCTCTCTCCCCCCCCCCCCCCCCCCCCCCCCCCCCCCCCCCATGCGTGCGTTGTGATTCTCTCTCTCGCTCTCTCTGCCTTTTCTGCTCCCCTTCCAGATGTTAGCTTTCTTCAGAACTCAACCCCCTCCTGCTGTTCTTACATTTCTACTCTAGCGCCGAGGCCATTAGCAGCCACGCTCGGTCCAAAAAACACACAGCTGATGAGCTTCTTCGATGCAACACCAGCACCCGGCAGACACCAAGACTAATCTGCGTTGGACCTTTCACCACCGGCCCTGTCCGTCGGGCCAGACCCAAACACAGGTGAAAAGAAAAAATGGTATTCAAACAAGAGAAATCTGGACCCTTTTCTTCACATACCCTCCGTGAAATACCCGGGCACGAAAAAGTGAGGCTTATAAATAACTACGACATCATGTGACCGCCAGGCACCGGGAGTGGATTCCAACCGTCTAATGAAACTGAATTACTAGCAGGAACCAAAATCGTTCACCATATCAAGTCTTTTGAAGCGACAACAAGAGTAAATCATTCCAGAATAAAGAGAGGGATTAGTATAGATTAGATAGTGCATTGTCCTCGCTCACTCAATCACGCACCTCACTTTCTTCATCAGTTTCCCTTCGCTTTTGTCCCCCCCCCCATCAAGCATCAATCATCGTCTCTTTCATCGCTCCACCGCTATATTACTCCATCTGATTGTCTCTTTTGTTAACTGATTGTCATCCGCCATCTCTCACTGCTGCCAGTCTGAGGAGATCTGTTTAACAGGCTTATTAGGCTCACGGCTCAACCTCTGGTCAGGGTCGACGACCTCTGACCCCCCCAGTCCCCTCGGACCTACCATTGATTGAGACAATTAAACTGAGACAGAGACAGAGACACAGAGACCTGTTGTAGTCATAGCTACAGTCAACCATTTAAGAGAGAGTAGGAATCAACAGAATCAAGAACAACAGGAAGTAGAAAGATAAGGAGGGGAGGAGATATAGGTAAATTTGTATGACAACTTCAATATTTACTTTCCATGCCAATAATGTTCTTTTGAATTGAAAGAGCGAAAGATAGAGGGAGAGCGATGGGGGGGAGAGAGAAAGCAATTACATATACAAACATCTACTCGCCTGATTTTGTATACTCCCTTCCCTTTTGAGCCTGATAGGCACAGAAATACAGACAAAGCATTTAAAATTCTCTCTCTCTCTCTCTCTCTCTCTCTCTCTCTCTCTCTCTCTCTCTCTCTCTCTCTCTCTCTCTCTCTCTCTCTCTCTCTCTCTCTCTCTCTCTCTCTCTCTCTCTCTCTCTCTCTCTCTCTCTCTCTCTCTCTCTCTCTCTCTCTGTGTGTTACATGTGTGCGTATGTTTGTGTATGTGTGTCTTCATGCTATGCTCTGCCTCCCAATCACTCAAAGTGGTTTCTTTAATTACCCAAGTATACACATACTTAAAGGCGCAGTAAGCAGTGTTGTCGCTTTCAGCTAACTTCCTGTCCCCTTCTGCAGTGAGCACTCCCCTTCCTCCTACCCATGTCAAGATGAAGGCGGGACTTGTAAAGACTCCCGTCTCTCCTTCCTCTCTTCCCTCTCTTCCCTCGCGTATTCCTTGCTTGGCGCGTTTGGTTGTGTAAGCGAGTACACTTGTCCTCCAAAGTCCAGTTAGTGTCAAACTTGTGAACACGAGCTGTGTTCAAAATCGTTCCCCATCACGGATATATAGTGCACTATATAGGGTGCTCGCCATTTTGTAGTGGTGTTTGAATTCTCAGTGGTAATTTCATGCACTATATAGTGGACTTAAAATACCCAAATTTTGAGTGTACATACGATGTGCCCTACATGTTACTCCCTTATACCCAATGCAATGCGTCGTGTTTTTTCCGGAGGAGAAGAAGAAGCTGAATAACCGCGAAAACGAATACATTTAATGATGGAGACTCCGGCTTTTGTTTAGAAATGACAACAATTTATTTGGGATTTAACATAGAAAATGTAACATTCAAAATTTATTTAAAAAAACGTAACATTCAATATCAATACAACCTCCAGCTTTCCTCGTGAGTGCCCGGTTTGTTTACATGATGTGGGCGCATCTGTCTGCGTCACAAAACTACCCGGCGCATTTACTGACACGAATGACGTTTAGGAACGTTCAGCATAGTGTCGGAATTCTCGTTTGTTCGTTCCCTATATAGTGCACTATATCATGAACACTATATAGGGAATAGTGAGTGAGTGAATAGGGAACGATTTCAAACACAGCTACTGTGTTCCGTACCCTAGCGCGGATTAGTGAGCCGCGCCCGGGTCAATTTGAATAGGTGGCCACCAGGACGTTTCACATGCTCTTTGTAACACGGGAGTGGCCATGCTGTTTAATTGGCACTCAAGCAGGCGCCAATCTCATCCATTGAGCTGCAGGGGCAGAGCTGATAGAGTAGGAAAGGCAGGCTGCTAGATGGTCATTTCCCCCTGGCCTGGCGCACAATGATTGGACTCTGGAGCTGGGTGAGACTGCACACCTGTTGCAAATTGAGCCATCAGTGTGCACAGGTTAAGCCAGCCATCCCACCCCCCCCCCACACACACACACACACACAAACTCCTGGCCACATGGAGTACCAGCAGTCATGTATCATTGTCTGCAGACCTTACAATAAACCGGATTTCTAACCCCACCGGCACCCTGTGTCTAGTCACTGTGATGGAGTTTGGCAGCCATCCATGCTTGTAGCATGGATATTGCTACAATCAATAATAGAAGGCATCGTTCATGGGTTGGCCCCCATTGTATGGGTTTGAGATTAGCGATGGCGTGCTTTCTACACCAGAGTGACGACTTTAAAGGTCCCATATTGTACCACCAGGTGTGAGCGTGATTAGCCGTTACAAGCCGTTTTGAAAATCAGTCTCTTCTGACATAACAGTTGGGTGTGTCCGCAGCAGCGTTTGCTGCAGTCAACTGGGAAGGCTGGTAGACTGATCTATCCAGCAGAAACACCCACTTGTGATGTCAGAGGGGCAGATTTTCAAAACGGCTTGTGATGGCTAATCACACTCACACCTGGTGGTATAATATGGGACCTTTAACAAATGTCTTCTTCGTCTTTACGTTTACAGGCGGAACAGGCACCAACAAGGTGCATACCGCCCCCTACTGTTTCGTTGTGTGTGTAGATAGAGTACTCAGGCACAGAATAACATCACTAATGTGAAGGCTTAGTGGTGGGAGACTGTAAGGTGTGAAAGGGGGGGGGGATCGTACTCCAGCGCGGTACGAATCAATCGCACTTAATATGAAAACGCCCTAACACTCGTGGAAGAAATAAATATTGCTCACAGAACCTTGACGCACGCACACACACACACACACACAGGAGGGTTGAGAGAGGAATAAACGAGGCGGTGGTGTGAAAGCGCTATCGAGCACGAACAAAAGAAGAGGGAGTGGGAGAGGAGGTTGAAAAGGATACTGAGATAAATGTTTCTTTCTTATCGTACATCCTTACCCTAAACTGCATAACGGTAATCTAAATTTCATTTTTTACCGGCTAATCCGTTAGACTGCAAGCCGTGATCAGTAGTAATTTCATACTTTGAGTGACAACGGCCTGTATTTAATTATACTAATTACGATCTTGTCTGATTCTTTGGGATTTCCCGAGCATCTATTATAATCCTTATGTAAGCCTATCTATTGAAAATCTATAAGTTGTGATAAACCTCTTCTCTATCTATACAAATCTTCCTTGATCTTCATCTTTTCGCTCTCTCTCAGAACATTTAACCTTTTGACCTCTCAAGCCTCTGAACATCCAACGACGACGTTCATGGTATATGTGTCACCATATGTGTCTGCATTTGCGTTTGGGAGAAAGAGTGATATAGAGGAGTAGAGGGAAATAAAGTGTTTGTGTGTGTGTGTGTCTATCTCCAGGAAGTCATTAAAATGGAAGACTTCCTGTTCCTCCAGGATAGCAGCCAATTATCAAGCAGCCAGATCAAATGGACAGCCAGATAAGTCCCGCCCCCCACGGCCAATACTCCCTCTTCATTAGCACACCCCCCCTCCGGGAGGGAGGGGGGGTTGTGGCGGGGGGGGAGAGAGAGAGAGAGAGAAGTATTGGGGGAAATTAACAAGAAATTAATGGGGAAGGTGTGTGTGTTTGACGAGGGACATCTTCATTGAGGCGGGGGTAAAAAAAGGGAATGTTATAATGTAATCATGCCTTTTGTCCGCCGCCGCCTTCCTAGATCCGTGTAATATGCATGAAGAGCTGACAATAAAGATAACCCAAACTCAACAGGAAGGTGAAACTAGATCAACATCTCCCCTGCGTGACACACATTCACGGCAAATCTATCCCGAATGGTTGTTCACCCATTTGGACGTTTTTAGTATTGGTCCTTGTCGGGAACGAGAACATAAAAAAAAGAAGATGACCACCAGCAGAATCCAGAACGTCTGCTCGAGGATGTTTTAGATCTCTTTCAGAACACCCAAATGGAATTCTGTTGGATTATGTTATTATATTCTGTAATGATCTCCTCATTTATACTGTAAATGTTGGGAGCTCATTTCCCACTGGCTGTACCACGCTATGACACCGGCGTACCCCGCAGGGTCCATGAAGTGTCTCTGATCTTGGTGGCGCAGCCATAAGGACATCTACAGAGCTTCATACGGACCCATGGATGTCCAAAGGATTCGTTAGAACAGCCAGCCGATATGCTCACATGCTATTCACTTCAAGCGTAGCTTCTCCTCCCCTCTCCTACCCCTTTGACTTGTTTCAACCAGTCGAAGTGTGTGCGCGTGTGCGTGTGCATGTGTGCGTGCGTGGGTGCGTGTGTGAGTCTGTGATGTGAGTGTGGGCTGAGGAGCCAGTAGAGATCTATCTATTGATCTATTGATCTCCCTCTAATATAAACCTATAGAGATGCGTCTGTGTGTGTGTGCGTGTATGTGTGTTGGACGGAGTTCTATGATTTTGAATGTTTCAGTTAATGTATGCTAATTGTTCTTTGCCGTGTGCGTGCGTCACCATGTGTCCGTGAATGTGCGTGTGTGTGGTGAATGCATTATGCAACGGTCCACCATTGCTGATTCTATTCCAAACTCCCTCAAACACACATCCAGACCACCACCTGCTGTCATGGTAGATGAGTTCTCCACAGGACACACACACACACACACACACACACACACACACACACACACACGCTACGGTGAGTGTGTGTGTGGATGTGATTCTCCTTCATGTGCTCCCCCATCTTCTAAGCACCACCGTGGCGTGTGGAAGGTGTGTTTTGGTTTCAAGGCTGTAGGTCTCTAGGACCCAGACTGTGTGCGGTAAATCTGAAACAAACATGTAAAATGGAGGAAAAAACCTTATATTCAAGATACATTGAGGGATCCGTCGTATGAGGAGATGGAGCATGAGAATTATTATGATCAATCTGATCAGTAGGCATCAAGTATGTTCACTTTGGCAGCTATTTTAGATTTAGTCTGAATATTATTAGCCGAAAATGCATTTTCGGTAGTCTTCAATTTCGTCTTTTTCTTTTTGGGTTAGTCGACAACAAATCAAAACGTCCAGTATTTGATTCAACGAAAAAAGTATTATTATTATTATTAAGTATTAGTAGTATCTTCACTGGTAGACACACATAGATGGGAGTAAATCCTGAGAAATGCACCCCTATTTCCTGAATAGAGGCTCGTTTTTGAATCGGGAATCGCTTTAATCCGAGAATTGCGACCCCGACAACCGAAGCCCAATCAACTCACGGGACGCCCCGACATTCCCACCCCTACCCTCCACGGCGGCGTTCCACGACGGAACGCGCTCCTCTCCGCATCGATCGCCGACTCCGTGGTCCTGCGTGCGCTGACGTTGTCATGGAAACCGCAACCCCTCAACTCTACCGCGTGACGGGGGAATTGCTGTGGCGTATTCCGACAGCGGTTAACTAGCTTACGTGTGTTAGCCGCATGTTCCCAGACGCGCTCTGCCCGCGAGCGCATGCGACGTGCATGCAGACTACATTTGCGTGTGTGTGTGTGTGTGTGTGTGTGTGCCACTGCGCCCCGGCTGCCAATATGCCTTGCGTCTGACGGCCTACATCGGGGTCTCCCCGGAGACCCGGTTCCGGCACCGCTGGGTTTAACCAGGAGTGGGGGGTCCCTCGTGCCTTGTCCCATTTCCCATAATCCTTAGCTCCCCAGCTGTAAGATCCTTTGTTCCTGCATTATCGTCCTCCTCACACCAATCCAGCCCCCAGCCTTTCATCCACAGCCAGCCTCCTCTCTCTCTCTCTCTCTCTCTCTCTCTCTCTCTCTCTCTCTCTCTCTCTCTCTCTCTCTCTCTCTCTCTCTCTCTCTCTCTCCTCTCTCTCTCTCTCTCTCTCTCTCTCTCTCTCTCTCTCTCTCTCTCTCTCTCTCTCTCTCTCTCCACTGTTGTCTTTTCCTTCCTTACCAATCTCTTTAAATCCCTTCCTCCTCCTCCTCCTCCTTTGTTCAATGTCTACGCTCTCAAATGATAGTCTGTCACATTTCGGTCACCCCCCAATTAACTCCCCTCATGAACGTATAATAACCATATTGTACGACTACAGAGGGAGTGCACAGCATAAATTGCTATTTTGGAGTCGCATGGTAGCAAACAGGGGAGAGAGGGAAGGATAGCTGGCTTAGATGGCTTTTGTTACGGTGCCGGGTTTGTTCTTCCTACCTGTAGGAGTCCTTGAGCGGGATGCCCTAACCCCTACCTGCTCCTTAGTGACCACTTTGGATTAGTGTCCGCCACTTTGGATAAAAGCCTCTCCTAAATGAAGTATGAATAGTCACACTAATAGCAATAGCAGTAATATCCTACTGAGGGAGATTTAGCGTTTGTTTTCCTACTTGTATTCCCGAGCTCTCCCAACAACACAACAACAGCTACGTCAAGGCTTACTGTGTGCCAACAACAGAAATGTTAGTTATTTTGCACGCGAGGAGGCACGCTGGGAGGATTTGTAAGAATGGCATATTTTAAAAAAAAGGTCAAATGGTCGACCATGTGTCTGGTCGGGCACACTGTTGGATCTGCCAGCTGCTCACTTTCAGTCCCTCTGTTTGACAACTCAGCCATGGGAGGAGCCCATGTGCATTACCCAGGCTCACAAAATGGGTGACGTTTTGAGGTATTGCTGCGTCCTAGTAAGGTTTAGAGAGAATACCTCTCAAGAGCTGAGTGGTGGATACTAACGCTAACTAGAATAGCTGACGACCTTGGGATAAAGTGTGGCATTTAAAGAGAGAGAAAAAGGGGAAAAACATTAATAAAGGGAGACTCAACTAGCTACAGTGCTAACATCTTAGGCAACACGCCATGCAACGACCCCAGGACGCTAGGGTTGTTACAAGGCATGAAGAGAAATCCCTCTTTCTCCTTAAACCCACTTTTCCGTTCCGTCTTCGCAGTGTTTTCCATAAAAAGGCACACAAGGGGTGGATTAAGAATCAAAAAAGAACAAGAGCGAAGGAGATCAAATGTGTGATTTAAAAACGAGGCTTGATAGCAGCAGCAACAGGAAGATCCCATCTGTACAACACCGCTTACCTCCACATCTCCCAGAAAGAACCCAGATTTGGCTGAATCTAATCCACCGTGTCATGAAAAGGCCTATGGAACAATGACGCTGATTTCCCTGTTATCTTTCCTCTAAGTATTATCTTGTCACTCGTCAGTGTAGCGCGCTGCTTGTTGGCTGACTGATCTTACCACCCAAACACCTGCCAGTCTCCAGCAGAGACTGCGGTTGACCAATCAAGCCTCTTTATCTATCCACACAGAATTCACCCCCGCCCCCGCCGAACCCCCTGCTTGCATACGCTACCCAGAGCAAACACGAGGGCCTGGAGTCTCCCTGAATAGACGGTTGATCACATGGACGGCCATACTAGGCGATGGTCCCGGAGAAATTACACAGTCTCTATATGTATAGGGCCCCTGAGAGCTCAATTGGCCGACAGCATTAAAACACGAACAGCATTAGTGTGTCCAGCAAATGGTTGTGCTGTTTAAATTCTCACCATTGCAGGAATAGTGGTAAAATCAGAAGGAAAATGTCCTCAAAAATAACAGTGCCGTCCCAAATAAAGTCTTTAGATTTCTGCTCTTGTTTGTAGCAGACAGACAGACTGGTAAGAAGACGGAGGATTTTTATCTCAGACAAGGAAGAAGCTTTCCCACTGCGCTTTTGCCTGCATGTAATAAATTAAGAATACGTTTTTATGCTGCATGTGTCCAATCCTGTATGTGTCAAAGTCTGCCATCTGAGTGGTTCGGAATTGCGGTAATAAGGTCAAGGTTCCGTGTGTTTTTGCCTCCATTTTGTCTACACAGTGGATGGGACTTACCTCTTATGATTGACAGCTTGGCGTTGACCGTGATCTCGCCCTCGCTGTTCTCGGCGACGCACTCGTATATGTTCTCGTCCCTGGGCGCCCGGAGAGGCTGGATCCGAAGAACTGCCCCCGCGCCCTCATCAAACTCGATGGTCTGCAGGGTACAACCACCCCAAAAGTGAGGACAGGCCTTCTATTGCGCTTCACTGCGTGAAGCATTGTAGTTGTGTAAGCTTTTTCGTAAAGCATCTTGGTCAGGTATTTTAAATTTGACTACTTGCGTAAACGAAATTCATCACAAAGGATAAAAAGAATTACCTTTGAAAAGGTTTTCAGAAAGGTTAAATGAAATGCTGAGAAAATTAACAATTAAACCCTGGAATGGCATTAGATGTGGAGTGGCAAAGGCTAAAAGCTCAACAATTACGACTAAACCCTGAGGGAAGAAAATCTGTGATTTGGAGGAGGCGTTGGATACCTTTCAAACCGTCATGCCTTTCGAAAACAACTTGTTTGAATGAACACCTGTCCGTTCCCCCTTGGAATCATAGTAACGCCGGCTTTCATCACAAAAACGGAGAAGGACTTTGAATCCAACATTGACGGCACATTGCCGTCAATCCTCAAAGCTTGCTAGCTAATTGGGCTAACAACACCGCTAGCCCGTGGTGCCTGGATTCATATCAAAGCAGCCGCCTGGAGGCTAAAGCTGAGATAAAACAACTTCAACACAACCACTTCAAAACATTTTTCTTTACGGATTTATGGCTTAACCGAGTTAATACGTTTCTGATTTCAGCAAAAGCTCAACAATTTGCTATCTGCACTTGGCTTTGTATCTGATTTAAAATGCGTTTAAATATCCATGCTTGTCGTGGAAGCACGTTGAAGGATTTGACAACTAAACTGCTGAACTGTAGATGCCTGGCCATGTACCTTTGAAATTGACAGCTTATGCTACTTTATTTGGTGCAAAGTAACCCAAATCAGACGAGTTTGTTTGAACAAAAAAAGCAGAAATGTCATTCTGCCGTTCACCATGTAAACATGACCTTCCTTATTTAACACACGTTGCCCTCCAAGCCTGCAGGGGGCAGTAGTGGCCAACCCGACTCACCTCAATGCGCTGGGAGTTGACCTTCTTGCCCTTCTTGTTCCAGCTCACCCTGGGCTTGGGGTCGCCCGTTGCCTGGCACACGAAGGAAACCACGCCCCCCGAGACGCCGATCTGGTCAATGGGAACTTTGGTGAACCGGGGCGCCGCTATGAGGGGTCGGGGAGGAGGGGGTAAAAACAAAGAAGAAAGTCAGGATGTCGCACCGCTGGAGCCACCCCAATTCCTTTAGAGACGACACTAAATAAATGTAATTACATTTCTGAAAGGGCAGACATCCAAGAGCCCTTGAATTCACACAACCACTCACACTAGCCGGCTCGCTTGCGCACACACACACACACACACACACACACACACACACACACACACACACACACACACACACACACACACACACACACACACACACACACACACACACACACACACACACACACACACACACACCCCTTGTCCTCTACCATATGGGTAGAAAAACACAAGACTCTCACAAGCTTGTACTCGTGAGACACATGCACATATCCTCACTCACATCACACACACTTTCTCACACATTACACATACCTTCACACACATTACACACACACTCATTATTTACACACACACACACACACACACACACACACACACACACACACACACACACACACACACACACACACACACACACACACACACACACACACACACACACACACACACACACACACACACACTCTCTCTCTCTCTCTCTCTCTCTCTCTCTCTCTCTCTCTCTCTCTCTCTCTCTCTCTCTCACACATTAAACACACACTCTCAGACATCACACACACACTCTTACATAAACTCACACTCTGAGACATTACTGAGACTATCTCTCTTACATTAAACACAGACACGCTCTAACATTACTAACACAAATGCTCCCATTAAAAGACACACACTCTCACACATAACACACCCGTACTCTCAGACATGGCCTTTGCAGCAGACCCTGTCTCACAGATGATGCATAGCCTTGCAAGCCAGTTACAGACAGGCTCTTTCATATTTTATCACATAAACTCAACTATATTTAATGCACCTGAGCATGTGTCATTTTAATGTATTTTCTAATATACACTTATTTTAAATGCCAATCAAGCAAGGGCGATAACATTAATTGAGGCAAATTGTACTCAAAAATTCTGCATAAAAAAGTCATTGCAGTTGTGCATAATACGCATTTAAAATAAATATAAGTTCTGAACCAAAACCATGCAATGAGAATGAGTGTCAAGAGACCAGATTGTTAAAAATAGGAATGAATAGGAAAACGACCAAATGGTCATATAGTCTACTGAGTATAAAGACAAACGGTTTACAAGGTACAGAATCAGTTCCCCTCATGTGTGAAGAGAGAGAGAGAGAGAGAGAGAGAGAGAGAGAGAGAGAGAGAGAGAGAGAGAGAGAGAGAGAGAGAGAGAGAGAGAGAGAGAGAGAGAGAGAGAGAGAGAGAGAGAGAGAGAGAGAGGCAATGGGCGGTAGGGAGAGCCAAGGGAGAGACGGAGAGGTAGTGGTGGTGTACGAGCCTCTCTGGGAACTAGTTAAAGCTAAAGAGGCAGATAGGGGGAAGATCAAAGTGCTAGCGTGGTACCAAGGATTAATAATTGAGGGACTTTGGGTCGACACTGGCCCCTGGGCCCTGCTAAACACACAGGGAGGAGAGGTCCCTGCATTCTATCACTGGCCAGTGATAGAGAGAGGTAGAGGGAGAGAGAGCGGGGGGAGAGAGAGAGAGAGAGAGAGAGCAGTGGAGAGAGAGAGGGAGAGAGTGTAATGTAGCGGGAGAGGGGTTGATGTAGGAAGTGAGGAGGAGTTGGTGTGGAGAGAGGGATGAAGACAGAAATGGGGTGATGGAGAAAGAGGGGAATTAGAGTAGAGGGAGAGAAAGAGGGAGGGTGCTGGAGGGAGGGAGAGAAAAGGACGGGAGGGAGGGATGAAGACAGAGGGAGTGATGTAGGGAGAAAGGAGGGGGTGAGGTAGAGAGAGGGATTGAGAGATGGAGAAAGAAGGATGGGAGAGGGTATATAGCCTCGGGGAAGCAGAGACAGTGTGAGTTAACTTTGCTTGACTCTTTCGACTCCCGCACACACTTTTATGTTTCGTTTTTTTGTGATGCAAGTATTACGCCAGAATGTGCGTGTCTTTTCTCAACCATAGACCACAATGCATTGCAACACACACCATTTTATCAGCCAGGTGTTTTTCCCGTAACAAACAACAAAACAGAACAGCCCAAATCACAGAAGCAGCGGCAGTTTGTCATGTCTGTTTAAGAAATGTCCCACTTCCTCAACGATCCTTTTGCCAATATGGCTCTAGGTATAGACACGCTGTAACTACAACATGACAATGATAGACGGTGCAGCCTGTGTCTATATCCGAGTCTGCTACAGAGAACAGAGACAGCCAGTAAGGTTGGGACAATCCAGTGGGAAATGTTAAAACGGATTCAAATGACCAGAGAGGTTGAGAAGGGGTAATAACCATCAGATAAGATGGAGGGTGTCCCGAGGACAGTATTCATCCTAAAATGGCCGTTTCTGGGAGGAGGAGGAAACTGAAGCACCCAGATTAAACTCAGAGGACTGCTGCATAAAACCACGTTTGTACCCTCCAACGATGCTAACCACAGAAATGTGCCATTGTTGCAGTGGAGGCATAGCGCTTCGGGTCTAGACAATTTGTTTTTCCAACTCCTGTTTAAGACAGCCTAGAATTGCAATGATTTTCTGTCTGAGGCATCTTTGACATGCGCTCCATATCAACAGACACAATGAGTTATATTGACGGGCAGGTGGAGCCGCCAGCTCAAATAACAAACCAAATATCAACCGATTCCTGAGGCTGGAAAGAAGCCTGTAATAATCATGCATCAACATGTAAAATCAAGCACCTAACACCCACTCTATTTTATATAATACCGGTTTACCCGTGTGCTCCTTAAGTTATCATGACAGCTTTCCAATAGCTCTTCCTCACGATAAAAACACATTCAGAATCCCCTGTATTCAAATACTAATTGCGCTCGTTTTTTCATAAGCTGCAATTACTTTTTTTCTTTCGGTGGATGAATGTGTGCCAACGATGAGGAGGGCAATTAACCTTTTATTCCAATTTTCCCACTTTCGTCTGGGGGCGGCTGACTTGTGCTGTGTTTTAACCGTTTCAATCCGTCCCGTGAACTCCGACGCGACGCAGCCAGTAATTAATTACGCCGCCGCCATCGTAAGAAGGCGGTTATCAGGTCACAAAGTGCTTTCTAATTAATCACCACTGTGAGTAATGCCGCGGACTACACTTATATACGATGTGACGTCCAGTAGATTACCCACGTACGAGACTACTCACATAGTGAAGTCATAGTGTACATGGCTGCTCACTAAGCCCTGGATAAGTGTACACATAGTGTACATGACTACTCACTGAGCACTGGATAAAGTGTACATAATGTTCATGACTACTCACTCATGAACATAATGTTCATGACTACTCACTGAGCACTGGATAAAGTGTACATAATGTTCATGACTACTCACTCATGAACATAATGTTCATGACTACTCACTGAGCCCTGGATAAGGTGTGTATAGTGTACATGGCATTATCGCCTGTTCAATACAACCAGCCGTGGAGGATGACTATTCCGTGGGACGAGCAGGTCTCCGCACATATCAGGGGTAGCGGGCTGTGAGACCTCAGTCATCGTCCATGAATCTGCGCCACTGTTTCGCTTTGAATTGTTCCTCACCGGGCAACACCTCCTCATAAACATATACATATGCATGTTTGATATGCATTATTCCATCCCACTATGTGCGATTGCATACATGCATCCATATTCATTATTCAGCAGCAGGCGCATGTATAAATATTTATCCGTCGTTTTTTTCCCCTGTTGTTATATCCTCGCCTGTCATGTACACGAGGGGAGAGATTGTATACCGGGAGCGACTTGCTTCGCCTGTGTGATAGCACGCCCAGACCAATAACGGCGATTCCGGTTTTGAGTCCAGGTTTCCAGCGTGGCAGTGTAAACAGCTCAGAGACAAACCGGCCAGAGTGCCCACGGGCGGCAGAATACGAACAAGGGAGCGCCAACATGTTTAAATATTCATTGATCATATCTGCCCGAAGGTGATCCTCCATCAATGCTCAGTCACGCGGATCTTTCTTCTTCTTCTTCTCCTCCTTTTCTTTTTGTAAACGCTTCGTTGAGCTATCAAGGTGCGGTGATTAGATATGTGTAATGACATGCTTCATCTCCCCCATGCCTGTTGCACATAAGCTATTGAGCACACTGTGCGCGCGCGTGTGTGTATGCGTGTGCGTGTGTGCGCATAACTACATACGTGTGCGTGAGCATCTGTGGCTAGTCAGCACTAAATGTTTACGACCAATGACTTCCATTGCTCCGGGAAAACCGATTATTTTTCCCCCCACTGGAGCCTCCCATGCTATGAATGCAACCCCCCCCCCCCCCCCCACCTCCCATTCCTCCGTTCGTGTGAGGCCCATTGTGGTGGAGGGAGGGGGGGGGGGGGAGCCCATGTCCAAACTGTTTAGCTCATGCTATCTCAGGGACTGAACAGCGGTGAGATAGCATCACCCGAGCAGGCCGGGGAGTGGCGCGCTCCCCTGGTGATCCCCGCGGCCCCCCCGGTGAGGAGGCCCCCCCCCCTGTGTCCGCTCCGGAAGAGGGGGAAAGAAGGAAGCACAAAACAAACACATCTCTGTGTGGACCCGGGGGGCTTCTTCCATCCCAGTGCAGCAGGGTGCAGCTCTGCCCAGATAAGCACACAGGACGTACCTTGATCTGCCTGGTTAGGGGCCCCAGCAGAAATATAAACACATAGGCGTCGCGGGTGGGGGGCCCCCCCAACTGACTTCACGGGGCCCCTGGATATAAGGTATTTCCAGGCAAAGACGGTGGATAGACGGACTGGGGCGTCGGGAAGAAACGGAGGCTTAGCTCACAGTGTGCAGCGAGTGTGTGTTTGTATTGCTGTTGTCGCCGCTGCCACCTGCTAGCGGCGCGCTCCTCTGCTGGCCACAGAGAAGCTAACCCTGCTAAAGGTTGGTGCCGGCACACAAGGCAGCTCCGTTTGAGGTACTTGGCTTGTTTTCTGTCTGGCGGAGGGTGGGAAATTAGTTGATGGATGGGGGTTGGGGGGGGGGTGAGGGTATCGAGCTAACGTTGTAATCGATGGACGGAGAGAAGAAAAGAGGTGTCTGGGAGCAGGAATAGGGGCCATTATGCCTGTGATTTGGGAGAGTGCTGGACGGAATGACGCAAGGCCATTTTGTGATATTGCGCAGAGAAAGGTGGCCCAAAATACAGCCAATTGGAATCCATCTCACTTGGTGTCTTTCCCAGTCTCTCTTTTTATTTTTTTGGTAACTTGTATTTTTACTTTTAGGGCTGAGGGAGGGAGGGAGAGGGAGAGGGAGAGGGAGAGGGAGAGGGAGAGGGAGAGGGAGAGACAGAGACAGAGAGTTGAGGTTGTCTGAAATCCAGAACTATACCGTAACCTATACAAAATGTAGGCGGTCATTGCAATGTGATGTCACGATGCAAAAGCAAGCCCTACATGTGTACTGTCTTCTATGGGCTAGGTTATGTAAAGCTCTACATAGCAACCCTCACAGTAAAGTAGTGGAAGGAAAACACTCCAAAACACTGTGCAACATTGAAGCCAAGTATCCCACTGATTAAACATGGCAGGTAGCTGATTTACAAAAAGTGTAAAAGTTAATCTTCCAGGGAGCCAGTTTAATTATCCTGTTAGCTAGCAAGGACACACATGACTGGAAACACAGCACTGGTCAGGCGGGTTGCTTGGTGAAAAACATCAACAAAAACAAAAACTGAGCTCAATCGACGTGTTCGCTCACACTGGCCATGTAAGCGGAAAAGGATGTGTGCCTTTGTGTCTTTTAGGATGTGTTAGAGGTGTGTAGGATGTCACGCGATGAACAGGCTTTCTGCTTGTTCTTCTAGCGTGTTTAACACTTGGTCTGGCTCTATACAGACACGCACGCACGCACACACACATGCAGTGATGTGCACACACACAAAAACTCACACACACACCACTAGGCACAAGCGCTAACGCACAAAGAAGTACACACCACTACACAATCCCAAACATAGACCCCAACAAATCACTCACAGAAGTGAATAAAAGTACAAGGACAAACACACACACACACACACACACACACACACACACACACACACACACACACACACACACACACACACACACACACACACACACACACACACACACACACACACACACACACACACACTGCTTAAAGAAGTGAGCGGCATCAATCTAGGCCAGTTCTAGGAAGTTGCCTCGGCTTAGAGCCATCACTATGGAAACGCCGCCTTCAGTCAAAAGCTCTCCTGCTCCTGCGTGTCTGCTGGGTTTCTTACGCAACCTCCCGAGACGCAAGGAGGAGAAGACGGCAGAACAGGAGAGACAGGGGGTCCAGGGGGAGAGGCGGAGTGCGGAGGTATTAAATAAACATCAGGGTGCCGAGGTCAAGATGTATAGCGCCGGCCTTTGGAAATGAGCAGAAACGGCGAGCATGGCGGGAGGGTGTAAGGGCTGCAGCGGAGGAGAGCGATGGAAAAATGGCAGAGAGGGAGGGACTGGAGAACAGAGTGGGGGGTGGACAAGTGAGGGATGAGAGGATGAGGTGAGGCATGATGTCATGTTTTGTTCGGCATCACTGTTGCTTTGTGAGTGAGTGAGTGAGTGAGTGAGTGAGTGAGTGAGTGAGTGAGTGAGTGAGTGAGTGAGTGAGTGAGTGAGTGAGTGAGTGAGTGAGTGAGAATGAACCTATATATCATGTAGAATGGCTGATATCATTCAACATAGGTAATATCAGTGGTTTGGTAGATTGGTAGATGGTGAGATATTTGCCAAACGTTAACTTTCTTCGGGTACTTTGTAAAAACATATATTTCCCTCCCCCTTTGCTGTGATGATACTCGAGAGCATCCATTATTGCTTCCAATAAAAAACATGAAATAAAGTGTCAAGATCGGTACGTCCCAATAGTATCTCGATGAATATTGGCAAGGGTATACAGACTTGGAAACGATACGCATGCTGGTGCATCTCTGAGCGAGACATGGTGAGAGAAAGCAGGGGATTTGGATCGAGGGAGAGTGAGGGAGAGAGAGCTGATAGGGAGAGGGAGATAAAGTGAGGAGGAAGAGCAGGGACAGGTGACAGGTTGCCGTGGCATCGGCTAGGAAATGACACAATTTTACAAGGCATGCTGACAGCTTTTAGTGGGGACGCCTTTCAGATCCTCACATATGGCAGGTTGTGATGTTTCCTGAGTGCTGTGCTTTTTACACTCCTCTTGATGGGACAGGTGTGTTGGAGGGTGTCGAATGTGTGTGTGTGTGTGTGTGTGTGTGTGTGTGTGTGTGTGTGTGTGTGTGTGTGTGTGTGTGTGTGTGTGTGTGTGTGTGTGTGTGTGTGTGTGTATGTGTGTGTGTGTGTGTGTGTGTGTGTGTGTATGGGGGGGGGGGGTTATCTGTCTCCTTGTATGCAGGATCTGTGTGTGTGTGTGTGTGTGTGTGTATATATCTGTATCCTTGTATGCAGGGCGCGTGTGTGTGTGTGTGTGTGTGTGCGTGCGTGCGTGTGTAGGATGTACGAGGACCAATATTGAGGATTTAAATGAACAAAACATAAGTGACAGGGCCACTATTGAGTATGGATCTAAAAAGAGGGCTCCGCTATACAGAGATAATCTACCTCCATTACCATTACATCCACTGTCAATCATCGGATCGCCTTTTGAGTAGAGGCTTTCATCCAAATGGGTTCCCTTAGATACATGTCACTAATGAGCAGGTTGGGGTAAGGGCAGCCAGCTCAGGGAAGCCAACAGGTAGACTGAAGACTTCTGGGTTGAATCAAGAACCTTTTCGGCTTAGATTCAAAACACTTATGACGGCATGATCCTGCTCCTGTGGCCTCTGCCTTTAAGCAAGGCACCGATCCAACTCTTCTAGGAAAGACAAACGTGTTTGGAAACGGCAGTAACAGGACTGAGGAATAACCAAACACAGGTTCGGTAGTTTGGATTCCATAGTAGGCCTGCTTGGCTTGGAAGCCCTCCACAAATTCCTCCTCGCCTTGGTCGCCGAAGCTAACGACGAAAGGTTAATTAGAAAATGTTCTGCTGGCCGGCACCAAGGGCCAGGAGAAGGGGGGTGGGGGGGGGGGCGATTGAACCACGCAATAATGTAAAATCACCCCGGCTGCTATCAAGCCCTGAGGAAGACATTGATTTTTAAAGACTTGTCTCGTCTGTATGTTCTATAAATCGTGGCAGTGTTGCATTCACATTCAAGAACACGTCATGGTCGACATGAGATTTTTTTTGAGGGGTGCCGTCTTTGAAAACACCCCAGAAATAAACTCTCAGATTGAACGCTATAGTTAGTGAATACCCCAAATATCTCACATCCTCTGCTAGCATATTAATTACCATCCGTGCTTTCATAATAACCTCCAATCCTTTGCTTCCAAAACCTTCTCTATTGCATCACACGGATAAAGTGTCATCGCAGACAGCTCGTCCAATGAGCTTGCAGCGTTCAAACGGGGGGGGGGGGGGGGGGGGGGGGGTCCAACGTGCTTGTAGAGGAGTTGGCAGGCTAAAGTTCTGGAAGGGGGGGGGGGGAAAGAAAGAAATCCTGCTGCAATAGCACAACGCTTTCTCCAATAATTTGACTAAATTGGTCCCAAAGAAACCGCTGGGACAAACGAAAGAGAAAAAGGGCCTAATGGGTATCTGTAACTATCCCTTAACTCGCTGGAAACGGATACAACCAGAGGAATTACAGCGCCACCCCAGCCAGATTGATTTTGAAATTGCCAACGTTTAGAGAAGGTAAAATGAGTTGGGACAACAGTGAAGCAAATTGAGTTTCTTTCTTTCTTCCCCCCCCCTCTCTGGAGACACGTAGCGCCTGTCATTTTCTGATTGGTAATTCGTGGTCGACGGATCCGAGGAAACGGAGCAAACGGGAACTACCCAGAGAAAACGAGGCGATTGCTTTATCGGAGAAACGAGGCGACGTCGAGATGGCGACACTAAGAAAGGAAAATGGCCGCCCTCTAATAAACAGACGATATGAACATGGGACACGAAAACAAGTTGGCCGGTTTTTAGGGCGGTTTTGAATGTGCTTCAGAATCCATTCTAAAAAAAAAAAGGAAACTGCATAATTTTTCCCGCACTCCATGCGGTTAATAGAAAAAAAAAAGCGCTGATAGAATATGTCAGTGACGCAGTCTAGCATTTTGGGGAAGGCAAAGTTTGATTCTTATTTATTTTTCCCTGTACCAAATCGCTGGATTCAGAACCCTTTGAAGATGGGAACAGAATTAGGATAGCACTCACGAAAAGTTGGTGAGGCGGAACAATTTCAAAGGGCCCACCTTTTTTTTGTGGTGTTTGTTTATTTATTTTCCTGTATAATCACCCCAGCCCGGCAACACGCAGTTTAATTTCAACGACAGGACGCTGCGCTGAAAGGAGGAGAGACGGGGAGATAGCTGGAGCAAAAAAGCCAAACTCCATGTGGCTGTTGTTGATAGGGATAGCAGTCTGTGGCTGCTTCTCAAACAGCACAATGCACACCAACATGAATACCACTTTAATACCGCCAACATGAATACAACCATGAAAGGAATAGGACGAGTCGTTTTTCTGTACCGTATTTCTGTACATTTTAGGAGGCTGAACTGGCACGGACACATTTTGTTTGACTTCACATGGGATGATAATGGTCTGGTCCTCATACAGCCTGACTCTAAATACAACGCAAGTATCAGTACACATTTTCAATGACTGCTCCACACAGACACACACACACACGCACACACACACACACAAGGATGGATAAGACACAATTACGCTGTCACACATTTGCTTTGCTTATGCAATCACACACACAGATTTCTGTTGATGTATTTACTCAGAAGACTAGCATTCAGCTTTGATTAAAAACGTTTCCTTCAGAGGATACATGGGGCGAGGAGAGAGAGAGAGAGAGAGAGAGAGAGAGAGAGAGAGAGAGAGAGAGAGAGAGAGAGAGAGAGAGAGAGAGAGAAGCTGGGACGAACAAGGGATAAAAAGATGAGATGTGGAATGATGTCATGCTCTTTGTTCTGCATCTCTGCTCTGTGTGTTTGTGTGTGTGTGTGTGTGTCCGGTTTGTGCGTGTGTGTGTGCGCGTGTGTGTGTGCGTGTGTGTGCGTTTGTGTGTGATGAAGTGGGGGAAGGGCTCTTGTCCCCTCAAGATCAGGTGTGTTTGAATATAATTGGACAGCACCCCTGGCTGTGTGTGGCTGTGTGTGTGTGTGTGTGTGTGTGTGTGTGTGTGTGTGTGTGTGTGTGTGTGTGTGTGTGTGTGTGTGTGTGTGTGTGTGTGTGTGTGTGTGTGTGTGTGTGTGTGTGTGTGTGTGAAAGTGATGTGTGAACATTTATGGCCATAATGACGACAGGTGTGTAGACCCCGCAGGAGATGGCAGGGTGAGAGAGAGAGAGAGAGCGAGAGAGAGAGAGAGCGAGAGAGAGAGAGAGAGAGAGAGAGAGAGAGGGAGAGCGAGAGCAAGAGCGAGAGCGAGAGCGAGAGAGAGAGAGATGGGCGTGTTGACAATAAAGGAAATGGAGGCCCTCAGAAAGCTGTCAATCACACAGAACAGGTGTGGCCACATCCAACAGTCACTGCACCAATCGAAGGATGTGTGCGTGTGATGAGGGATTAAATAGTAAAAGTGGAAGGAAGAGGAAAAACCCTTGACAGATAAGAGGAATCGTACCCACGAGCAGACAGACTGTCAGATACTGACAGATGGAGACATGCTGTGTGTCTGTGTGTGTCTCTGTGTGTGTGTATGTGTCTGTACTCAATCTGCACTGCCATTTAAGTCTTTGTGTGCCCAATTTGCAAAAATGTGTGACTGTCGATCTGTGTGCAGATGATTGGGTCTCTGTGGACATTGTGTGTGCATGCTTGCATGAGCATGCAGGAAATGTGTGTGGGGGGTGTATGTGTGTGTGCGTATGTGTATGTGTGCATGTGTGTGCGTGCATGTGTGCTGGAAATGGGAAGGCTGCAGGAGAGGGGGTGTGTGTGCATGTGTGTGCGTGTGTGTGTGCACGTGCGTGTGCTGGAGATTAGAGTGGAGATGTTGACAGCAGAAGAGGTCTCTAGGGAGGAGGAGAGGGGAAGCTAGAGACGGAGAGATGAGAGAGGGACGGATATAGAAAGAGATACGGTCACGGATACACAGGCAGGCAGGAGGGAGATGCAATGGACAGCACATGGGAGAGAGCAACAGAGAGAGGCCGAGGAAGAGGGAGAGACGAAGGGAGAATTAGAGAGACATTCAGAGAGAGACGGAGGTGGAGAGAGATGGAGGGAGAGGTAGAAAGAGAGACATTCAGAGAGAGACGGAGGTGGAGAGAGATGGAGGGAGAGGTAGAAAGAGATACATTCAGAGAGAGACGGAGGGGGAGAGAGAGGTAGAGAGAGAGCTAGAGAGAGGGGGTCGGAGAGATGGAGGAGAGGTAGAGAGAGAGACATTCAGAGAGAGACGGAGGTGGAGAGAGATGGAGGGAGAGGTAGAGAGAGAGCTACAGAGAGGGGGTCGGAGAGATGGAGGAGAGGTAGAGAGAGAGACATTCAGAGAGAGATGGAGGGAGAGGTCGAGAGAGAGCTACAGAGATGGCGGGAGAGAGAGAGAGAGGGAAAGGTAGAGAGAGCAACAGAGAGGGGGAGGGGGAGAAATTGAGGGAGAGGTAGAGAGAGAGAGACATTCAGGGAGACTAGGAGAGGTCACAGAGAATGACGCGTGGTGAGGCCAACGAGAACAGAAGAGAACAGGGCGGGAGGGTAACAAAGCTGTTTGAACATTTGAAAATGGCACACTGATTCATATACATCCAAGGCTTCTGCTTTTATTTGTTCAACTGAAAGTACACTGTGTTTCGTTTTTTTCGTTTTTGTGTTACCGGTCAAGTGAAGAGAATAAGAGACCAAGGTTATGGAGATGCGTACAGAGGGAGAGAGGGAAGTGAGGCACCTTGAGCCCACACAAAAGAAAAAAGAGGACGGAAAGGGAGACCGCATCCAATCAAAACAGCGAGAGGGACGACGCCGCACACACACATACACGTACGCACGCATGAACACACACAGAGCGAACACCCACAGGCAGGGTTTCTAAACAGTCGGCTGGAGGTCTGCCGGGCTCCTGTCGTAGACTCCCTCCTCTTTGTTTCCTTTCTCTCTAATGCCCCTCTCTCTAAGCCCATCTTTAGGAGGAAACGGGGCAGAACAAACAGAGCAGGAGCTCAGCGGAGGGGATAAGACACTCCTCGAGGACCCCCTACCGCTAACCCGGTGTCGAGGAGATGCTCTGCGAGCACAGGACTGCCGAGGTCTTCTGTCACTAAAAGACTGCTGAGATGCTCTGCTCGTCACAGACTGCTGAGATGCTCTGCTCGTCAGAGACTGCTGAGATGCTCTGCTCGTCACAGACTGCTGAGATGCTCTGCTCGTCAGAGACTGCTGAGATGCTCTGCTCGTCACAGACTGCTGAGATGCTCTGCTCGTCACAGACTGCTGAGATGTTCTGCTAGCAGAAGACTGCTGAGGATATGTTCTACTACTTAAACCTGAGATGCTCTGCTAGAAGCAGTCTGTTGAGGATATGTTCTGCTAGTAAAAGACTGTTGATGAGATGTTCCACTAGTAACACCCTGTTGAAGAGATGTTCTAGTGCAACAGACTGCTGATGAGAAGTTCTATAAGTAGCAGACTGTCGGAGGAGCTTATCTACAAGTAACAGACTGTTTGAAAAGCTATTCTACAAGTTACAAATGAAGAGGAAGGGGAGATGAGTGGATTTAGCCAGCCGAAATAAAGATAAACGCATCCACAGCTTTCAAAGGCATAATTGTGTGTGTGTGTGTGTGTGTGCGCGCTGATGGGTGTATGCATGCATGTGTGTTTGTGTGTGTGTGCCTGCTCTTGCTTTGATTGCCTTTGAGCAACAGCATGAGACATCCGACTGATCAGACAGAGGGACACAGGGAAAAACCCTTGATAATACAACCTGCCAGTTCATTTCATTCTGAACACTATTTTAACTTTTCCCTAGTTTAGTACGGCGACCCTATGGGCATACCTAAGGCGTGGGAGCCGGAGAGGAGCAGCGACAGCAGCAGGGTCCCCACAGGCAGGAGGGCCGGCAGGGAAACCGAGGAGGCACTGCCGGCGGCCATCTTGGCTCCAGTGGGGTGGCAGAGGACCGGAGTTAACCTTCGACCTGAGGCCAGGGAGCCGAGGGCCCTACCGGGCAGGGAGTGGGGTCTTCACGCAGGCTGGGGCACTCTGAGAGAAGGAGAAAGAAAGGGGGGAGAAAGGTTAATATCCAGCTTATAATTGACATGAGTCCTCTCTTGAAGGCTTACCCACACAAAAGTGACTTAAAAGTTTTTGAGAACCATCAAAGCCATTCATCAAAATTGGAGCAGCTACACAAAAAAGCACTGGCGGCAAAATCTTCAATCGACCACGTTTCTTGACATCACAAATGATCCAAGTTTTTTTTGAAGACACTTTTAAAAAGTGGTTTTAAATGAGTTTCACGTTGTATTTGTGTTGGGTTGAACTCATGACCCTCTTTCATTTGAGCAGAGGGGCCGCATCTTGGGTGGGAGGTGGGTGACGTTCACACCTTCCTGAGAGTCCCCAAGGAGACAAAGGAAGCAATCTGCGATGGCATAGGACTAATTGAAGTCCCCCCCCCCCCCCCCCCCCTCCAACTGCCACCATCTTGTTCCTCCTCCCCTACCGTTAATGCCACCCTCTTCCCCCCCGTCTTTGTGACTCTGCTTTCTAATCACCCCATCTCCTGGTTCTTTGCTTATCTCAGCGCCTCGTAATTACCCAGGCGGTAATCTAGAAACCATCCCTTTGTTTTAGTAGAACTGCCATTAATCCGTGCAAACACACACACACACATACACACACCCTTTCTCTTGGAGAGACGGCTGAAGAGGGGACCCTGCGACACACACACACACACACACACACACACACACACACACACACACACATACACACACACACACACACACACACATCCTTATTGATTTGTATTGTGCATAGCACCGCTGCTCGCACTCTGTAATTACATGGAGGAAATGAGAGGGGGGTACAGGGGGGTTGGAGACAGAGAGAGGGAGACAGACAGACTGACAGACAGAGAGAGAGAGAGACGGAGAAGGAGGATAGAGTACAATGCCTGAATCCAGCAAGAGAGAGAGCGAGAGAGACTAGAGAGCGAGAGGGAGAGGAGAGGGAATTACTCCTAAATCCAAAAGTCCCACAGGAGGGTAACATGTTATTCCGGAGGTGACAGATGTAAATTAACACACAGATTGAGTGCGAGTGCGTACAAATATCCCAGCCTCCTTTGCAGCAGTAGTACCCTTCAGCGACTAAGCTGCTCGAGAACCAGGCGTAATCTCCCCCTGAAACACACCAAACAATGTGTTTTAGTTCCCCCCCAAAACATCTAAACGTACATTTAGTCCTATGCTTTGTCTCCGTTTTTCTTGTGTCGTTTGTTTCCCTGTGCCTGTGGCCCCGGAGGATGGAAGGAGAGCCCAGAGCTAATCCTATTGAAACCGCGCAGCCCAGACAGCACAAGGCAACCTGCGCCAAGACGCTCTCGCCTTTTCATCGCCGCAGGGCCAATCTATTCATCTGCCTCAGAAGCAAACAAACATGAAAGAGCACTCTGACTTCACACACACGCACACGCACACACACGCCGCCTCACACAACAAGTCAAAAGCCGCGTTTCCACGCACGGACGCGGCTTTCGGAAGGGAGGTTGCCAAGAACACACGCGTAATACACACGGGCATGCCATTTGTGTGTACAGTATCCGTAAGCTTACAGGTCGACTTGTGTAGACACGCCGAGTATATACAGGCCAAACATTGCACAAACACACACACACAAGCCCTTATTTAAGTCCACAATAGCTTCCATTGTGCGGCACACCGTCGAACAGGGGTGGGCGGGCGCCCAGAGAGACTCACAATGAGAGGACACGGGCGGCGACATGCGCCGGGGGTGCGCAAACTTTGTGTCGTTCCCAGCCTGGAGGGCAGGTGATGTCACTGACAAGGAGGGAGAGAGAGGATGAACGGATATTGAGTAGACTCCAAACACCCCTCTTTGTACCAGAAAGAAAGCGAATTCTGGAAGCCGCCGGTCGGTGGGTGATGACGGCCTAAAGGCCCTGTTTGGCCCTGGCTGGACTGTTTTGACTGGTCTGTAATCTGTATCGTTCAGGTCCCACACGGTGACAGGGAAGATAGAAGATGATTACTCTTTCAATTTGTGAGACGTCATCTTAAATCCAGTGACATGGCAAATCCTTGTTTTTGCTTTGTTGTATCATTAAGGGGCTGTTTATATCTAATAAGCATTACGAGAACTGATAGGAATGATTCTTATTCCGAATGCGAGTCGTTGGCCCGTGTTTTTGTGTGTGCTTTCGGATGCCAGGTATAACTTGGGTAGGATTAAACAGGGGGTTAGGCAATGTCAGCAAAGTCTCTAACCAATCGGTTTATTGATCCTACGAACGATGAACCAACCAATCAAAATCTTTTCGCTTCTGCTTAGAAATAATCGTATTCATACCATTGCATCCTTGAAACATGCACCACTCACGTTTGACAAATAGTATCGGTGAATCCCAACGACGGATTTGAGATAATTACAATTTGAACGGTCTGGCATTCATACTGTGAAGACTAGGAGTACAATGTCTCGGCAGCTACCACCTCACAACAATCTCCGCTAGCAACTGTGACCTACCATTAGTGTATTGTAATTATGCCAACAGGACTGCTCGGCGAGTGGGTTCGAAAACCCTCCACGCCATGTTGGACCTTTGTAAATTGGAGGCTTTCTTTCACTTTGGTGATAGCTGACTTAGCTGAAGCATGGCTTAAAATTGTAACGATTCGTAGCTTGACTTTTTATTCATCACTCCTTGGTTAAGGTTGCAAGGCAAATAGGGACATTTGTATAGTTCTCCAACGGTGTGTTTGTGTTATGCTTTCGGTTTGCAGTAAGATTAATTTGCATTTTTGATATTCATGGCCTTGCTGTCAGCATCTGTGGAAGATGGACCTAACATCTGGCCGGGGGGAGTCCTGCCCTGCGTTGATGCCAGCCGTCAGGAGAGTGTGGCTATTATCACCGCAACGCATGTGGTCGGGGAGATGCAGCTCCACTTTCCCGCCCTGTCTCGCCATTAACACCCCCATATAAATAGAACAGAACTGGAAAAAAACAACACGCCCCATCCCGCATGCCCTCGCTAAAAGCCAGCAACGCACGCCTCTCCCGAGACCAGTTCGGAAATGGGCTCCAAATTCAGATAAAAAGGGTACTTCAGTTGTTTGTTTCAGGCTAGGCTAGCGAGGGGCTAATCGATCGCTAAAAACTTTCCCCGCCCAAACCGTTATTCACATTAGCTGGATGCAAAAGGAAACCATGGTGGTAAAAGTGGTATTTGGGAGCGGTATTTTACCTCCTCTGTGTTTAGGAGGAGTCAATACAAAGATCGCTATTTGGTTTAAAAAGGTGTGGTGTAACACAGCTTGAAATCGAAGGCTAATGATACAGTCCTTGCCACACCACTTATTGCAACATGCACGTATTAGCGATCAATGTCTTACAAGGAATAAACTACAGGGAGGGACAGGCCGTTTTAAACCCTGCATTGTAACATGACTTATTGCTAAATCCCTCACTCATTTTAATTTTTAGCCTGGTTGACTGACTCACTACATCAACTTTTATTTGAATTTTAAACAACGCCGGGTCGTTGTTTGTTCATACATCGCAGCCAGAGCTCTAGTTTGTGCCCTTGAATCATTCAACATATTTTGGTTTAACCAAAACTATTTACTATTGAGCGAAGCAGTGAGTAACAAACTGATGTGTACGTTCATGTTGATCTTCCTCTTGAACACCGCTGTGTTTCTGGGTTAAGACAGGGGTTGAGAGACAGCTGGATCCTCAAATCCAAGGATTCCCACATCATACATGAATGTTTGGACATCTACTGAGATTGTTAGTGTGTGTGTGTGTGTGTGTGTGTGTGTGTGTGTGTGTGTGTGTGTGTGTGTGTGTGTGTGTGTGTGTGTGTGTGTGTGTGTGTGTGTGTGTGTGTGTGTGTGTGTGTGTGTGTGTGTGTGTGTGTGTGGCTGTTTATTTTCTCCGGCAACCAAATTTGGATTGGAAATCTTCCTCTTAGGTGTTCCCTCAAGACATGCTGCAGATGATTACGAAACACCAGAGAATTAGCGTGTGCGTGTGCGCATGGCATGCAAGCACATGTGTGTTTTGTTATCCATTCAGGCAATACCACCGCAAAATTAAATAAAAGGGAGTCAGGCGAGTTGGCTCTGTTTACTAAATCAAAGCGTGCCATATTCCTGCATTTCATGGTGCGTGGTTGCTTATCGCACAAGGCTCCCATCTCATTCAGTTCTGGACCAGTCCAGGTTACTGAGAGGTGGGGTGGGGATATGCCAAGATTCTGACACTAGCTTGATGGTTTTTATCCATTAGTGTTTTTTTGGATCGCAATGGGCTTCTGATTAGAGGAGTTGAATTCAACAAGCAGGTTTCTGGTTTTGACTTTCAGATCGAAGATCCCCCTCCGGTCTGGTTAAGGCAATGTTTAGTGGCCTGTTGTGGGGAATATGAGCGGTAAATCCACATGAGCAACAGCGTAAGGCAAGGAGAGTGTTGAAGTGTGCTTAACACATCATCATGGCACATGCTAGTTATTCAGCAGCACCAGGCGGGATTAATTTAAATATATATTTCCCAGGGTTTGTTTGACTGTTTGTGTCAACCTTGTGAATTAAACATTTCATGCTTCACTTCCCCTTCAGTGCTTTAAAGAATGTGCCTGGTTCGGAATGGCAGAATGCTCAAATATGAAGCTATGGCGTGCTCTGTAAGAGTAGTATAAACGTAGAAATAATGAAAAACTAGGCCCATGTCTAGGCCTTCTTGGTAATAAGGAAAGGAAAGTAAGTGACTGTCAAAGAGAAATTCTGCTGGCCACATTATAAGACTAAACCAACCCCATCTTATACAACCTTGATGACACAGACGGCCTTAAAAGTAGACTGCTTTGCAATCATAGAATCCATAACATTTTCGATGATCATCAATCAAGTTCAAACATTTCAGGCAAAAGGTTCTCAATTAGCTCACCACTTTTGCTTTTGAAATAAGAATCTTTTTCTCAATTATTTGTGAGGGTCCACGGCCCCAATGACAAGCTCTTTATCTCAGACCAGCGGCGGTCTGCTTTGAGTTTCAAGCCATTGGAGAAACCGAGGACACATAAATGTAACTTGCGGCTGCCTCGTGTGGGGTGGCTGCGTGACTGTATTTCTGTTTCACTGGGTCTTGCGTGCGGAGGGAGATCTTAACCCGCGGTAAACCCAGGCCGCCCAGGCTCTGACTCTGCAAGCAATCGTGTTGTAACCCAACAAACCCAAATCCTTCAGGTGATTTCAGGTATAATGACCAGGCTCTGCCGCTCACTCTCTGCCTGTCTGTGTGTTTGTCTCTGAGTGAGGGTGGAGTAGTGGGGTGTGCGTGTGCGCGAGTGTGTGTATGTGTATGTGTATGTGTATGTGTGTGTGTGTGTGTGTGTGTGCGCGCGTGTGTACGGAAGTGCCCATGAGTGTGCATATACGTGAGAAGAATCTACAATTACATCTAAATCCTTCATCTCCGTTTCCCTTATTCCCTAAAGCCCCCCCCCCCCCCCCCCACACACACACACACTCACACACACACACACACTCACACCACTCCACCATCCCCCCACCCTCTCGTTCTTGCCCTCTATCTCATGCATACTTAACTCTGCCTGCATTGTGGATGTTGGCCTGGAAATCGCACGCATTTGCATGGATCTTCAGGACTATTATGTAAATGTCTACCTTGTGTCTACCTTTCCACCTTCCTGTCTAACTGTTTTTCTTCTTGCCAAGCTGTTCTTCCATCTCTCTACGTTTCTCCTAAGAAGGAATGCTAACCTTAAGTACCCCTCTCTCCTAGCATGTGCGCAATATGTATAACTATTTCAATTTCTAATGAGACGTAAAATGACTTCTCAGTGTCTTATGTGCAAGATTAGCCATTTTTCCACATTCATTAGAGATTTACGCCCTGTAAGAGAAGTCTACAGCATTCCCCAAAAGATGACCTCCCACTCTGAGATTGCAATCACAGCTTCCTGGCATCCCAAGTCAATGTAAATATTCCATGGGATGACGATGTATAATTGAGTGCTGGAAGGCAAAAAGAAACGACCAGAATACTAATGGACCAAAGTTTCTTCCTCGTTCCCATAATCCTCAAAAAGCCTTGGGTGACAATGGCGGTGCGGAAGTCACCGTTTAAGTCCTTCATCCAAAGCCACCGAGGGTGAATTCAGACACACGTCATCGAGCAACAGGTAGGGCTTAGGGCGTTACGCTGAAGGACGCCTAAAGGCCGGGACACGACATACGTTGGGGATCGAACCCAGAACCTTCTCCACTGGGATTCGAACCCCAGAGCCATCCTATAAGCCGCATCGCTATCCTACTCTTTCCAGCTGCCCTCCCTCAGCGAAGCGTCCTCCGTCTCCAACACGTGGACGCCATTAAGGAAGAGAAAACTCACTCCTTCTTGGCTTGTTTTTTTTAACGATCTCTGGAAGGGCCATTTTTTACGTGGTTGGAGGGGCACTCTAGCCCCCCCGTGACCTCATTAAGAGACTGTCAAACCCCCGGCCCTGGCAACCCCCGCAGTGGGAGACACTTTCCCATGAGCCTTTGCCCCTCGGTCATACCACCATAGACACCCGATCCCGTGGCCGCGCCCTCAGAAGAAGGGAACCAAAGGAGGAGTGATGGAGAGATCAACTGCGGTTCTTCAGCAGCTCGTGGGAGGGCTTGTGTAAGCCTACCGCCCCACCCCCCCCCCCATCCCCAACCCCAACCCCAGAGAGACAACTAACCTAAGCATGGGTTCTCAAGAACATCTCGTTTTTACAAGAATGAACCCACGGTCCAATCATCTGCAGGGCTTTTATTCCACAGAGAAAAGGTCGAACCACCGGTTAAAAAACATGGCCAACTCAGGTCCTAACAATCAAGAAGAAACATGCACCTTGTTGTTCTTTATTAAAAGAAAGGTGGTTGGAACCATGTTTTAAGCTTGATTGTATTAAGCAATGTGTTTTAAGCTAGACCGGGGAATAGCAATTCGGCTATTTTTATCACGCTGAAACAACTGCCTCAACATCGGGCCTGGTGTGTGTGCGTGTCACTCTGTCTGTCTGTCTGACTGTCTGTGTGTCTGTCTGTGTGCGTGCGTGTCTGTCCTCAGAACAAACAGAAGGAGAAAAGCGAAAGGGCTCCGAGCCCGCTTGCTTTCGGCGTCTTAAGTCCAAAAGTGCGGGGCTTTAGTGTCTTTACCTCCGCCACTGACCCCCCCCCCCTCCCAAACCGGGCTCAGCAGGAAATGACCTTCGCCTGAACATTATGAAGCTGTGCTTTCCAGCCAATAAACACGCGGCTCCCCGTGGCTTTCCTCTTAAACCGTCCTCCGTTAAAGGTTGAGCACAGGCGCAGAGTCGCTGGTGGTGGTTATGTGGTCGTGTGTGGGGGTGTGTGTGGGTGTGTGTGGGGTTGTGGGTGTGAGAGGAGGATAATGGTAGTAATGGGCAGCCATTTTGTTTCGCGTGAGAAGCGTGACCGATTTTGTGTCTGCTGTCCGACCCCGGCTGACCACTGCACGGCAGTGCAGGTTGGCATGGAAACACACACACACACACACACACACACACACACACACACACACACACACACACACACACACACACACACACACACACACACACACACACACACACACACACACACACACACACTCCCTCTCTCAAACACACACTTTCACAGACATATGCACAGACACACACCAACCAGACAAAAACACACACACACACACACATACACACACACAGACGGAGGAGACCGTCTGGCAACCATCACCAAGGTCACAGGTTAGTGATCTCCCCCTCTCCCTCCCCCTCTCCCTCCCCCACACCCCTGCAGCCAGTACCTGAGCCAGACAGGGCCAGGGATAGTGCGGGAGGAAACAGAGCTGTTCATTATCGGATAGACACTGAGAGGCGGTGTGTGTGTGTGTGTGTGTGTGTGTGTGTGTGTGTGTGTGTGTGTGTGTGTGTGTGTGTGTGTGTGTGTGTGTGTGTGTCTGTCTGTCTAGTATTGGGATGACGGCACCCGTTGGGCACTGACCAAAAGATGAGGACAATGATCGCAGTGTCAAAGATGGCCTGCTGCTCTGGTGGGCAAAAGGGAGGGGGGGGGGGGGAGGAGGGGGAGACAGAGGGAGACTGGAAGGGAGGCGGATAGAAATAGACATCGAGGGAGACAAAGATCGAGAGGGGAAGGGTGGGAGTGAGACAGGGTGAGAGAGAGAGGGAGAGGGACAGAGACTGAGAGGAGGTGAGAGGGAGAGACAGAGAGCGAAGGAGGGAGGGATGGATCGATAGAGATACAGAGGGAGGTGGAGGGAGAGGAGAAGAGGGAAGGGGAGAGAGAGGAGAAGAGGAAAAGGGAGAGAGAGAAGAGGAGAGGGGAGAGAGACAAGAAGAGGAAAGGGGAGGGAGACAAGAAGAGGAAAGGGGAGAGAGACCAGAAGAGGGAAGGGGAGAGAGACCAGAAGAGGAAAGGGGAGAGAGACAAGAAGAGGAAAGGGGAGAGAGAGAAGAAGAGGGAAGGGGAGAGAGACCAGAAGAGGGAAGGGGAGAGAGACCAGAAGAGGAAAGGGGAGAGAGACCAGAAGAGGAAAGGGGAGAGAGACCAGAAGAGAAAAGGGGAGAGAGACAAGAAGAGGGAAGTGGAGAGAGAGAAGAGGAAAGGGGAGAGAGACAAGAAGAGGGAAGTGGAGAGAGGGAAGAGGGAAGGGGAGAGAGAGAAGAGGAAAGGGGAGAGAGACCAGAAGAGGGAAGGGGAGAGAGACAAGAAGAGGGAAGTGGAGAGAGAGAAGAGGGAAGTGGAGAGAGAGAACATGTTGAAGTGGTTTGAATAGAGACGGGAACACACAGGAGTGTACATGCTTCCGATAGACCCGAGGAAGGGGAATACTATTATTTAGAGTGAGGAGAGACGAGACGAAAAGTAGAGGAGGAGGAGGAGGAGGACATTAAGAACTGATCCCCACACCTCCTCCTGGGGGAAGGAGAACAGGAGAGCTGGGAGAACGCAAAGCAGGAGCTCGCTAGCAATCTGTTGCTGAGCAAACGTTGTGCGGTGGAGGCACGCGGCCATTAGCGTTGGACGGCCGAATGGTAAGTGGTCTGCTTCTGATTTGCAGAAGGCACACGACGCTGTTCCAACCCAACCCAAAACCAAAATCAGCCATGCCGTCCTCAAACATAATCCAATAAAAAAATATATGTCGAAATGATTTATACACAAAGTAATGAGAAACTAGTCCTTAACATCCTTAAACACAGCACGATTGTTAAAGGTCATTTGCATAAACTGTTCTCTTTTATTATCGGAGCCCATTTGTACTATCCTCAAGTACAAGAAGAAAAAGACATCATTATGTGGAATTAATTTTTCAGTCTGTTCAAGAGGCCGAGTA
>NC_079423.1:15089923-15118514 GCF_026213295.1 Gadus chalcogrammus | reverse complement strand
AAATGTCGGCCTCTATGCATCCATATTATATGTATATTTATATTCCACCCTGCGGGCTCAGGGATAGAGGGCTTGACTCTTCCCCGGGCGTGTCTCGAATGACAAGACCTTTCAGCTCCGTGCACGAGAGAAGTTTGTGATGCATGGCAACGCACCTCACACAATACCTCCTGTCTCTGGGGGTCTCTCGGTCTCTCGGTCTCTCGCTCCGCGTCCCTTTTTGTCAGCACTGCTGGTATGATGTAATTTATGTATTCAGATTCACGCGCAGCAGAGCTGCAGAGTTCAGCTACTTTGAATTATTCTATTTTCTTTCTGTGGTGGGGGGGGAGGGGGGTGATCATTCCTAAGTACATTGTGATTAAAGTTTCCCCAATGAGGCGTGCGGAGGGGAGATCAGGCTGATTAATAATACAAAATAACACAGAAACGTTTTATTACCAACACACAGAAATAATAACGCCAGGGAGACAGAAAAGAGAGGGCAAAAAACTAAAAGAGAGAGGGGGGCGATTGACAGACAAAAAGGAAATGACTATACCAGAGAGGAGGAGGAGGAGGAGGAGGGGTGACCAATGAGAGAGCGAGAGCGTCAGGCGATGATAAACATCTCCCGGTAAGAGAGAAGCCTTCATCATCTGCATACAAAGCCACCAGAGTGGAGGAGTGATGATGCGCTGGTGCACTGGGCCCCATTCCCTCCGGAGAGGACGCCATTTTCCCGCGGTTAAGTGGCCCACATAGCGAGTGGCGCGCCATCTCTCATAAACCGGGACACGTATCCCCAGATGCACTGCGATGAACAATCGTCCTGACAGGCAGGTAGTTACTCCTGCTTAACCCCGGCCAGCACTGACTGATGGGCCGCAACAGCAGGTCCTCCCTCCTCCTCCTCCTCCTCCTCCTCCACCCCAGCTCCTCAACTCCACTCCTCTGTCCCTCCACTTCGGTCCATATCCTTCCCTCTTTTTGTGACTCCCTCTCTCTCTTCTGTCCCTGCAGCCCCCGATTCCCTTCCATGCCCACTGCCACTGCCACACACACACACACTGACACTCACACGCACCCAGAGGCCCATGTTTTCATGCTTGCACGACACACACAACCAATTACTAACATCCATCATGCATTTGCCTACTTCTGTTTGGAAACCCCCACCCCTGATCACACACCCACAACAACACTACACCCGCCCACCCTCCGCCCCACACACGTCCTCCCCACCCCCACATCCCCCTCCCCCCCCCCACCAACAATACCAGATGTCCTGAGGCAAAGCTGGGCTGGTGAGTGGTGGAGGGGGGCGATATCAATGAAAACAGGAGGTAGAGTATGGAGAAGGAGGGGGGTGTGTGTGTGTGTGTGTGTGTGTGTGTGTGTGTGTGTGTGTGTGTGTGTGTGTGTGTGTGTGTGTGTCCGGACCCTCCCCATCCTGCCCTAGGGGGGGGGGGGGGCTTCTGTCCCCACACAAAGGACCAGAGGATTATAAGCTTTTAGCACATGAACACCCCCGCATCCCGCGCCCCGTTTACTGTGGCTCCACCACGGCACCCTTACTCTCCACCCAGCTCCCCGGCTCCATGCTCCATCCTCCACCACTTCGTCTCCCCCTCGAGGGACGCTTAGCGTTACACACTCGCGTCCACAAACATCAGACGGCCTGCACTGCTCCCCAGCCTCTGCCTCTTTCCTTCTCCCGTGCACACACACGCACACACACGCACTCGCATCGCACGCACACAGATATAAACGAGGGGCTGAACGCCGGCACCAAACAGTGCAACGCTGTGACAAAACACACAGATTAAAAGCATGACCAGCCCCCCCCCCCCCCCCCCCTCCTTCCCGTCAAAAGCAACAGCATACTACAATAGCGACTGCATTCTACCACACCAACGGGATACTTCAATACCGTAGCACTACAATAGCGAGCTTCAATATGAAACCGCGCACTGCACTGTACTACACACAACATCAACGGCCTTTCAATACAAACAGCATGCTACAATAGCCTACTAGAATAGCATACTGAAATATCAACAGCATGTGGCCATTGCAAACGCATACTATGGTATCAACACCATACAACAATTGCATACTTGAATTCCAATGTCATACTTCATACAACAACGACGGAATGCCTCTATAATACCTATATTATAGGTTGCTTTTTTAGCGCAAGTTAGTACAGGGAGGGATCTTAGAATTAATTATACTTCCAAAATGCCTGAAAATTACCCCAAGTCAAATTTTCCCCATCTTTCGGCAGCAGATGTGACGTATAGTTATTCAATAGCAGGTAATTCGATGAGAAGAGATCATTTCATTACAAGCAACACACCGGGTAGGTACTCATGCAGCCGTTGACAACCTGTTCCTCTTGACCCTTTTACCGTGAATCAACTGTGTTTGTGAGCGGGCCCCTGAAGCCCAGACCCACTCAGGGGTCGGGCCCCCAGGGGCCGGAGCTTCCCCCCTGTTCCCTCAGGAGCCGGAGGCGGGCCCGGGGGTTTGTCTGGGCCCCCGAGGGGACAATTTGAGGATCAATCTAGGCTGGGAAAACCAGATGGCAACGACAATTTAAGGGGGCTGGACATCAGCTTGTTGCAGTGAGAGGGGGCACTGTGACGAGAGAGAGATAGAGAACCCGTCAAGATAAAAAGATAAAGAGTAAACCGGAATGGAGGGGAAAAGAAAGAGAGAGGGAGGGGGAGGTGGCGGAAAGGGAGGACTGCGACAGAGAGTGAGATAGAGAGAGGGAAAACCCTGTCCCTCCCTGTCATCAGACCTGCCACTTAGATTCCTCTTGGCTGATGCGGCTATAAATACAGGTGTGAACGAGAGCATAACCTCTCGGTTCGGTCGCAGGTGGCCGGAGGGGGGCGCGTCCGGCCCCCGGCCATTTTGTTTAAAGTAAAAGCGGTGCAGTATGCAGTGTGTTTATGGTGACTCCCCCACCATCACCGCGATGGAAACTGCGACTTCATCCGTTTTTTCTGCTCCATTCTAAAATCAACAGGTAGCCCTGTTTGAGCACTTCATCCTCCCGTTTTCTTCTCCACAGAGGAGAAGTCCATGAAACATCCAAACAATAAAGAATGCACCGTCCAAACCTCCATCTTGAGGGAAACCGTAATAACAAAAACAAAAAAACCGAGCAAATGTTTTGATTCTTCGGAGCGGCGTGTCGGGACCCATCGTGGAGCCAGGTGTGACCGCGGTCCATCACGACCACAATGTGGATATATGTGGAAACAAGAGGCCGGCTTTCAAAGAGGCCGGTCAAAGAGAGAAACAGGAATGGGGAGAGACCGACAAACCCCGCCCCCCCCCCCCCCCCCCTCCCCACGAAATGTTTCCAAGACCAGGCGTTAATTACTTCTCACCATGAAACACCAGTTTAAATAAACCCATCACCGCAGAGGAAAGAGAGGGAGGGTGAGTGCGGAGAACAGGTGTTGGCCTCCATTGAAGTCGTAAAATAGCCTGTGTGTTCATCTCCTCAGCCTTATATGGACTTCAAGTGTATTTTCCGCTGTGGACGCAACAGATTTACTCATGCGGGGGGGGGGTAGTCTGTACTTGTGTGGAGCCGAGAGGTGATATATAAGGTTGATACAGGTGTTGGTATTGGAGGTGGGAGAGACATTAAAAACATTGAGTCAGGCTGGGACACTCAATCTGGACGGTTAGTGAGAAGGGTTAAAACGGGGCAGGTTGATAATCACTGCCCTAAAAGTAATATGTCCCCCCCCCCCCCCACACCTTAAAGCTAGATCATTTATTTGTTTAAGCCGTTATTTATTTTTTATGTCCTAGGTGACATCCCGATAGCAACCAGTAAATTAAATGCTCTTACAAAGAAAATATACCAGTGCCTTTCGCAGGCCTGTAATAAGGCCTGGATGGCCTACCTGTCTACCTACTTACCTGGCTACCTACTTACCTGGCTACCTGCGTGCACTCTGCCCATGCACTAATGGCGCAGGGCCGCAGTTTTTTCCGAAAATACTAGGAGGAATTATGCTTAAGCTAGCAAGCTAGTCGGGTAATTTGGCTGAGTGGCATTTGACGAAGGGCGATATTTTAGTGGGATATTTTGAAAATCGAGCTTACCCAGGCTGGTTCCCTCAAATGTGCCTACCCTAGCTTTAACTTGGCACCCATTCAATCAACGGGTTATGGACGACTACAGATTCACCGACTTCGTTTCTTACCAGGTTCCCTCAGATTGCCTCGGAAAACCCAAGAATACGAGTCATTCGGGGGGGGGGTCTTCTTGTTTTCACCGCTAAACTAATTGCGCCCCGTGTCTGTGGAGGAGCACCGATTTAGTGCTCTGAACAAATGAAGATAAATAAACACAATTAGCTGCGTGTGCAACGGCGCCCCCATGTAAAGCACGGCGCTCTCCGCTCCCCCATCCCCCTCCGATGCCACTCATCCCCGACAACATCCTCCATTAAAGCCGCCGCCACATCAAGAGCCATGTGACTAATTGCGAGGTACTTGACGTCGAAAAGCTCTAATTTGGCTTTGAATGCAATCAACGGGGCACCGGGTGAGGGGAAATTAAGCAACCGAGAGAACGCTGGGCGTAAATGCTGCGGAGTAAGAGAGTAGAATGTGGCGGTACATTGTTAGAAGATGGTGGGTGTTTTGTCTGGTACTTGTCACTGCAAAGAAACATTTGCTAATGCGTGTACGGTTTCATTCAAGCCACAGGACTAATTCAAGTGTAAATTAGCAGATTATCTTCAGTAAAATGTAATTTGCTATGATCTTAACATAGTTATTGAAGCACTTTCCTTATAGGCCTACACTAAATTGAATGCACTGAGGAATTGTTAATCCTTCATCCACTACCATTGTCCTGACTGGTGTGTGGTCAACCCCGATGTAAAGATAACTGTCCTATTCATTTACATGTTTTTAAAATAAATCGAATTCCTTGAAGAAGTATTCAATTTCGAGAAAAAAAGCCGAAGAGGCTTCAAAGCCACTCACCTGAAACACGCGCCTAGCTCGCTAGCTTTAGCAATGGGGCATTCCTATCCTAGTGGAAGACTCCGGTCCTGCACTGTGAGTCCGAAGGGAATGTACGCATAGGTAGGAGGGTATGTAGCTAGGTCCACAATCACAAACCGGTAGGCCATTGGAAGGGCTTATTATAGCACTGCGACAGCCAGATAGCAGATTCACTTCTTTATTTGTCACAGCATTTGTTTTATGGCTTGCTGTCAGGGTGTATACAGAATTACAACAAATATGACAAAGAATGCTTCTAAAAGGAATTGCGCACCTTTAGAGTGGCAGGCATAGGATATTTTTTCCCACAAGAGGGAAATACTGACGTTCCACTCATGTGGTGCATACATGGTGGCACTAATTATATTGAAGGCCTGTGTTGCAAAGAAAGTCTTGGTTTGCTCCTTTTTCTTAAATCTTGAGCACATCCGCCATCACTCCACCCCAAACTACAGCGAAACACTGCTTCTTTTTCAGCTTTTGCACATTGATAAGGACCAACATCTTGAGGTAGAGTAGGCAACGATGGCACAATGACACTTTTTGACAGCGTATTTCCAAAAGAGGATTTTTTAAAACCAAGAAATTATGATTAGTGCAAGTCGAAATTCACTTGATGACAAGGGCCCCAGAGCTAGAAAAATATATGCGCCAGTAAGCTGACAAGTCCTTCACTCTTTTGAGTACCACAAGAATAGTAAATGAGTTTGAAGGGCTTACCGACACCCGTTTCGTCTCGCAGCTGTCCCCCTCCCCCCTCTCCCCGATCTCTCCCCCCTTCCTCCCCCTCCGTTTTGCCCCCTTGCAGAAATAGAAAGGCAGTGCCCTGCTGGAATATAAATAAATAAATAAATAAAACACAAATACACCTGAGAAGTAATAATTGCAAAAGAAAATGAATTTTTTGAAAAACCCCTAGGAGGGCACCTCGAACAACCCTGCCATATGAAAAAAATGAAAATAAGTTAAATAAAATGATATCCAAGGCACAATTCAATTAGCTTTTTCTTGCAGGTAGGAAAGCAGCCCCGGGGGAGGCATCCAAAGTTTTGCTCAATAAATGTTGAAAGTTTTACGGGCGGTATAATGTTTTCATCACTCCCCTAGCCCCGTATTCATTACCATCGCTTATGTGCTTGTCAGACAGACACCAACACGTTGATCTGTAATTTCACGGGGGGAAAAGGAAAAACCAGCGGCGCCGAGTACGTTTAGCGCTCTCTCTCTCTCTCTCTCTCTCTCTCTCTCTCTCTCTCTCTCTCTCTCTCTCTCTCTCTCTCTCTCTCTCTCTCTCTCTCTCTCTCTCTCTCTCCTCTCTCTCTCTCTCTCTCTCTCTCTCTCTCTCTCTCTCTCTCTCTCTCTCTCTCTCTCTCTCTCTCTCTCTCTCTGGCATGCACCTTGCCTGGGTATGTGACAGTGATCACGGGTGATAAATGGTTCAATTAAAGGCGCATTAAGCCGAGAACAGTCTGTTGGTATGCTAGATGTCATCTAATTAATCCAAAAGGACAAGGCTCCTTCCCCGCTGACCACCAACGTGCAGATTTCCTCTTATGACAAATGGGTTTTATTTAACAGTTAAGCATGTCAAATGAATGAAAATGGCTACTTTCTAATGAACCTTTGCAAACCAATAACTACATCAGATTCAAATCTCTGAAATGCAATGCAATGCAAATGCAAATGCAATGCAAGTCTAAAACGTCCTGCTTTAGGATTACTTCAGGATTGCAGCTCTGGTTGGAAAGACAATTGTAGACAGACATCTGGTGGTATATGATCTTGAATTGGCCTGATCTATGTGTGAACTAATACAACATAATCACGACTCAATATTCAAAACAAAATCAAATTGGTTTTAGGATGGTTTCTTTTTTTAGATAAGGCAAAGCAACGTCCCTCCCAGCTTTGGTTCAATCTAGTCCATGACTGACGTGTAAAGTCTAGTCTATGCCTGGCACACACTCATGGACTTGACTTGAAAGAAGAATCATTTGATCCACTCTGGGGCTGGTTCTGTAATCCGAATGCAACACCTAGACATCGTTTAGCCATATATCACGAAAACATTTACACAATAAACTACCATGATCTACATCAAGTCAGGGGTTTGAAAACGACTCCACTCTTTGTAGCCGAGCATCCACCAGGTTTCCCCGTGATTCCACCAAACAACTCCAGCAAAAGGCAGTAGGAGACTAAAGGATACAATAAAAGGTCTAAAATAAGACTTCATATGCAAATGATGTATCTGCAGAATAGTCAACCAGGGACATGTCCACGTTAAAGTAGTTTTCCACGCTACCTTGGGATCCACATGAACAAAGACCCCAAGTGTGTCAAAGTAACGGTTCATACCAGCAGAAAGTAGAGACTAGAAACTCCTCAATCCTCCCAGTAAAACTGCTATCGGCTGGCACGTTTACCCACGTTTTCCCCCCATTGAGTAAAGGCACAACTTTGAATAAACAGCCAACACTTACTGTGGTAGCGTGAGAGAAGTCTTTTCAACGCGACCCCCCTCCGTGGAGTCAGTAAGGCGAGTTAAGGGTAACAAACGGGGGGCGATTCTTAAAATCCGTAGCGCGTCCGCGGTGAGAAGTAATCCTCCGAGTAAAAAAAACTTTCCGCATCCGCAGGAGAGCGAGGATAAAATACGAGTATATTCCACCTCGATAACGGGATCGAATCACTCGTGGACGGAGGTGAGCGCTCACAAACGCGTTCCGCTCTCCCCTCCAACAGTCGCGCGTCGCGTCAGTGCGCACAGACGCACAGCCGTAATTCACACGATTACTAAAAACGTGTCCCGTGTTTCGTTGCTCCCCTTCCCCCGGTTATCTCCGCGGTTCCAGGTTTAGGTGTGTTTTTCTTCCCAAATCCACCTCTTCGGTTGTACGGACTTGGGGGTGGGGGGAGACTGGAGTTTAAAATACAACCCTGCCCCTTTTCCACAGAGTTGTTCACCGAGAGAGAGAGAAAAAACAAAAAAGCACGGGTCTCGTACTGCCCCCCGGGGACCACGTGACCGCGCCAGTGAATGACATGAGTGAATTGGTAACCAGTACCAGCAGACGAACTGGGAGCTGGGGAGCTGAGCGTGGTAGTTGCAGAGATGCACGGCTGCAGGAGATGTTTCTGTAGGCTATGTGGTTCGCGCATGGGTTAGAGTTGGAATTAAAAAATCATGCATTTATTCCGTTAATCTATGCTGTCCTGAAAATTAATGTTGTCTCACGGCGTAAATGATATGTAAAGTACATAAGAAGACTATAATCTGTGTGCACGGTCTGAGCCCTCAGCGTCTCGGCATATAACTAAACATTTACTAAATCCATCATAATCATTCAATAATGTACCATTAAGTAGCAGCGAACATTACAATAAAACGGTTTTATTAATACACAATATTGTTTTGGATTACTTCTGAATAATGTTTCTAAAATGTGAATGGGAAAACAGTTGTTAATTTGGAAATTAACTTCTGCTTTGCCTTGGATCTGACCCTGTGCATGGATAAGTAATAAATGATTAACTATAAACTCGAATTAGATTTGCTGAATGTTGCATCAGTACCTCCATTGTTCTTGTGCAAATTAAACGTGATCCTTGATCCTTGACTGTCGGTCAGTCGTAAGCTCAGAGACATCTGGCGCAAAACAAGCTTGGCTCACCCTGCGTTTGGAATCCCCCACTTAATTGGCAGGCAACCAACCGTCGTTTTAAAGACACACATCTATTCTAAATTAATTTGGTTGGTTAGCTCGTTAACTTGGAATCCACCAACCAAAGCCAAGCCCTGTTAACTATGACTGGTCGTGTCTACTTCAACTAATAGAGCTTGGAATTAGCACTGCCAGGGAAAAGGTTTGATTCCTACGTGGTCCATAAGGCTATGAACGTTGAGGCCTACTCATGCTGTTGTAAGGAGCAAAAAAAAGCCTCCACCAAGTGGCGTATATTCCCATAAATATTACATTTCACGGTCGCCTGTGTACTCATCTCTAACGGATCAAGCTGCTTTTCTACTCGTACTTTAAACAAGGGGTTCTGAAAGCGCGAGAAACGTAGCAACACTGCGGATGTGAAAACGCACACAACAAGGCTCCCTCGCGCACCGAGCAGAGCTCGCGCGCAGTGAACTTTTCAAGGTGTGCGAATCATAATGGGTGCAGACGGGGCCTTTAGAAAAAAAAAACACGAAAGAACAACCCCTGTCTACGCTGTCGAGTGGTAGAACTCCTGTAGCAGCACTTTGCCACCGGTATCGTCTAGTCCCCTGTCCGCCTTTGTTTAAAACTCAGTTGGATGTGCATCACACCTTAAAACGGAGGACGCCGGTGAATGCGTAAAGGGGTGGGGGTGTAATCAGTCCCGGTGTTAAATAAAATATGGGTCGTGTGCAGGGAGGTGTAAACAAATTTACTCAAGGACTCGTAGTTAACTAGGCCTGCTCTCTGTTTCTTTGACATCAGCAGTTTAAGTAAATAGGAATGGCGGTTGGCTAGCTCTTTTCTATTTTATTCATCGTCGTCTCGGTTAATTTACATCTTGTCACCATACCCAATACATTCTGTTTTCTTTTTAGAGCCATACGAACGCCACACAACTAATACACAAAGAAGGGGTTGCACTGATTCCGATTGCTTATTTATCCATCACGTCATAACCCATCCGTTTGTCAGTTATCAGCTAGTCAGGACTGCCAATGGCAGCTGCAGTGATGCTAACCTGCTCTGAGTAATGTGTTCTCATGGAGCGTTCTCTTTGGGCTTGAGCTTAGCAAGCTGGGAGCTACACGAGTAAGTCAGTGCTTTTTCTTTAAGTAGGACATTGGCATAGGCCACCTTCCCTAGAGTTGATTCAATTATTTAAGAACATTTTTCACGAGGGATTCTGTCAAGTTTGACTTGGGCAATGGAGTTGTGTCAATTGTGATTTTGTTTGTCCGCCAGTGCCCACTGTTTAATCAGAATAAATCTGGCACTGATGCTAACATGCTACGTTCTCGCTGGCTGGTTCAGGCCTGAGCAGTCGATGCTTGGCGCTTTGGAAGGATGAGACCCAGCACTTACAGGCTGACATGCAGAATCCATAACAGAATAAAGAGATTCATCCGAACTGGAGGCTGGGAAATCTCTCTCTCTCTCTCTCTCTCTCTCTCTCTCTCTCCTCTCTCCTCTCTCTCCTCTCCTCTCTCTCTCTCTCTCTCTCTCCTCTCTCCTCTCCTCTCTCTCTCTCCTCTCTCTCTCTCATCTCTCTCTCTCTCTCTCTCCTCTCTCTCTCTCTCTCTCTCTCTCTCTCTCTCTCTCTCTCTCTCTCTCTCTCTCTGCTCATCAGCTCCATGTAAAGCCAGGAAGCGGAAGATGTTCCACAGAGAGTGCGGTTGCATGTTTTCTGTACGACGGTCAGCTGTGAACGAGATCTAAGACATCTAGCTACTGGTGTGTGACCAGGTTCTTCCTGCCTTTGATAGAGTCCTCAAAACGGAGTTACTTGTGTGTATTTGGTGTTGAATACGATGGTTGAATGAAGGAAGATTCGCGGAGTGGGGAACTTACATTGGATTTCATTGAATTTCATTGGATGTTACTGATACTAACATTTGGCCACCAAATGTAAGGACAAGATTGCAAGGATAAAATACGTAGAAGAGCATAATGACCAGAATAACGCACTTAACTTGAATCGCTTCAACACATATCCAGACAATAAACACGTGGGCTTATCTGAATCGTCAGAAAAAGGCGATGTCTTCGTTTTGATTCCAGTCTTTGCTATTCTACTCTTTGACTTTTCCGTCCCTCCTGCAGCTCCCCGCCTTTTGACCGGTCCCTGTCCCCGGCTCTGACTCCAGGTGAGGCCGAGACGGAGTCTCACCTGGCTCCCCCGTCACCCGAGAGGCCCTGTTCAGACGGGGCACGCCGTCGCTCACCACGTCCCCGGGGGTGACAGACCACTCACCGTGCTTAGACGGACGACGTCTCGTCGCTCCGCCGAAAATACGCAATTAAAAACACGGCAGCAGCAACCTCTCGGGTCAACTACCTTCGTTGATCGCCTCTCCCCTCCCCGCTTCCCCCGGTCTAGGTTTTAGTTACCTGGGAGCCCCCATCTCCATCCCCCATCCCCCCACCCTGTAGAATATTTACTCTGCCTGTGATTGAGTGACTGAAGCTGAGACTTAAAAACAGTTTCCTGGCATTTCTCAGTTATTCTGGCGGGAAAAGAGACAGAATCCACTATTTTTTCTACACAGAGCGCACATTATTGACCTAATGTGTATACAAATAAAACATTTTAATATATATATATATATATATATATATACATATACATGCATACACACATATATATATATATATGTTCTTCTTCTTCTTCTTGGCTCTTTTGTTTTATTCATTTCGATTAAGTAGCCTTTGGCTTAAACTGCTGAGCTGTTAAGTAAACAGGTTTTAAGCTAATATTTAGCCTAATACTTAGCTTCTCTCTAAGGTAGGGAATGGTGCACTGGCATTGACTGGGATACTTAAAGGAGGGTGAGAACACAAGCACACACATAGAGAAACACACACACATAGACCCACACAAATACACACAAAAACCCTCACACGCACATACCCGCACAGAGCAGGAAGAGAGATAGACTGTCATACAGGCTCTTATCGCTGCAGCGTGATAGAGATCTACAGAGGGCTGGACAGAGATTATGAATTCATTACCTTGATACAGAAGCCAGCACAGCCCTTCACTGGTGAGGGGATGAGCTCAGAGGGAAGATATAGATGGGCCCGTATAGTCATAATTGGAGTGGGAAGGGGGGGGGGAATGTCTGTGTTAACATGCCAACACATTTTAGACTGTAGAATGCAGCTGAAAAGATCAGTAGGATCTTTCCGTAGTTACATCAGCCATATACCAATACTAGTAGTATTGGTATACTACTAGTATTGGTGTATTAGAGTATTGTTCAATATACTATGAGGGTTAGGTGAAGGGTTTCTATGCGTTCCCCTCTGAGACACATAGACATGCAGATGAGTTGTTACAGACCGCAGGGTGGAGTCAAAGGTCACACAGGCTAACCCAATGACCTTTTTCGTAATCGACCTTTCCCACGATTCCATGCTGGCCTTTTGCCACATGCACTGGGATTATTGTTCTGTATTCAACCGATTAAAAGTCCAAAATATATATAGTTGCGGCCTTGAAATATTAACGTAAACATTATGTACGTATGACCAAAAAGAAAAATCTGTAATTCTATGAATCCTTCTTACATTCTCTATAGAACATATATAAGATACCTGTCTAAAGCTACCTCTGGCCCTGACCCTAATCAAATACTACGAGTCAACTCTCATTCTCTCCATTGCTCGGTAGTCCTTGAATACTTAGTCCCCACAAAGGCGGCTGGCCTCAACTGACATACGCAGGCAGGTAGAGGAGTGCGTCCAAATCCAAGCCAGTCTCTCATAGCGCACGGAAGGCAGAGAGCGAAAGAGAGACGGTTCCAAGAGGGTGAAGGTGAAAGCGGAGAGAGTGAGAAAGACGAGAGAGAGAGAGAGAGAGAGAGAGAGAGAGAGAGAGAGAGAGAGAGGGAGAGAGAGAGAGAGAGAGAGAGAGAGAGAGAGAGAGTGAGCGAAGGAGCGGCGTGTTCAGACGGTGGCGCTCTGTGAATGCTAAAGCATAATGGCCGCTTGCTATGCTGTCCGTTCCTCAGTGCGCTGCTAGTATCGCATCTCCACGTGCACTATCTTGACAGGTTGTTACCGGGCTCTTAACGAGCTCCATCTTGTCATTGTGTGTGTGTGTGTGTGTGTGTGTGTGTGTGTGTGTGTGTGTGTGTGTGTGTGCGTGTGTATGTGTGTGTGTGTGTGTGTGTGTGTGTGTACGTGATCACACACACACACACACGTGTCTTTTCTTTTTTTTCTCTCTCCTAGTTTTCTGTACCATTTTGTTCTTCTGTAACTCGACCACTTTACTACTAATAGTTTATGGGGCTTTGCACACAGGCTAGTGATCGTCTGTGTGTGTGCGCGCCGCGTTTGTGTTTGCATGCGTTTTCGTGTGCCTGCTTGTGCCTGACAGTGGACATAGATCACTGGGTGAAATGTGCATACATGAGTGTGTATGAAGAAGTACATGCCATCGCTACACCGTGTCCTCTCAGGGTCCATGTATTATTGAGTTTGTGTGTCAATCAACACAGCACACTGGCTCTGGCCCAAATACATGCACATAAAATGGCAAACACTTTACGATACCCTTGCTTACCATTTACTACTACACAGTCGTTTAGCCAACTTTTTTGCCGGAAGCGGTACAGTCTTTGCTCAAGGATGCATACAGCTACACCTGGGACACCCCGGGATCGAACCCGGTGCTTTTTGCCTGGGGTTGGGCCATGGTGCACCCTTACGCAGCATGATATCCACCACAACCCTATCCTGTGCCTCCTTCTCACTCTGGGAAGACGAGGGGTCACCAACACGGTGCCCGCGGGCCTGTTCTGAAAATAGCACAGCTCATTCTTGAACAACTCTTTCCCATCTTTTTAGGGTTAGGGTTATTGTTGATAATCATTGTGAGAAATCATTAACATGATCAGTGTCTTCACATAGATGAGTATCATTAATCAATATTAATAATATATAACTAAAGGCAAACTGAGCAAATTTGATATTTCAGAGTGTCAAAACTGGGTGCCATTCGTATGACTTAGTACCCATGAAGTAGCTCTCAGGTTCAAAAAGGTTGGTGACCCCTGCGATAGAGGATGAGTCTAGTGGGGGTGGTGGTGGTGGTGGTGGTGGTGGTGGTGGTGGCTGTACCCTGCCTCTCCGCCGCCCTGCTGCCTGAAGCGACCACTTCCTCGTTGGGCAGGGCCTCCCGGTAGACTGGCTGCCTCCAGCCCTCCCTCTCCACTGCCGACCGGCTTCCTTATATGGTGCTGGTGGGTCGGGAGCATTGGGGGAGTGGAGAGGGAAGGGGAGGGGGGGGGGGGGGGGGGCGGGGGGGGTGGTGGTGGTGGTCGGGGGGGGCACTCTGTTTACACGTGGGGTCGGGAGGTCATCGCTGCCAGAGCACCACAGAGCAAACACAGACCCTGCCACTTAACCGACGAGAGATGTGGAACATTTGAAATACAAAAGAAAATAGAGAGAAAGGGGTGAAGAAAAGAGAGAATGTGAGCGATTGCTCCCCCCCCCAAAACGGCAATGTACAGAAACAGAAAAGTAAACACACACGTACACACACAGAAAAAGCAACTAGATTGCATCCACAATCTCTTACTCACAGATAGCATTACTTGCTCCCAGTGAGAATTATCACAAACAGGTCTTTTTGCCTTTGGTTTGGGGCTGTTTGCCTGGAGGGAATCAATCAATCTCTCTCTCTGTCTCTCTTGCCCGCCCTCTCTCTCTCTCTCTCTCTCTCTCTCTCTCTCTCTCTCTCTCTCTCTCTCTCTCTCTCTCTCTCTCTCTCGCTTGTTCTAACTCTTTCTCTCTCTCTCTTGTACGTGTTCACTCACTCTCTCTAGTTTGTGTTCTCTCTCTCTCTCTCTCTCTCTCTCTCTCTCTCTCTCTCTCTCTCTCTCTCTCTCTCTCTCTCTCTCTCTCTCTCTCTCTCTCTCTCTCTCTCTCTCTCTCGTTCATGTTCATGTTCACTCTCTCTAGTTCCCACTGCTAACGTTGGCCGCAGCTAGCTAAAGTGCCAGGGGAACATAAACTCTTCCAGCGCCAGCGCTACATTTGCTCTTAGCTGCTTGACTGATCGCCTGCCTGCCTTCCTTCCCTTGCTTGATGTTTATGCTGTACCCCGGCCCGGGACAGAAAAGATTCGCCCACACAGCACTGTGCTCTCAACCGGTACCTAAGTAGGTCTGGCAAGCCCGAGCCACGGTCCCATTCACTCACACTCCCCTGGATTATCCCGTAGCGCCGCGGGCTAACGTAGCGCTGCCTGCATTATTAGCCCAAGATAGCATCTTCCCAACCGACCCTGCATAAAAATCATGAACATCAAAGAGTTTTTACAGGGCATCAACACATTCATTTCAGGCTTTTACAGCCGGTTTGAATATCAGAGTCAGGCTAGTAGTGGACCCCAACTCAAATGTCTGTGTTTAATACTGATGTTGTGCTATATAACGGTGTGATAAGTGTGTGTTCATGGTCGTACAACAATATGGTGAAATGTAGGGTTGAGTTGTGAGTTTTTGGTGGATCAATAGGAATAGATTTCATTTGTGTAACGCCGCAAGCACGGACAAAAAAATGAAAAACAATGTTGTGATTGGCAACAGAGAAGGGTATGTCCTGGCTGAAGCACACAAACACACACAGATACACACACAAAAACACACACCAAAAACAACAACAATGTCATTCTCTTTAAAATCCAACACGAAATGCTAGGCCGCAACCATCAGCAGATTACATACAGAGAAAACATTTTTTTCGTCTCACAAACCCATGAAATTATGTACACTGCTGTAATCAAATCCATTAGCGTCAGTCAACGGGTCCATTTGCATTTCTTTAAATGCGGCGACAAATAATGGGAGCGTGCAAAAAAACGAATAATGTTAATTTACTTCTGGGTTATTGGGTTTAGTTGTTTCTGTTGTTGTTTTTATGTCGCTTTCACGTCCTTCATTAGACGGGGAGCACAATGGCCCAACGGACAAGGGCAACGCCATCTTCAGATTAGGGTGTTGGTGGATGCTGTCTATTTTCAGATCCATTAACCACACTGTCAGAGAGCCAGGCCCATGTGCGCACGCCAGTACACATCTCCTGCTCCACAGTAGCTTCAACTGCCAAGATTAAAGGAGCCCTTTGTCTAATTGTGCCGCTAACATGCTAGAAGCCATTTCTGGTGTAGCCCACCACCACTCAACACCACTCTGCCTCTGCCCCCCCCCCCCCCTCTCCCCCTCTCCCCCTCTGAGCTGCTCTTTAAAGCCTAGCCAAAGGTAGCTGCCGTCGACTCATTCAGGTGTGAGGTCCCTGGGGAGCTGGCCAAGTCACTGCCTGCTTAGAATAGTTCACCCTCTCCCTGGGCGAAGAGAGGGATCTGAAAAAACAACAGCGCACGCTGCAGTGCTGGAGCCAGCGAGAATATCCGGCCAAAATGTTTCACAAAAACAACAGAAAATCTCCCACATATTATGAATGCGAAATGTGATAATTAAATAGGAAATAGGAAAGTCTGGTGATTATTCTTGGTTATATTTCACAAACCATCCAAAAGGTTTTGGGTTATAAACCAAATGCCTGCATGAAGGATGCACCTTAAAATGAAATATATTGAAAGAACAAATTAAATCAGGTCCTGCCAAAAACTCGACCTCACTCCCTCTCTCTCTCCCACTATCTCCCTTCCTTCTCTCTCTCTCCCACTCTCTCCCTCTCCCTCTCCCTCTCTCTCTCTTCCTCTCTCCCACTCTCCCTCCCTCTATCTCTGCTGCTTGGGTGCGTGACAGGGACTCCAAATGTTATCTCTCGGCGTTCCCGACACTTTAGCGAAGTGAAGTGAAGCGGGTCAGCGAGTAGAACTCTGCATCGTCCCGGCCCAATATGCCAAACACAGCTGTTACCATGCAACTGGTCCCCCCCCCCTCTGCCCCCTCCATCCCCACCACCCCACTTGCCCCCTCCCCGGAGGCGAAGAGAAGAGCAGCAGAAGAAGAGAAAGAGGAGCAAAAAGAGGAGCATGCTGTGAGTGTAAGCCACACACACACACACACACACACACACACACACACACACACACACACACACACACACACACACACACACACACACACACACACACACACACACACACACACACACAGCTGCCTAACCCGATGTGTCTAACTGCCACAGACAGCAGCGCTTGCAATCAACGAATGGCATGCAAATAAGGACGTAATGGCAGATGACTAAACCGACACGCCTTCGTACACGCTAAACTAAACGTGTACCGATAAGTGGTGCATGGGTCGTTGTTTTTGGGGTGAGTTTCCTCTTAACGAATCTCTTAAAATGTATAGCAACAGAAATTAGCAATACAGTTTACTCGCCAGTGTATAGTATTTGTATATTTCTTGAACATATCTTTTGATATTTTGACTTCTACTATAGGCTACTAATATAGTTATTATAATAAAGGCTATTCTGCACCTCGTTTACAAGAGAGATCTATGCAGGGCAGTGAGAAAATAAATAAAAAAAGAAGACAAAAATGTCCATACTGTAGTGAATCTGAACCTGTCAAAATTGGATTCATCCACCAACACACAGAGGGGAGTGAGCGCCAGGCCGAGGCCATCTGAAGCAGTGATGTGAGAGGAGGAGGAGGAGGAGGAGGAGGTGGAGGGAGAGCTGAAGGGAGAGGAGGAGGAGGAGGAGGAGGAGGGGGAGGAGTAGACAGTGGGACAAAGAGCAGGTGTCCTCGGTTCTAAGCTGAGGCGACAGGTAGATGATAGGCGCTTTTTAGACCCACTTCAGACGTCAATACGGATGGATGGGCTCAACAAAGGAGCGAGAGAGACAGCAAGAAAAAGAGAGAGAAGAGTGAAAGCAGACGCAGGATTAATCCACTTGGATGGATAGCATCAATGTGAACCCCCGCCCCCTCCCCAATAAGATGGAAAAAACGAATCAATCCGAATCGGTTTGCATATCGGTACAATAAATTCATACAGTGGAGGGATTAAGAAGAAGAATACAGTATGTTTTCCAGGGAGGGGGGGGCGAATGCAAATTCAATCAACTCACCGACGGAGATGTTTTCAAAATCTCTTTAGCTCCATATCTCTAGCGGTTCCAGCGGCGTCCTCCTTTCGTCTTGTTTTTGTTCAATCGTTCGTACCTTGAATGTGCAAAGAGAGAGAGAGAGAGAGAGAGAGAGAGAGAGAGAGAGAGAGAGAGAGAGAGAGAGAGAGAGAGAGAGAGATGGCGAGAGACAGAAAAATGGGAGGAGAGGTAGAGGGAGAGAATGAAAGAGAAACATTAATGAAAAGGACTGCTAAATGAGCTGCCTCCAACCTAGAGCACTGGAGCTTGGGGGACTGAGAGATGATTCCCCCCCCCCCCCACATCTCTCTCTCCATCTCCACCTCCCTGGTTCACCGTCTCGCTGGCCTTTGTGACCACAGCGCGGTGCTTCTGTGGGCCATAGGAGGAGGCTTGCCACTGATTGCCTGTGAGCATCAATGTGTGAATCTGCATGAATCGCCACTTGGGATCTTTTTTTGATCATCTCCCACTTCACATCTCTAATGAGCCCGGGCCGAAACTTTTCTGTGTGCGTGCTTGAGTGCGTGAGTTTGTGTGTGTTTCAGTGTGTGTGTGTCAGTATGTGTGTCTAGAGAGTGGTTGTGTGTGTGTGTGTGTGATTCATTCAAGCACTGCTCAGCTCAGCTAAGTGCATCAATAGGCTGTCACTGCGCCCATAGATTTGCTGCACATATACATATACATACACATCACAATCTTTATTCCTACAGATGTGCAAAGATCTAACAAATCATCAAAATAATTACACTGAAGGATCTAAGGAAGTAGAAGTTTCAAAGACAACAAACAGAATCCCGAGCCATGTGACGGAACGTATACGCTGCAATGCTCCAGCAAAGAGACCCGCAAAGAACACCGCCGCGGTAGGTGGAACATGGAACTCGCCCGGTCGGCCCGGCCCCGATCACATCCCACCTCATTGGGTATGCGGCACTGGATGTGTCCAGCAGGTCAGGGGGGGGGGGGGGGGGGGGGGGGGGGGGGGGGGGGGGGGGGGGGGGGGGGGAGGAACAGAGGAGGTAGAGGAGGAGGAGGAGGAGGAGGAGGAGGAGGGCTAACTCTACCCCCTCCTACCTCCAGCCAGATGTCAGAGCAGCTCATTATTACCCCCAGACGGGGGGGGGGGGGCTCCGGACACGGCCAGGGCCGAGGTCTTCACAGGCTGCAGTGGGCGCTCGCTGGAGCGGCTAACTCTCACTCTACGACCGGAGGTGTACCGGCTCCACCGGGGACGGAGCGGATCACAGAGGCTAGGATGGATCCCCGAGGTGAGGCCGCGTCACGTGCCAGGTATGGGGGGGGGGGGGGGGGGGGGGCGTTCTGCACGGAGGTGTGCGTTTCCATGGCAACCGGCCACCGCACCAATCCCCTGCTCTTTATGGCTGGCTGGCTGCCAGGGTCATGTCGGCCCCACACCAGCCAATCAGTGTCACATAAAAAGGCGCATCCCGGGGTGCCACCTTAGAACACCTGTGTGTGTCGCTGTGTGTGTGTGTGTGTGTGTGTGTGTGTGTGTGTGTGTGTGTGTGTGTGTGTGTGTGTGTGTGTGTGTGTGTGTGTGTGTGTGTGTGAGACTGAGTTGGAGAGGGAGGTGTGTGTTTAGAATAGTGAAAGTGGATGCGTGTGCACGAGAGAGAGAGAGAGAGAGAGAGAGAGAGAGAGAGAGAGAGAGAGAGAGAGAGAGAGAGAGAGAGAGAGAGAGAGAGAGAAAGTGTGTGTGTCTAGAATGGTAAAAGTGTGCGCATGTGTGTGTGAGAGAGAGAAAGAGTAGTGTGTACGTGTGTTTGAGAGTGAGAGAGAGCAGTGTGTGATTGTGAGAGAGAGTGTGTGGTGTGTGTCTGTTTGATGAAGAAGGGAGCAGACTCTCATCCCCTAAAGATCAGGTGTGTTTGAGTATAATTGGACAGCACCCCTGGGGCTTTTTGCGTGCATGGGTGCATGCATGCGTGCACCCTCGTGTGTGTGTGTGTGTGGATGTGTGTGTGTACGTGCGCACTTGTGTGGGAAGAGCCTTGTCTGCAGAGATAAAGCAGAGGGGCTCTGCTTTCCTCCCTCTTGCCGCCACCTGCCTGCCAAGCGCGTCGCAGAGGGAGTGTGTTTAACGCACAACATTTATTCACCGCACACCTGCAGTTTACACTGCCGCCCCCCCCCCAGTCGCACACAAGACGCTCCTTTTCACTGGGCTCCTCGCCATTCTTCAGCCGGAACAGGGCCTCAGCCTGCTAGCATCCAGGCTAGGGTCGCAACCCAACACCGTCTTTGTAATGATTTAGCTCCGGTCTGGCACGTGCGTCTCTCTTCTGTGTTTTTTTGTTTTTCTCGTGACACACAGCCACATATTGGCAGGCGGTACGGTGAGTGTGCGAGCGGGCAGATGGCGCCGCAGCGGGCGGCGTGGTAAATCGGGAGGCGAAAACACTTGTGTTCTCTCGGAGGTGCTGTTCGTACACCTCCGTCTCCTTCTCCTCTCTTTCCGTTTCTCCGCCCCGTAGCGTCAACAATTGAAACCTCGGGTCTCTGTTGGGTTCTAGAAATCTGAATATTTCTATCATCGAATATATAATCTGAAAATTACATTATATTTTATATTCTTTGACACAGGTTTACTCATTATATAAGACACAAGACCTAATCACATTCAGGAGGCTTACGCAGATTGGTGCAAATGTCAGAGAGTGTAGCAAGACGCTAGATTAGAGAACTGAATTAACGATGAGGGAGGAAAAAATCTCATTAGAATCCAGAGGCTGTTTCTATGGAAACATTGTCTTCCTTAACGTCTGCTTCATTAGACATCGTCCCCCCCTGGACCTGACCTCCACCATTTTATATTTCCCCAGCCCAATTCTGTTTCCTTTCTTTCCTCCTCTTAACTTCCCATCCTATAACCTTTCACAGTGGAAGGGTTCAGTTTGCTAAGCATTATGGGATAGCATCCGCACTTCCTTCTACCAAAACGCAAATTCCGATCTCTTTTTCTTTTATTTGAGCTGCGTACGTCAGGCAAAGGTGAAACACCTGGTGAAACGCCGATATAGACGCAAGAAGAAGAGGAAAGATCTTGGGACCCTCCCTTGTAGCCTCTCCCTCTCTCGCCACCATTCCCACATTCCTAAGCATCCACTATCAGGAGTTCTCCGTGATGAGAGGACGCCTGGGAATCAGGTCGGGCTGTTTACCAGAGGCGAGGAATGAATTACAGGTAAAAGAGTTCTAGCATCGGAAAAGTTTTCAGTTCTAGGTTCAATTAGTACGATTAGAATGGAAGACGATGGCTACGAACTTTCCTATGAGACCTATGAGACACAAAGGCACAGGTTTCCTTGTAAGTGCTGAAGAGAACAATGTTTGGATGCTAACCTTTGTTGCTCGACTCATTCAAATGCCGGTTCCTGCGGCAGAAAGCGTTCTGAGCCGCATGAACAACGTGACCACAACCACCACTACTTGCTCCTTTCCCAGCCTCCACAAAGACAATGTGTAGCAAAGATGCTGAATAAGTGGATTGACCTCCAATTGTGTTGGGGAGAGGATCCTGAGACAGGTTAGCTTTGTGAGCACTCCGCGGCTTTCCATGACTGTTTCGAGCAGCACTTTTGGTTGTAGTTGTGCCAATATTGACTTTGTTCTCAGACTCACTTGGAAGTCACTTTGGGTAACATTGTCTGTTATATAAATATTAATGTAGGATAATGTGAGGGGTATAAAAACCGCATAGCTGAGAAACTACTATAATAATAATAGGTTTATAATAATAATATGAACCTGTGTTTTATGTGATACATACTGCATTCATTAACGTTATCGTATTTATTACTATGTGGTTAAAATGTTAAATCACAGTACTTCACAGAGGTATTATCAACAGAAGGTATTTCCATGCAATGAGGATTAATTAATTACCTGTCTCCTTAACCTGTACACATTCCGCATTTGTACAGTGCTATGCAAATGTGGAATGTGTAAGACTTAGTGCAAGGGCAGGTATACGTAATCATCATTGATGATATGTGTATAGCCCCGTCCACTGTGTAGTATCTATCACTGTGGCTAGGATGTTAATATGGCATGGATCAAGCACAACATAAATACCCAGTACTTCACAGCACATTATAATTATGACATTGTTACCGCTTAGAGTAGCTGATAATGACTCATTTGTATTAGTTATTTCACCCTCAACCTGCAGCACAGCTTAACACCCTGGGCTTCACGGTGGAGTTGTTCCAATAATCAGGGGGTCTTGCATGACGTGGGGATAAACGGCATGTTATTTTGTGTCAGAAGTAGCCCGATCGTAATGACTACCTTGGCTTGGCTGTCAAAAACCCCTCCACTAGGTGAGGCTAACCTAAAGACAACCGCTCGCTCACACTCAAGAGGGGGATATTGACAGGCCCACGAGGACAGGGGGCAGTGTGAGAGCGAACACACACACACACACACACACACACACACACACACACACACACACACACACACACACACACACACACACACACACACACACACACACACACACACACACACACACACACACACTGGTTCATAGTAATCACCGCACGTGAGATTGGAGTGCAGTATCATTTATGGGGGACGATTGCATGTTCTAATTTGATTGTGTGTGTGTCTGTGTGTGTGTATGTGTGTACGGCCGAGTGTATAGCTATGCATTAGTATTCCTGGGATTATGTCAGCGTCTGTGCATCTGTGTGCTTCCAATTGAGAAAATGTATGTGCGTACTGTCACACGCTGAACGAGTGTATGTGTGTGTGTGATCCGTGTTCAATGCCCGTGACGGCTTGTGACTAATATTCAATTACTCGGGGGGGCATGGCTGGCCTCTCGAGTGTGTCTGTGTGTGTGTTTGTGTGTATGTATGTGTGTGTGTTGTGGCTGTAAATCAACTCACCCGTCTTATAGTCGATATTAATATTCACATATCAATAAATAATGTTGTGGTACGACCTCATGTTAACGGCCCGTGATGATGGCCAAGATAAGGGATGTGTGTGTGTGTGTGTGTGTGTGTGTGTGTGTGTGTGTGTGTGTGTGTGTGTGTGTGTGTGTGTGTCCATGTGTGTGTGTGCATGAGTGTGGGTCAATACGTGTGTGTGCAGTATGTGTTTGTGTGTTTGGGTAAGTTTGCAGTATGTATGTGTGTGTGTGTTTGTGTGTTTGGGTAAGTCTGCAGTATGTATGTGTGTGTGTGTGTGTGTTTGTGTGTTTGGGTAAGTCTGCAGTATGTGTGTGTGTGTGTGCGTGTGTGTGTGTGTGTCTTTGTGTCAGCATGCGTGTGCGTTTGTGTGTGTGTCTGTCTGTCAGCATGAGTATGTGTCCATGTGTTAGTGAGCGTGTGTGGACTAAATCCCTGTTGTCCTTCACAGGGGATGTGTGCGACATTGAGCTGGAAAAGTGCCGAGATGGTCACAGATGTGGCCCTCTGGCTCACAGACCCGGGCTTTAGAGTGTGTGTGTGTGTGTGTGTGTGTGTGTGTGTGTGTGTGTGTGTGTGTGTGTGTGTGTGTGTGTGTGTGTGTGTGTGTGTGTGTGTGTGTGGGTGTATCGGTGTGTGTGATGCGCTAAGTGTGGTCAGTTGGGGACAGTCAGGGGGTGGGGGGGGGGGGGGAGTGGGGGTGGGGGGGATGAGGGGGGGGTGATAGGGCAGCTGGAGGCTGTGGATTAATTATTGTAAATCACTTTCCCAGCTCCCATGTCCTGGACTGCTGTTAGGACAGTTGGGGTGTGTGTGTGTGTGTGTGTGTGTGTGTGTGTGTGTGTGTGTGTGTGTGTGTGTGCGATCGTGTCTGCATAATGTGTGTGTGTGTGTGTGTGATGCATGCATAATATGTGTGTGTGTGTGTATGTGGATATGTATATGTAAAGTGTGTAGTGTATGTGCTTGTGTGACTGTGTTTATGTATGATGAGTGCTTGTGTGTAATCAATACAGTGTGTGTTTGAATATATACGCATATAGAATGTTTATACATGATGTGTTTGTGTGCGTGTGGTGTGCGTAATGTAAATTGTGTGAGAAGGGTGTGCATTTGTAATGTAAACTGTGTGTGTATGATGGGAGGTGTGTGTGTTTGAGAGACAGTGTCAGAGTGAGGAACAAAGGTCAGGAGGTCATAATGATGAACAATGTCTTCCCTGTACTCTGCTGCTGGCCAATCTCTCTCCCTCTCCCTCTCTCTCTCTCTCTCTCTCTCCCCCACCCTTCTCTCTCTCTCTCTCTCTCTCTCTCTCTCTCTCTCTCTCTCTCTCTCTCTCTCTCTCTCTCTCTCTGAAAGCTAACATTATAAAATATAACAACATTACATCGCCCGCTGCAAATCTCCGTATTATCTTGTTGTCTGGGCGATGACGGCCCACTTCAGCGCCGAGACGCCAGGCAGCAGGAAGCTGAGCTCGTAAACTAGACCCCCACGGCAGCGATGAAGACATAAATCTAGGCCGTACAGGAAGCCACCGGGCGGCAGGGGAGCGCTACGGTCGATGGTCCGGCAGCGAGGCATGATACCAACACACTGCACGCAATTAGGGCTGGAGACCAAACACGACGTCCCTTCTTCTAGCGTGCAGAACCGCGGGAAATAAGAGTGTTTTTCTGTTTCGATTTAAGGGATGAATAAAAAATAAAAGCCCCCCTGCCTCCCGGCCCCCAACGGGGGCTGAATTGTGAATAATTAAACTGATGAATACATAAATCACCGCAGAGCAATCAGAGAAATAGTAATCAGCTCTTAGGTTAATCCTTCTGTCTGCGTGTGTGGTTGGAGAGGGAGGGAGGAGGGGCGGGACGTGGGCTTAAGCCGGCTGTGGTGATTGGTCGGCTGGGTGCAGGGGAGAGTGGCTGGAATACAACGATATAAACTGCACATGCCACCGCCGGAGAAACAAACCTTTACTTTTCCTTAACTGCTTCTCTAGTATAACAAATCCAGACAGAAGCTGCCTCAAATTGGAGGACAGACTTCAGCATACATGCCCCCCCCCCCCCCCCCCCGCCCGCCCAGTTCTGGACCAGGGGTTTGGCAAAGCCGCGATCATCCTCTCTAATCCAGCCTCATTAAGAATGAGCTGCATGATAGCTCGCCACCATCAACATCCCCCCCCCCCCCCCCCCCCCCCCCCCCCCCCCCCCCCCCCCCCACCCCACCCCCCCCCCCACCCCCCCCCACCCCCCCCCCCCCCCCCCCCCCCCCCCCCCCCCCCCCCAGCTTCCCACCGCCGCCCTCCTTCACCACCGCCCAGACATGGATAAGTGGGGTCTTTGATGGCTATTTGATTTAATAAATGACCGCAGAGCTATGCCGGCCTCGCTTGCGGCAGTGCTTGGGATTAAAATTAAATTAAATTACAAAATAATATAAGTAAAGCTCTTCCGGCCACGCCCAGGTGAAGCTGCTGATGACAGTGGTTTAATTAACTCAGTCACGGCGATTCTTTCTGTAGGCTGCGGGCATGGCCGGCCAATGTAAACCAAGTTACTGGCCTAACACTGTCAGCCTTATCTAAGCAGAGAGAAGGACGCCATGCTCGCAGAAGCAGATCGCTCCGATGAAAGGCACCTTCAAGGGAATACAGAAGGGAGGGAATAAAAGCATTTCCAAGGGCCCTTGAAACCCCCCCGAAAGAAATCAATTATTTAAATGATTACAGTGCTCTTCGGGACGGAGTGAACAGCTTGTGGACAGGACACGGATCCGGCAAAACACACTCCGGCGCAAACGGAGTCGGATGTTCCCCGGAAGGTCACCGGCGCTCACCAGTCGCACCGCCCTTGGGCGGAACACCGGGATCACCGCGGGAGGAGCACGGGGAACTTTCTCTGTTAGCGCTAGCGAGCGACCCGGGCGAACCATCTCAGTGAGTGACTGGCTGGCTCGCTCTCCGCGGCAGTTCTTAAATAAATGAAAGCCATGCCATTCTCCCAAGATGAGATCTGGGTACTCAAACACAGATTAAAAATGCAGGCCCATTTAGCCGTGTGCTCAGTTTAACCTAGAGCGCCGCGGTCGCAGGAAGCGATATTCAATCAGCGCTCTGTCACAGCTATGTCGTAGCGTAGCCGCACTCGCTCCGCTATCACCTCCTCTATTTCGCAAAGCCATCTTCAATCGTCCCAACAGCTGGAAGGTCACTGAGAGGGCCCTGCTCACTCAGGAGCAGAGCAGTGTCTGCCTGTTGCTTCGGGTGTTAAATGAGGGGCAAGATAGTGTCTGTTCTCCCACTATCAACCCCTAGAGCGCTGGGTTCGATATCCAATTGTCCATAAACTACTTGTAGGCATCGTTGAGCAAAGGTGCCCGGCCCCTAACTGCTCCATAAAGAGCTGCATCTGAATTCACTTAAGTCGCTTTGGATTAGCCACCTCACCTGTTTTTTTTTACTGCTCCTAAAGATCATGAACATCATCTAGATTCATCACTTTATAGGGGAAACGGGGGAAAACACAACCACCTTCCAGGAGGTGTATGCTTGCTCCCTACTGTAGTGTAAAAAGAACTTGCTGAACTCACGAAAGCCACAATTTATATTTATTATATTCCAAGTCAAGGCTGAAGCAAAGCAAAGGAATAAACTAATTACACGAGAATCATCTAAGAGTCCAGGGTACACCGTTGTTCATAATAGTCGTTAAGTGCCGGCTTCGCGAGGGAGAACGGAACCCTCTAAAGCAGGCCGGGACTTCTCCTTTCACCTTAATTACAGCTTCCCAGTCATGGCTGTGGAGCGTGGCGATACATCAGGCGAGGCCTCCTATTGTGTCTGGCTGCGTCACCTGACTTTCATTACCCTTTGTCTTTGGGCCCTCCTTGGAACAAAGGGCCATTTCCTCGATCGAAACCCCGGGCAGAACAAAGCCCCCCCCCCTCTCGGGATGGGGGGGGGGGGAGCCAACGCAATCCCTACCAACCGACAGCACGTTTAATACGGAAGGACACACACCGAACTTTGTTTGAATGCGAGTGCCCCTTGTAAATTAACGGGCGGTAAAAAGTGCATCAATGAATCCCATCACATAACACCTTTCTTTACAACGAGCAACGCGTCCCGGTCTAATATTGTGTGGGCGTATTTTAATGAGAAAGCCTATTAAACATTCCAAGCCGAAAAAAAAACAAATTACGATGCAAGAGGCGCCTTTAGAAACTGAAGAAAAATAATGAATTCATTACGAAAAAAAAAAAAAGAAGACTGAAATAAATAAAGGAAAGGCAGGCCGGCACAGGAGCAGGGCGCTTCCCCCCCCGCTCCGTAGAATGGATTAACCTAATCAAAGGATTAATCAGTCTTGAAACACAGGAGGACGCTGCCGCTGGAGTCCTTATCCGGCTTGCGTCAGGCGGGAAACTTAAGACGGCGAGGGCGTAAGGAGACTGCGTTTCCCACAACCCCTCTCTCTCCCCAGAGGTCCTCCCTGTTGCCAAAAGACCCAGAAGGCAGAGGGGGTTGTTAAGACCCCTTCCTTGGTTCCTCGGTCTCCCAGGAGCCCACACTGTAACTGGGTCTCTCCCAGGAAGAGATCCTTAATGAGCTAACCAGCTTGGAAGTTGGCTATTTCTGCATCCCCGGCCTCTGTTGACTCCTGGTTGTGTGTTACCCAAAGCCAGGGGTTTGTAATTACTGCTGAAATGATTGTACTACTTAGTATTATTGCGGGTACTTTTTATCCAAAGGGGCTTGCAATTATTTCAGATACGGTATCATTATGGAGCAGGTAGGGTGTAATTCACCTTGCTCAAAGGTGCCTACAGGTAGGCTCTGCAAATTGGGGATTGCACCCAGTACTTTTCCGTTGGGAGTCAAAACCATTAGACTGTTCTATATATATCCGCTCTAGGGAACGACCTGCCGTTGTAACTTGCAAAGGACACACAGTACAGAACGCACTGACTGTACTGCGAATCAAATATATCATCAGAATTAAAAAAGAAGGTCAAACTGAACTGGGACTAAAGAACTCAAACGGGGAGAAAAACACGTTATAAGTTCCCCATGTTTAACAAAACAGAACACACTCTTTGAACAAGACTTGTGTGGTCCAAAGGAAGGCAGGATGGCTGTACCTGCTGCTGTCCCTTTGGACATGGCTGGCCTCTTCCATTGCTCCTTGGCCCAGAGAAAACGAAACAGCAGCGGATCCGCCGTCGCGACGGACAATCCTCTGTCGCTCTTCACAGGGGGATTTAAAGGCACAATGAGGCGATTGTTTCGGGGGCTGAGGGGGAAATTAGGCAGAGATGTGACGGCACCCCTCCATAACAAGGGCTCGAAATCCGCAAGGAGGGTGGGCGATTTGATTTCTTTTTAAGCCTTTCCCCCCGAATGACCATGCCCATGATGAGTGGCCTAAAGCCGTGGACATTTGGAGAGCTCGGAAAGAAAAAAGGATACACAGCCTTAATCTGTGTACAATAAACATTGAAATAAAAAATAAAATAAAACGAAAAGGACTTATCCGTCACCATCTGTATGCCTTTAACACATCTGGCCCATCTGGTCTCGGGGGCTGTTGGGTTTGACCAAGGGAGAAAAAGCTAAGCGGAGACTAAGCGAATCGTTTGGAAACAGAGGGCTTCATCGTGGACTGGGGCACTGCTTGTGAAGCCATTGATTAAGCCTACTGAGAACAGCTTGCCGGCCCCCAAAACACTGTGGTAATACTGCTAATTACAGATAATGTACACGTGTGGTGGTTTGTACATGGCATAAAGGTTGGAGTTGCACCTGGACCAATGTAAGTGTCTGAACAT
>NC_079423.1:15077423-15079923 GCF_026213295.1 Gadus chalcogrammus | reverse complement strand
GTGAGAGACGGAGAGGAGTAGCGGTCTCGTTCGCTCACTCAAGCGTTCGTTCGCTCATTCTTTGCATTTCCTTTGATTTAATCCATCATTTACTTTCTGATTCCCTCCATGTATGACATCCTTCCATATCATATGCACCATGGCAATTAAACATTGAAATGACAAAGCACTTTGTTTGACTCATCCTCTGTCTCTCCCTCTCTCCTCGCTCCCTCGCTCTCTGTATTCCCCGTGTCTCTCTCTCTCTCCACCTCTCTGAAGAACAGAGGGGAGCTAATGCTCTCCCTGAATTATTAATCGTCAGACAACAAGGAGTCACAGGCACTGGGAACTATCTGACGGAAGGTCAAACAGGGGCTCCACTCGTCCCCGAAACCCAAACCAGACAAACTCTCCCTCCCTCCCTCCCTCCCTCCCTCTCTCGGCCCCTCTCTCTCTCTCTGTCTCCCTGTGTGTTTTAATCTGGCAGAGAGACAAACACGGTGGGCGGTGTCAGGACGAGATAGCGAACAGTGACCCACTGCTGTGTTCCCCCAGACGGGATATCAGCCCCCCCCCCCCCCCACCATAACATTTAGACTCCTTTCTTATCTGACACTGTAGCGGGGTGAAGCTACAGATTTATTCAGGTGTTACTCTGATAAGACCGGTTTTACATTCTGCACAGTCAAGTTTAGGTGGGAGGTTTTGAACTAGTATTACGTCAGAGAGGGTTTAACTCTGGGTTGGGGTTTGGCACGGTGGATCTGAGAGAAAGGTAGACGTCGCAGAATAACCATCAGTGATTTCCCTTTAGTTTCACCCTTCTGAAATAATGTTTAATTTCATCCATTTTTTAAAGATAGAGAGGCCTTCAATTAAACATGCAAGGATCATACACTTAAGTCATGTACTATGTAAAAGATGGCAAGAAGTACAAAAACTAATTTTGGGATTTAATTCTGCAATTTCAATGTTTCACCAGAGATGGCACTGTCCCTGTGGTTCGCTTTTACTCTTCTTTAAGTATTAAAAGCTGCTGGTTTGCCTCGGCCAATCACAGATGAGTGCTCTGGCAGGATCCGCCCATACCTGGTTAACTGCCACATCACAGCTTGCAATCAGCTCAATATTCTACCATTGAGGATGTTAAATTACAATAGATCAGCCACAAAACTCTACAGTCAGTAGAGGTAAGAAGAAGAAAGGGGTGCTAGGAATAATGTTATCGTTGAGTTCATCCGCCTGTAGGGACTTTAGTTTAGCATAGATCACCAGATAGTTTTGTACAACAAAGATTCAAAGAGATCGGGGGATAGCAAGGAAAGGTCAAAGCGACAGTTGCAAGCTATTTTGATGTTGTCATCTTTGTTGCCCGCAGCTAACCTTATCTTCATCATGTACATATACACAAGTGGCTGGGGTAAGAGTTCTTAGTCTTTTCCGGAAAGTTTGTATTTTGTTCACACAACGGAGGATACACTTCCTCAGAAGAGGATCAGCCAGAATCCTTGGATAATCTGATTCCAATCCACCCAGAAGGATTTCCAGCAATATCTGATCGTTTTAGGAGCAACAGAGCTCCTAGTGAGATGATTAATTGTGTTCCATACGAAGAATCCGGCTTGCGATAGGTGGAATGTACGTTTGGCTCGGCTTCACACTTCTTTAGGGAGAGCTACACGGGAAACCATCGACAGTCCTCCATGTGTTTATGAACTGTAATATAAATCCCCGTCCAAAAACTGCCAGACCAACTGCCCACCACCAAGCCCACGATGATGAAGTCCTGGCATTGTTCCGGAATGTTCCACGGCACCCCTGTCCACGCCTCCCCCCAGCGCCCTGAACCCTGGGCTGGCTGCGGTGGTGGTTGAGACCCGTCACATCCATCACGCCGACACAAGGGCAGACCATTGTGTCAGGGGTGGGGGGGGGGGGGGGGGTCAGGAACACGTCTTAACCCCGCACCCTTTGGGGGCCGGTTAGCGGACCACCGGTCTCATGTCCACCAGGAGACCCCCCCCCCACACACACACACACACACACACACACACCCTGTTAAGGTATGGGAGGGAGGCAGCGTCTACCATCTGTAGACCAGACACAGGGGAGGAGACGAGGAGCAAGGGTTGGGTCTGGGGGGAGGGGGGCATGACTGCAAGAGGAGTTCCCCCCCCCCCCCCCCCCCCCCCAAAGTCTCTGACCTGTCGATAGGCTAGAACATTATTTCCAGCCCCGCCTGCCCCCTCCCTCGCTCTCTTTTCTCCTGGGGAGTGGGCGAGCCAAGAGGTCGGCCATCCATCACCACTCAACTCACACTACATGAGGCTGAAGGGGGGGGAGGGGCGCCATGATAAATCTGCTATGTGCTCTGCTTTTTTAACCGGACGCACACACATACACACACACACACACACACACACGCACGCACACTATATATAACAGAGTTGCTGTAGCGGGTAAAACGAATGGCCCGGGTTAAAGCAGTTTCTTGGCTAACTTTCGCGGTTGTCAGGGG
>NC_079423.1:14972423-15072423 GCF_026213295.1 Gadus chalcogrammus | reverse complement strand
GCTAGAGCCAGGGACAGGGTGAGTGATGAGGTTGAGACAGCCAAAGGGAGAGAGAGGGAGAGAATGACTGACAGAGGGAGAGAGGGAAAGGGGAGGGAAATTAGGAGAGAAGAGGAGAAGAGAGAGGCAACCGAAGAGAGAGAGAGGGACAACTGTCAATAAAACAGTATTTATACTGTAGTATTTTCTTGTCTAATTTGAGAGACAATGTATATTTGTTCGTTATCTGCAAAGAAATGACAGTATTTCGTTTTTGCTATGCATTAAGGAAGCTTGTGGGAAAAACATCTCCTGTCTCCGAACTGACACCGCAGATTCGCGGAATGATGAAAAGGGTCGCGAGAGACAGAGAGAGACAGAGAGAGACAGAGAGAGAGACAGAGAGAGAGACAGAGAGAGACAGAGAGAGAGAGACAGAGAGAGAGAGACAGAGAGAGACAGAGACAGAGAGAGAGAGAGACAGAGAGAGAGACACAGAGAGAGAGACAGAGAGAGAGACAGAAAGAATCAGAGACAGACAGACAGACAGACAGACAGACAGACAGACAGACAGACAGACAGACAGACAGACAGACAGACAGACAGACAGACAGACAGACAGACAGAGAGAATTCCTGCCAGCACTAAGTATGCCCCCCACCCCATCATCATATCTACATCCTCTCCACCCACCACCCTACACAGGTCCAACGACGTTCAATGCAAAACCTCTCCCTATTGGCCATCGGTCGGATCAGTTACCGACCACCACTGCCACACCACCGATAGTAAGACGATAATAGCATTGTTATTCTGAATTTCCATTTGCACATATATTACGTGATACGCTGCACTGTGAATGAACATGTTTGAAGGGATTTTATCACTTGGAAAAAAATAAACCGACGTACGCAAGCAACAGAAATTGGCTGGGAAAATAAAACCTATCCCCAAAACAATTCCCCTCAGATATGGCGCCTAAGAGCTTCAATAAAGCATAAAAAATGTACGCTAAGCGTCCCTCTGTACAGTGGGCTAATTAGGGGAGCGAAAGCGTTTCCGCAGAGAGAGTTGTTTTGAGTCATAAAGAACAAGCTGTAGATAGCGGCACGGGAATAAGAAAAGATAGGAGTCTTGATGCGGATATAATACTCCCAGGTCCACAGAGTATCCGAAACACAGACACACACACAAACACACACACACACACACACAGTAGCTTTTGTGATCAGTCTCTCCCTTTCCTCCCCTCTCTCTCTCTCTCGCTTTCCTCCACCTGGGGCCTTTTAGTCTTTCCCTCGCTCATATCCCAGTGATTATGAAACTGAACAAAAGAGTGGGGAGATTCCTAACATTCTCGGGATTATGCAACTATGACTACACATCAATCATCTTCTCAACGAGCTCTCTCTCTCACACGCATGCTCACGCGTACACAGACACACACACACACGCACGCACGCACGCACGCACAAGCACACACACACACACACACACACACACACACACACACACACACACACACACACACACACACACACACACACACACACACACACACACACACACCTCTTAGCCAACTCCTGTCCAGTTCGTTCTGTCCGTTTTCTAATCATGGCGATTCAAAACCGTTCCATAAGCAGTGTAATCTCAGTAAATGAACCTGGCAGCCTTGTCCCTCTGGAACACGCTATTCCATCTCCGTTTAAAAAAAAAGAACCTGAGAGATAGAGGAGGAGGAGGAGGAGGAGGAGGCTGATGAAGACGTTGTTCCTCCCCTGCTGACAAGACTCTATTAGTGTCTGCAGCCCAGCTGGGTTCCTACCATTAAAGACCACCTTATTGAGCGAGCCCTCGAAGGGAAGAAGAGGAAAAACACAGGTTTGTTAATCAAGCGAAAGCGCAACAATTACTAGAATCCAATAATCAATGGCTCTGGACCAACACTAAATCCTACAGGGGCAGAATCTGGGGAAAAAACAAGAGGCAGGATCCTCACAGCCTCTAATCACACAGACTAGGCCGGGCTAGCAAGGCGACGGTTGGCTAATATCTCCTGTGCGTCGTGAGGCCTGAGACAGAAGCACTAAATGCTCAGGGAGTGATAAGTTAGTCATTGCTTTTTTGTCTTCACTGATTGGACGGCTGCACTAGACGGCTGCTCCACACTGAGGAACGGGGCCGCGGCGATGCCAGATGGGGAAACGTTGGAGTATCGCGGCATCGGAGCCTCTAAATGATCATAAATGATAGTGCCAGAGTCATTACCAAGAGAACAAATAGGTCTCAATGTGTCTTTAAAGAAAACATGTATTTTTTCCAGCGGTACGACTATTTGACAATCGAGTCACATTGCTTAAAGAAAATAGTCAAATAAATCGAATAAAAGTAAAATTAATGTTTTCAATTGAAAACAAAAGCAAAGCTGTCACATTAACGGAATAAGAGACACGAAAACACAATAGGATCAATATTTTATTATCCTTTTCAATTCTTTTTAAATGGGATTCCCTAGACTGAATACAACTACTAATACCAAAAAATTATCCTTCAAATTTGATAATTCCTTTAAATTATTTTTTAATACTATTGCTTTCCAGCTTTAAACCCATTTAGTTCGTTTATTAATTATTAAGTTGATGCATAAACATGTTAAGTCCCCATAATAGACACTGCTTGAAGAAAAACTGGCCTATACTCTTACAAACAAAAAACAACTCTCGATGGTACTCCTCAAAGATGCCCTCTGCCTTGACGTTTTTAAAAATGCGTTCACGTCTCAGTAATAGCTTGGGAGAATCTCTCTTCTCGTATGACAGCTGACCCATTGAAATCACTCACCCGTGCAGATAGGGATTCTGATTGCTGGGCCCTGCGGATCTCAGATATAGGATTCTCAATATGCACCAGGTGAAGGGCCCTTATAGGGCCTCTGGACATTGGCTCGGGGCAGTGGGAATGTAATAATGTCTGCCAGGAGAATCACATCAAACTAAGAGGCCCCATCTGGGTAGAGAGCAAACATGAGCGGATAATAGTCAAATGACAGAGTAGGGTTACAGAGTTACCCCCGCCCCGCCCCATAACAAACATGATTCAAATGTAATCACAAAGATAAATCAATTCCATTTTGGGTGGGCGAATTTGATCGCCGTGTTCTTGATACAAAGCACTGTGTTCTTTCAAACCGCCTTAAGTAAAGTCACCTTAAATCGTGTTCACAGCACCCGCTGCAATCTTTCACGTCCAATTCAGGTTTTAATGAAAGATTCTCGGAATTGCCTCATACGTTACAGTTAGTAACACGACCGCGTCAGCACTGTCGGCGCGGGTTATTTACTTGATGTGTCATCGGTTGAGATGCCTCACTGACAGGCGCGAAGAATGGACGCGGTGCTTTATTCGTTGTCCAACATGGACGCTGGACGGAGGGGGAACAGGATGAAGATTGAGCGGAGAGGTCAGTGGGCTGACATTTCTTCACACTGTCCATCCTGGCTGCCATCAATCTACCCCCCGATCAATACATGTTGGGTTTTCAAACCTGTTACAAAAAGGTTTCATCCTCCGCTCCCTTGTCCATCCATCGCTCTTCTTTTATCTTCACACTTCCCCATTCCTGCGTTGCTTCTCCTCCGTCCACTTCTATTAGGCCGGCTATCATCTGCTCTGACGGTGCCATCTCCAACCTCCTTCGATTCCTCTTTCCCTGTTTCTCCCCGTTTACGGCTCGCTCGCCTCCAGATCTGCTGTCCAGCGGTTTCCCGGGGTGCCTTGTTGCATCCCGAACGGAAGCCTGGCCAGCACTTGTCCATAAATAATTGAGGAGGGTCTAAATGGATTATTCTTGGAAAGATCAATGCCTGTGCTGCAAAGGGGAGCTCCATGAGAACCGTCAGAGAACCAGTCCACCACCACCACCACCACTGCCACCAACACCACCACCACCAAAGCCCTTCTCCTTCCTCTGTCTTAATCTCACTGCTCAGGCCATCCCCTGTCCATCCTGTTAACCATGCCTCCTCAACGTTTCCCTCTCCCCACCACCCCTACTACCTTCACTGCCGGCAGGGCCCACCTCAAAACCCAATCTCCACTTCAGCCCGGTGCCTGGCCCACTTAGCCGAAGCACTCAGTGAGGGGCGGGATGGGGGGGGGCGGTGGGGGGGGGGTACTCAATGTTGAGGTATATATCCTGAGACGCCGAATGAATCATTCAGGATTTACTACGGCGATGACGAGCATGCCGGCTACAGCGGCGGGTAGTAAACAAAGTGAGGCAGCGTCTTAGTTTTTTTATCCCCTGCCGTTGTCCGGATGAATCATCCGTTGCAAAAAAAAAAAAAAAAGCCCTCTTACTCCCATCCGTTACCCCGTACCCCATGGAGAGGAGAAAACCCAGACGTTCCCCACAGAGCGGCAGGAGAGATCTGCCTCTGTCGCCTCTGGAGGGATTGGGGGGGTGTTAATGGGGGGTGGGGCGTGGTTGTCATGGCAGAGGCGGTGAGGTGATATGTAGCTGTGACCTTCAACCATCACCACCCAAGGGAGAGCAACATCCTCCCCCCCCCCCCCCTCTCCCTCCCTCCCTCCCTCCTCCACCCACCTCGTTTGTCTCCTCCAATAACAGGCGTCCTAATCGCTGGCGCTCCGGAAGGCAAGCCGGCAGGGACAGTTTGTTTGTCATCTGATATTTATCAGCTTCATCGCAGGGCTGGAGGTGAGCGATGGACCGGCGGAAAAGGCAAACGAGCGAACGGCCGGTCCAGGAGTAGTTACAGTGGGGGGGGGGGCCCTCCGGCACCGGAACCGTATCCGCTCCGCAGCATTACGGCGGAATACATTACAGGCCCAATACATCGGTGCACAGGTTTAGGTTTTTACATTTTATAGGTATGAAACACAGCTGGTCCTGGTACCTTGTTGTCCCGTTTTGTGTTTTGGGTGATTTACCCTAGCTTAAAACCGATGGTAATCAAGCCCTCTAAAAGCTACACATGCTATTTTATTTCCGTGATGATTAAAATGGCTTCTCAGTAATTAGTCATTCACATTTGACAGGTTTACATATTGCCCTTCTACCAGGAGGCTGTGTAATGGATGTGTTTTTTGATGATTTGCAACCAGCCCGGCCCTATAGCTGTAGCATCTTCCTTCTGCCGATCGCAAAGGGCATCGCTCCACAGAACAAACCGCCCCAAAAACTGATTTAGACGGGCAAACTAAACGACTCATCGTTAACGAGGCATCACTTTTGCTCTGCTCAGAGAAGGAGGATGAGGTCAGGTCTGATGAGGTCACTGAAGAGGGTGGTTTTCTTGGCGGGGGGGGGGGGGGGTAGGGGTTAACCAGGGAGTGGCACCACGTGTTCCGCGAGTAGACTCCCACCAGATGTCTCCACTCAACGCAAACTGACAGAACGCCCACGTTGCTACTCCAGCATCTCCCCCCTCCTCCATCTTCTCCCTCCTCCACCGTCTCCCTCCTCCCCTCTCTGCCTCTCCTCCTCCTCACCTCTCTGAGGGGAGAGAGACGGATACGGTTGGCCTCATTGTCTTGACGGCGGCGTCTCGAGATGTTCCAGGAACACGAGGAACATGGACACATCTAAGCCATTAAAAGTGTGAAGAACATACCAGATAATACAGGTCTGGCTAGAGGAGAGGGGAAAGGGAGAAGGCAGTGTACAGTGCTTTTTTTTGTGCGATGCGCTCATTGAGACCGACAAGATCTACCGCAGTACAAAGAAACATAAAAAATAAGAAACATTATTTCAGCACTCGGAGAGGGCAAAACCAACGGATAATTCCCCCTCTCCCTCTGCCCCCGATGGGAATTATTCCGGCGTTCATTTGCATTCCTGTTTTGCGAAACATGTGCGACTTGTCATGACTCCCTGCATAATACCCTGCTGACGCTTGGCAGGAAATAAATTAATAAACGAAATGTCACCCCCATCCTGTCTCCTTAAGTATTGCGTCTCGCGACCTCTGGCCTTCCTAACCGTCCAACGCCGAACCGGCTGCACTGATTCCCTCTCGGCTACTTTACATTTCTCGGGAGGAAAAAAACACAAACTGAAAATAAGCCAAAAAGGAGCTTTGGTGAACAGGGTTTGCGTGAGCCACAGTCAGGGACAGGGTCTGCTATGGACATTTCCCTGCTTAGAATTTCAGTTTTCGCCACCAGCAGCAAGGAACAAAAAGAACAAAAAAGAACAAAGAACAAACAGGGAGGAGGAGGAGGAGGAAGAGGATGAGGAGCAGGAGGATTGGGGGGAAAAATAAGCCAACTGGCTGTTTATCTTTAGGTGACAACTAACAAGCGCTCTCTGGGTAATTAGAGTGCTGGGGAGCAGGCAGGCGTCACCCTCCACAAGCTGCACTCATGATTATATATTTCCTTGTCTGTGCGTCTCATCCGTCCTCCTCCTCCTCCTCGCCAACCGTCCCCTCACCGTTTATGAAACCGGGCACCCTGTCTCCGTCCGTTCAGGTTCTGACGTGGCGTCCACAACAAACGAGCAGATGACGACAACACAAACACACACGCACAGACACATACGCACTCAGGGATGGGCGACCGGTTTTGAGACAGAGCACGATGTGATTCATCTCCTAGCTCATCAACTGCAAGTAACACATCCACATGAGGAGGATGAAGGATTGTATGTGCATGTGTGTGTGCATTTGTGTGTGAATATGTGTGTAATGAAGGTTGCAACTCCCACACACATGCAATCATCTTCCCCACATCTGTTCGCCAACAGGTGAGAGAAATGCAAATGATGGGCCTATAAACATGTCTACTGCCCTGGCTGAAGTATATATAGGAGCAGGATGAGACCAATCTTAGCTGAGTTGATGAGAAACGTCTTGGCGCTTACCAGGGGAAAAAATATTATTAATTTGATTGACGAAGACAAATAAAAGGGAGATAATGGACGAGTCATAGTCGATTATACTCATCTACTTTATCAGGTCACCTCTAGAAAACCTTTTTGTGTTAACCGTTTATCAGTCCTCATTTGCTAATTGTCTGTGTGTGCGTGTGTGCTCGCGTATCTGCGTGTGCACGTGTGTGTGGTCCCCATTCTGTCACTCACGCCGCACCACGGAGCGGGAGATACATGTCCGACAGATACCAATGGCGTCAACCTATGCTAGTACGTCCTGAGACGCGTCATAAAAAAAGTGTCCAGTCCATTAAGTTTGACAGAGAGTTCTGGCCCCGGGCCCCCCCCCCCCCCCTGACAAGCCGTGTCGGTAAAGACAGCGCGCGTGAATGATTCACTCATATCTTTGTGACTGCAGGGTGGCACTAGATCTCTGCCTCCACCGTTGAAGGGACAGAGGAAACACACTCGCGCACGCGCACACACACACACACACACACACACACACACACACACACACACACACACACACACACACACACACACACACACACACACACACACACACACACACACACACACACACACACACACACACACACACACACACGGTGGGTGGTGGCAGCACGGGCAGCAGTTTGAATCCGTGGCGCTCTAGACCTGATGGCTGCACCCAAATCATCGCACCTAATAAAGACCTAAAAAAAAATGTTGCGCTGTCGGTGACGCAATCCGAGTGTTCAGCATACATGGTGATGGAAGTCCCATGTGACACCGGGAGATTCCAGAGATGAAGAGAAATGCAACACAAACTCTCTCTCTCTCTCTCTCTCTCTCTCTCTCTCTCTCTCTCTCTCTCTCTCTCTCTCTCTCTCTCTCTCTCTCTCTCTCTCTCTCTCTCTCTCTCTCTCTCTCTCTCTCGTCACCTGTTAGTCGACGAGGTGCTTCAAGGCATTCTGACGCGGGAATCGGGATGAAGCCGAGACATAACGGGGAATTGTAATACACAGCGACTTCACATTTGATTACATTGCTCCACTGCTACCAGCTGTAAGCTATCTCCGGGTTTCGTAAAATAAGCACTAACCAAATTACCACGGATACAGGGAAGAAAATGACTAAAAGTTATTTTGTTTTTAACAACCCGGGCGCGGGCGAGATGCTCTGCTGTCTCGATGCAGCGTGATGAGCTTGTTTCCATCGAAACAATGAATAATAATGAAATAAAGGATGTGGAGATAAATACCCTTCTTCGAGATATTGAGAAGTGATTTTTGTTTGTACACATGATATATTTGTATCATACATAGTATATTAGTTCACTGCCTAATACACTATGCAACTAAAGGTCGTGCAAATCCCTGCTTCCATTTCAGCCCGCTTTTTGATTGGCTTCTGGCTCCACGTTAACGCGTGGGCCTGCGTTCAAAAAAAGATAAAAAGTTGAAGTTGTGTAAAAGCATCCAAATGTAAGGTTTATGGATCTGCTTTTTGTATTGCGTAAATTCTCACAAGTAGCCCGATTAAATAGGAAATCCACATGAATAGTTCTCGAAGCTCGCGCACACAGACACACACACACACACACACACACGCACACACGCACACACGCACACACACACGCACGCACACACGCACGCACGCACGCACACACGCACAGCCCAGTATTCATGGCCCAGTATTCACGGACGATTTGCATCAGATTGACATCGGCACCTTACAGACATCGACCGTCAGCTCCACCTCTGAAGGGCTGCTGGAGTGGCGCGCCTCAATCCCCCCACCCACCCCCCCCCCCCCCCTTCACTCCGAAGACACTCCTCGTAACACAGATTAGGAACGTGATGCGCAATCTAAGGGTGTATCCCAGCTCCGCGCGCCTCGCTCTCTCACACACACACACACACACACACACACACACACACACACACACACACACACACACACACACACACACACACACACACACACACACACACACACACACACACACAAAGTGGGCTACAACAGAATGGCGAGAGCGCTAACAAAATACATGATCATTCGTCCACTGTTCCGCGTGCCTTAGGTCTATGATACCCTAAGGACCCCAATGATTCTGGGTAATAATGTCTTCTGGATTGTCAGTCCGACCATGGAAATGAAAAACAAATTCATGATCGAACGTACATCTGCGAGTAGACACAGAATGATATCGTCAAGGGGCATATTCATACACAGTCGGGCACGCGCGAGCACACACACACACACACACACACACACACACACACACACACACACACACACACACACACACACACACACACACACACACACACACACACACACACACACACACACACACACACACACAGCATAAGATCGGTTGGTTAGAGCAGCAGCCCTGTGGAGAGATGCACCTGCTACCGAAGGCAGTGCACCCCATCACCATCACCATTCCCATCCCCATCACCTCCAACACTCAAAACGGCCACTTCCAGGGCGGAAAAAAAACACTACAGGACCGACTTTGCCTTGGTTTAACTACACCCACCACCACCGCGTGCCGCGGGTCTGGCACCGACCATTATCGATTATTTATGGATAATAAAAATCACGTATTGGTACACTAATGTCATATGGTTGACATGCGGGTCTCACACAGCTCGATTCACGTGTTTTAAATGATTAAAAGGCGGCAAGAAGTGATTACGAGCAACACCTTTGCGGCAGCCGCGAGCCAGCTCTCGCGCCGATACGGGACCACCGTCTCCCTCTCGCGTCTCGCGCTCAGCTCCCAACTCAACGCTCGCGCTTCCGTTCTGTGACACCCCAGTGCAGAAGGCTCGGTGCGGGGTTCTCACGAGCCGATCCTGGCGACCGCCTGCGTCTCCTTCGCACGCGCGCTTCCTCAGCAACCCGCTCCACAGCGGAGTTTCATTCGGTATCCAAAAAACCCCAAAAAGGCGTGAGCGCCGCGCGCTCCGAACTCGCGTGCAGCTATTCCCCTTCTATGCGCTACACCGCTTCATTCTGACCTTACAATGAAATCCAAACCATTTTAGAACAAAAAACAGAAAAAATATCAAGCGCCCCTACCTTTTTATCAGCGGTGGAGTCTCTTTTCCCCGTCAGCTTATAAAACATCACATCTTCTTTATTAAAACAAAGAGTAATCCCGTTAAGTGTGTGCGTCCCTGCGGCGGATCCAAAATAGGAGCGGTTCACGGGTTGGTTCGGTTGCTTTTCGGTGCGTTGGTGAATAATACTTTTAAAATCCGGTGTGGCGGTTGCAGATGGCTCGGCGCGCGTGAAGGTATCGCAGGAGGACTTTGTCCCTCAGAAGCTCGCGCTCTTGGAGAGACCACAGCTGTCCGCGCTCAGGAGCTGGAGCAATGATGTCATGCGCACCCCGTCCAACCCTTCGCTTAGTCCAGCCCTCCCTCTACACCCACCCTTCTACTCTCTCGGTTCCTCCATCCTTTTCCTCTCTCTCCCCCCCCCCTCCCACACTCTCAATACACACACACACCACTCTCCTCCCTCCCCGTACATTTTCTTGCACTTGACGTGATGAAGTCATTCCGCCCCCTTCCCCGCTCCCCTCGATGGAGTTTTGTCCAGTCACATCCTCAGCTCTCCTTTTGGCCAGGTTTAAACTGAGGTAATAAGGTGGCATGAAATAGAGCAATTCAAGTTGGCGGCAGGGGCCGTCTGTGATCATTTTGGAGCCAGAAGTGACATTATATCGACCTGAACTGTTACGACATCCTACTTTTCAAAGCACTGGCACTTTGCAATACAGAACGCTTCAATATCCAACACACATCGAGTACCAACGCATAGCCTATATAACTTGAAACACCCAAATCTTCAGAGTTAAGAGTTACAGAGGTATTATTACAAAGTTTAGGCGTATTATTACTTGATTGGCTACAAAGTATAATTATATCTGCATTAAAGGCACCCAGTGCAACTTTCGAGGTTTAAAAATAAACATTCAATTTCTAGTATTTTTTACACGTAGTAAGTTTCAATAACTCCATACCATTACATACCGACATTTAAGCAGCAAAGATGAGACGTCGTTGTGTGGTGAGAACTGATACAAAATCGATAACAACAACAATGCCGCCATTTTCTTTATTTTTTGTAACCTACAATAAATAAAGCAGGCTTCCAGTCAATGGAAAAATGGCTTCTCCCTACCGGCGATTGTTGTTGTTTACGATTTTCTATCAGTTCTCACCACACAACGACGTCTCATCTTTGCTCCTTGAATGTCAATATGTAATGGTATGGAGTTATTGAAACTTACTACGTGTAAAAAAGACTAGAAATTGAATGTTTATTTTTCATTGAATGTTTACATAAAGTTGCACTGGGTGCCTTTAACGGTTTTGTTACATTAAGTGCAGGAAAGTGAAGGAAGGGAAACTAATTAGAAAATCATGCAAAATTTCTTCAACAATGTCATTCCACAATTCAAAATGGTTAAGCAACAGGCCTTTTTTTTTTTTTCTGTTCGTCATATGCTATGACGCTTATAGCTTAAGCATGACTACTGATATGAATCCATGCAATGATTCAAATCTTTTTAGGTTTTATCGTGTGCATGGAAAAACAGTTGGAAAGACATGGGTTACACATTTGTAATATTCACCAGCCATCTCCATTTCATTGTCAGTTTTTGCAGGCAAAAAAATTGTTTGTTGACTTTTGCAGAGGTCAAAAGTGTTTCCCACGAAGAATATTGATGAAATGACAAATAAATATTTTTAAAATCAGAACTATACCGGGTATACTGAGAGCTAGATAACGATACACATTTTTGGAAGATATGTAGTGTACGGGCTGAAGCAGACACTTTAAAACACACACACACACACACACATATATATGATTAATATCCTGGTTAAAGAAAGGTCATAAACTATGAAGCTAGAATTTCCGAGTGAAAATGGAAGACAGAATTAATCGTTAATCATTCTACATTCATATGTGGGCTTAGTCTCAAGAGCAAATGCAGGTTTTGCTCAGGGTCTTTGGGGGTCAGGGTTCAGATTGTACCTGCCTGGCTTAGAAATTCCAGACAAATCCTCAACCGGGTCCTGCAACAACACCCCCAATAAACAGAATCCCAGCTAGTTTATTCCTCATAACCTCTCTCCCTATTCTTTGGCTTGTCCAAAGGGGATATGTGTCAAATTACTTCATTACCCAGAGTGTCTAGGTCTTGGTCACACAGAGAAACCAATAGAGCCAATTGGATTCGTGGTGGTATCGGCTCCAACCAAATGTACACACTTAAACATCATGTGAATCCATTGATAAATGTCGACCCTCGATATAGATATATGCAGCACTTTTCCTCTGCGAATCATGCTTTTTATCACTGGCACTTTCCACAGATTCTCCTGGCGATTTGTGTACCCCGTTTTGGGCCACACAGAATTGGATGAGTGACCAATGTGTGATCAATCGTCCACCTCTAAACCTTTCTGGTTGACCGCGGCCTTAGTTCAATTGACAAGGCATGGCTGTTTGTTCCCAAGATCAAGAACTGAAGTTAAACAATCCAGAAGTTTAGGAGATAGGGTCGGGTCGACTGATCCAGACTTGCTTTTTAAGTCCCCAAAGTCTCACATTTAACCACCTTCAGCCATTGCTTGCCTGGGCAGCAGTTCCAAGGGCCAAATGTAACCATACTTTAGTTCAGAACTGGTGCATGCGATCAGACAACTTTACCACAGGGATTACATAAATGGGCATTGATTCCAAAATCCAGTATTTTTGTGACATCACGATGAAGGGACACCAATGGCGAGGTGTGTGTGGATGTCTGGAACTACGTCTGGGCAGCGGGTTATGTTAATGGTCATTTCTGAGAGAGGGTTTAGCTTCTTGGACACTTATGGTATAACTCAAGTTATGTGGTACATTTCATATACAGCATTGTTAATTATCTCGTTATGGGAAAATGAAATGCTATCGCTAACTTAACACCGAACCTTTTCAGTGTTTTTACTAGTCAGTGATGAAATGTCAATGATTAAACTATATTTGAATTAATTGACCAATTGATTGTCCCAACGGTAAATCATGTTGGACATTTTCTCTCCAATAGCCATCATTTAACATTCCATCCACTTTCTACAGTACAAATGGTACAAAAAAAACAACACTAAACAATAACAAACATCTTCACAACGACAAAATTGCATGAATAGAGTCAACTGTCCCTGACAATTCTATGTGTTACTTATTGTTCTTACCGAATCGGGAACCAAATAGCCGTCCCCATCATAGCGCTTTAACCTAGATAAGCCCCACACCGACTCAATCCAGATCAGGCTTCTTCAAAATGCAGCGAGAGAGAAAAAACATCAACACCTTTTCCCTTTGACTCTAAATCTCTCTCGCCTCCACCTCTCACTAACACCTGTAGGGAGTGTGGGAGGCATTCGATAAGCGGAGACCCTGAAACCCCCGCTTTAATTAGAGGAAGATGGATGGGGTCACATCTCGCAGAAATATGGCAGTTAAAGAATCCTCCGCCCTAAGGGAAGATTGCTAATTAGCGATTATGGGAGGGTTACCGCGATTGTGCGGGCCAGTGATTGGGGTTTGATAGAAAAGTACGGGCTGGCATAATAGAACAGCACTCACACTTTGAATGGATAAAGTGATTAATTTCTAGAAGCAGGACGCAGGGACACAGAGGAGCGCTGAACAAAGCTTTGTATTAATGGGTAAAATGGTGAAATAATATGTGTACTGTTGTGTCATTTAATAAGACAGCTCTCTGGCTAAAATGTAGGCCATTGGGAGAGATTTGTGTGGATCCCCTGAACAAGGAGATATTAATTATGTTGCATTGTGTATTCAAAGAGGATTTAAATATACATTGCATTGGGAGCAGTTAAAAGTCGAGAAATCCTTGGATTGGACTAAGGCCATCATAAAGCACAACATAGCCCAATACCATACCTTATAACACACATACATGCAAACTACCATAATTTCCCATAGACTTGAGTGAGACCAGAAAGTTGTCTCATAGCAACTTTGGGGAGACACGTCCTTAGTCTTGTCATACTCGCAGACATTTTGCCAATCAGTGCCTGGGGAACTGCTTTGTCATCTTTACCATGATCAACGTTACCCCATCAAATCTTTCCCGACCGGTTTATTATGGCAAGCTTGGTGTATGACTATGCGTGCAAAGGTTAACCATCCCGGCCAGCTCCCCTATAGATATACATACATGCTGTACCTACACACATACATACATACATCCACACTCACCAGAAACACACTGGGGGCTCAAACATACTTAAATGCCCTTAGAAAGTGAACTGTCATGGACCCCGCGATCAACACAGCTGCCCGGATGGCACTCCATGCATCCAAACACAAGGCAGAAGAAAATACAAATAAGCTTTTATTTTCCATTGCTAGTTTGGAAAAACGTTTGCTCTTAAATGAAGTTGTGAGCAGTTATACGGTGTATAAGTACAATTAACTAAAAGTGCAATGTCGCCTTCCTGGTTGTTCTGGCACATTCCGAAGCGCTTTTCAGATGCTGTTCGCACGTGCGCTTGTATAAATTATATTTTGCAGGCTCATTATTACGGATTTGTATTGTCTGTAAAGTAGCACAATGTTAACAGTGTTCCTTTCATAGCACTCTCCCAGTCCTGGACCTCAAACCATTTTCGGATGCTCCAAAAAATCGCCTGAAATAATTACATTAGCAGTGAGGCGATGACAAAGAAATCTTTAGAACGGGGCAGTACAACATATCTTATGAACCTTGGAACCTTGTAGTAAACTGGTGTCAATAAAGGTGTTTTTGCCTGAACCAAATTTTTGTCTTTTCCCTTTTATTTCTTGTCAGAATGCACAAGAGGTAGAGCAGACTGACTTGTAACCGGAAGGTTGCTAGTTCGAACCCTGGCTCCTCCTAGCATAGAGTGTAGAGGTGAGCAAGACACTTCATCCTAACTGCTCCCGATGAGCTGGCTGTAGCCTTGCATGGTTGACTCCGCCGTCGCTGTGTGTTTAAAAATGGTTGTACGCTGCTTTGGATATGAGCAGCTGCTAAATGGACCAAATGTAAAATATAATGCAAAACAAGAATACCTTGTTCACATTTTCTTCTGGGTGACAATGCCCCCAGACCCCCTTAAGAGGGATGGGTTTACAAACATGTCACCTTTTCCCCCCGTAGGAGCATTCAGGTCTGTAATTAGTAACCTATTTTCCGTTAACCTTTCCCAAACGTCAGGCACTGGCGAACGAGTGTTCCCGCTAAAGCATCGTTTGTCAAGGTGTCAATTACGCCACGCTTAGCGTTTGAACCCCAAAGGGCGACGAGGCTCGAAGTTTATGCAGTCATTGTCATTACATTCGAGAAGCTGTTGAATAACAACATTTCTCACAAGGCATCTGTGCCTCCCCAGCTGTCCAGTTGACACTTGATTAGTCCCTCACACCAGCCAAGACTCAACAAAGTCAATAAGAGATGTGCAAAGCACCAAGCAGGGTTATACACCAATCTTATTCAATCGATAGCAGTCAATCCATAGCGGGAATCATTAGCAATTCCTACGGACGAGCAAACATTGACATCTCAATGTCTCGCTTTTGCTAAGGTCATATAAGAGAATCGCAAGGGCAGGGTGGCTTCGGCCTTTCCACACCCTTATTTGCTGAGCTTGTCATCATGATAAAGCTGACGCTTCCTCTGCTGCCTTCAATTTAATGTGCTGGGTCAGACGGGAAGTGTAAACAAATAAAATAGAAGAAAAGGGGTGACTCTAAGTGTTGAATACACATGGTGAAAATGTAGTTATCTGAACATTAGAGTACGGACCGGTAGCACACAGCATCAAAGTAAATAGGTTCAGAAAAACCTTGTGCCGTTCCGAATATTAATAGGCCATGAATGACAGTTGACGTAATGAGAGCCAGCAGTTTATAAATGGTTTCAGAGCAAGTGGTTGTCACCCATGTGGTCAGGCCCAGAGTTGTTTACATACAGCGTATGTGTACTCCAACACAGACTCATGTAAACAACTTCACCCATTATTAATTATTATGTCTGCTCAAGAGGTGTCCCTCCATCGGGTTACCACAATGTTATATAACTAATCGCCACACCAAGTTCATTGAACAATAAAGGTTTTTTCATTTTATTCAATACAAATATGTAGAAAGCTGGTATAAACCAATCAGGCTGGTAAATATTCATTAATTCAGTTAAAGTAATTCAATTTCACGCTGCTTAAAACCTTATTTTTATAGAAACGGGTAATTGTGCATTTAAGTATTTACAAGACACATGCAGGAAAAACATAAGGGAAACATATTTTAGAGCACATCTAATTCATTGCAATCAGGAGACCCTTATATGGTTAGTTACGTGATATATCACATGTTTCCTTAGACAAAAGGCCTCGCTTTATTCTCCACATATTTCCCGTCAACCATTGCCAACTGCTTCAAATCATAGAGAAAAAATGTCTAGGTCTGAAACCCTACTGTAATTCACAGGGAAACAAACACAGCCTTACGCAGCAACCGCGATTCATCGTTACCATGACTTAATTAACCTAATAACCCAAGTGTGGGATCGTGTGTTGATGATGGCTGCTTTAAGCAGCCTCACATAGCCATATCTGATTGGATTCTCAGTGGGGCAGTCAAGGCTCCATGCAGGGGGGTGATGTTCAAAACCCAGTTGCAGGACAATGGTGTTCCATGTTGCCATGCGGGAGATCTCTCCCTACGTGTGTGCAGTGATGACTGGTTTAACCTGTGCACACTGATTACTCAACATGCAACAGGTGTGCAGCCTCACCCAGCCCTAGACTACTATCTGACTCGGCCTGGTAAGGCTGCTTAAACCGGCCATCAGCCACACGCACTCCCACACCACGTCGCTTTGTTGTTGAAGAAGCATGTCCTGTGCCCAGAGGGTAGCCATAACGATATCCCTTTGCCCTACCGGAGCTACAAGTCCCAGACCATGTGTAACCACTGGTGTTCTGCCCATGCTTCATATGAGGAGAGTTTCATTCCTTGAGAATACAGGCAAGACCAAATCTCAAGGGTTCCTTGAGCAAGATGCCTAGCCCCAACTGTCTTCTTTGTGACAATATCACCAAATTCACTGGAAGTCTCCTTCAATAGAAACCTCATATAATCCTAAGGCAGGTGATTGTGAGTTTTATCGTTTTAAGGGGACAGGGTCTCAGTCTTTCTCGTCAATGTCTATCCAGTGCAAAGGTGCCGGCTACCAGGGTAAGAAGACCACTTTCACCCCAACAACCAGGGACGCACCAAAAAAACCAAACACACACATTTCGTCGGAACTGCAACACACTCGATGCGGGCGAGTCCAGCGACGGTGAAAAAGCTCCTGCTTGCTTTGCCAGTGCCCGCCAGTCGAAGAGAAGCAGGCGAGAGGCGCGAGAGATGAATGGTGGACGGTCTCTGACGGGGGCGTGCATGAGAAGATCTCAGGCAAGGCGATGAGCACTCTATACAGCCGCTCCACCCCCCCCCAGCCGACCGCCACCCCTCATGAAGGAGAGCAGAGAGGGCCGCGCACGAGGCGCCTTCCAGGAGCCATGCGCCTCATTAGGCCGAGACGAGGGGGTGTGTGTGAGCGCGGGAGAGTGTGTGAAGGCTGACAGGATGGCACTTTGATGTGGTGACAGGTACAGCGCTCATTCTCACATTTCCCCCCCCGCTGTCATTATTCCCGCTTTAGTATCATCCGCTCTTCTTCTCTCCTTCTTAACGCGGTTTCCGTCTCAGAAGAGCCCCCCAAAAAAAATAATATATATATATCATGTGACACCGCGACGAAAGCCGTTGTTTTCCGCTGTGCATCGGACGCTGACCTTTGCTCGGTCTCCCCCGTCCACCCGCCATTGCTGTATCGCCACTGCCCTCATTCTCACCTCGTCTCTTCTGCGGCTTCTCCTCGTTCTTTCTTCCTCTCTCTTGTCTTTCTTTTCCTCCTCGTCTCACTTTGTCGCAGCGTCCTCCCGCGCTCCTTACTCGCTGAGCCTCCTCTGAGATATCTATAGCAACAGGACACCGGAGTGGGCGAACGGCGTGAAACATCCTACTGGAAGGAGAGGAGACGCTATCTGCGTGCGGTGTGCCTTGCGAGACGAGCCCTTCGCCTCGGCGTTGACGGATGATTGTGGTGTTTGATCGTCACGTCGCAGCAATGAAACAGCTCCACCGTTTAGCATGAGCTGATAGCGGCTTTAGCTAAATGGGGATTGCCATGCATTAAGGGAACAAGGAAAGAAGGCCATGAATTAACTTCCACGAGAGTGGCTTCATTTGTGGCTATGAGGCCATTCAATACTCTTCTTATGTCCCTCTCTTCAGCGCACGTAATTCCCCGCTCCACAGGGAAAGAGCCGTAGGAAAGGCAGTTCAAAACAAGGCCGCATTTGAGACCTTCAGCTGTTGGAGAGGTTGACTTTGACGGAAAGGTTAGATTCAAACCCTTCTCCAGGGGTCTCTCTTCTCCTCATCTTTTGACAACACTAAGGTTCAGTCAGCAGGTTGTATCCACAGAAACTGGACAATCCAGATCACCCGCACGACTGGCACGCTTCGGTACAACGCCTACCAAATCAGGGCTGGTAGATGAGTCAGATCAAAGCTTCCCACCATGACCTTCCCCCCCCCCCCCCCCTCGCTCCACTGGCAACACCGACCATTACTGCCTGCAAAACTGCCCGAATGCTCTCTCTCTCTCAACCTCTCTCTATCTCCATCGCTCTCTCGCTTTCGTGAGCGGCAGCGATGCCCTGATCGGATGTGACTTCACCTTGGTGAGGTGTATCCCCTCCAACTATAACACCACCTTGTCGCTACCGCGGACCGTCACCTCCTGGGGATGAAGGTCGCCTGAGCTGAGGAAAACCGACAGAAGAGAGGTAAGGGAGAGATTTGGGGGAGGGGAGGGGAGGGCTGTGGCGTGGATGGAGCAGTCCCCTGGTTCAGCACCATCGGGCACGCAGTCAGGGCTCGACTACGGTTCAGTACGCCATGTACTCCGATTTATTTTTAACGGTTTTCTTTTGACTGGTGAAACATTTTGCCAATTTTTTTTTTTTTCCACTTTGGTGGCCAAGAAAAACAAAAGAAAACGAGGCAAGGTTTATACTATAGGCAAACTCAAAGCTCACCATGTACATGAGTCTGAGTGTTATTGGGGAAAAGCCACGCTAAGTCTGCCATACCCACAAGGTAATTAAAACGGCCTCGTTCACAGCTCCACCTGTCACATTGGTTCTCTGGTGGAGAAAGGCCAGTACCACAGGCTCAGGATTGGTTTACCCAGCTGTCAATCAAAGGCTACGCCGCTTGAAGACAAAAATAAGATCAGCATTTCCTTCCTCTTTCCCTCCCTAATGACTAACGATTACTTGTCAACCAGCCCGGCCATGTGTAATTCCTTCCATTGACTTGTCAGAAACTGATGGACCTGTTCTCTCTTGAATACCTCCACAGCGGTTGTCAAAAAGGACTCCCAACGGCCCCCGTGAACGCTGTGTAGGGTTCTAGTCGTTGGGTTAGATGAAGCTAGGGCATCTACCGCGTTTGGAATGGTTGAAAGGCCATAGGTGAACACGATCAAGATACCAAATTGGGCCATGGATTCCTTGGTTCAGAGAAAATATGTGATAAGTAACAAGCCCATTTTAATTTCCTCCTTCCTTTCCTCCATTTAAAAAGCACGCCAGATAAGGTTACACGTTTTATGCTTAGCCTCTTAATGGTGCAAACTGAATAATGAAAGTAAAAAGCTATTGGGTTATTTAAAATTCCCAACAACAGGCCTGGACTAAAATGATTTCCTTACAAACAAACGCTTTGAAAATATCAGTCAGTGATTTAGAAATTAGGCGCGTTGTGACTACAGATCTCCACTGTGGATTGTGCCCCCGCGAAAAAAATTATTCATCATCTTTATCTTATTACATTCTGCCTATTCCGTGCACTCTGCTCTTAACACCTTAATTTCCCCTCTGGGCTGAATAAAGTACCAACGTAATCTCATTTAATCTAAAGAGCAGTGTCAGTAGCTCCTGCTTCACACGTGCAAACACAAGAGACATTGATATAAGCTTGGTTGTGCTAAGGAAGAGGCCCCCAATTTCCCAGTTCATTCAAGAAAAGCACAGAGTTCAGTTAACCATGCAGAGACAGACTCCCATCTGTATGACCCTGGTGATCTTTCCCGTTATTCGTGATTCTGTCTGCAATCATTTATCAGTCATGATACCAACTTGTGCACGCGTCCGCCTGCGCATGTACACATTCATACCAACGGATAGCCAAGCAAATGTCAATGACAGTAAGAGCTGCATGCATTTACTTTTTGATTATCCAATGCAGTGCCTAAAAACTAAATCATCTCGGGACTGAAACAGGCAACCGTTAATGCACATATTTTCTACACACATTGAATCATATTATCACCATTGTCCGCCTGCTGTGGCTAGTCTCAAAAGCTGCGTTTCCATCTAAAAGGTGATGCGAATCTTTAGAAAGTTTGCAAAAAAGTAATTTGAATTAGGTGCGTTTCCATCAAGTGGTTGCTGCGGAATAGGGTGATGACGTTACACGTTGATGTCGGCAGGGTTGCTATGGCCGGTCGTTATGCGGAAATCGGAAAGACTGTCAGTCCTGTGTGTTCAAAGTTCGCTACGTCACAGCTGTTTCGAAAAGTGTGTTTCCATCTCCCATTTTTTTGATTCGATACTTCAAAGTTCGCATAAAATCAGGGGGATGGAAACGCACCTACAGAGAGTGACCTTTGTTAAATATCCTCTGGAAGGGGCAGGAGGCAGAAGTGAAGGATATAGGAGGAGTAGGTCGCCGGCAACTAGAAGGGCTGCCGGTTCGATCCCGCAGCTAAAACGTAACGCTCCTATAGCGAAGTAATCAGAGGCCCATGACCAGCAGACACCCTGTGAACCCTTAATGAGTCCAATTGGAGGGTTGTTGCCTTGCTTGTGAGGCCAAGCCTAGGCCTTGGCAAGCTTCCCCTGTGCCTTTTGAATGATACAAAAAACAATCTGTACTTCTTCAGAGCTCTCCTCTTCACAAATAAATAAAACCTTAGATTTTGGTGTATTTGGACCAGGGGACGAGTGGGAACGTTTACAATATTTAGTAAACGAATGCACGTACATTCTTCTCTGATATGAGTATCTTTTTAAGTCTACTGTAGGCCTATATCTGCGATTGCTTAGCAACAGTTATTGATTTTTCTTATGCGTGTCTCCTATGTGCCCGGATTGTCTGTTTAATAAAACAAGTTTCTAAACGATTATAAATTCACCAGCATTCTGCACTTCTACTTGTGTAAAGTTTCGCACTCCTAACTCGGACGGCGCGCCCTGACCCTGTTCTCATTCCATCCCAGAATAAACACAAGCGCTCACCTTTTGTCAGGGTGAGTGTGAGCGAGCAGCTACATAAAAAATGCAATGTTAACAATCAGAATTGCAAACCTTTCTCTATAGCACGTCTTTCTCCCCACATCCAGTCCACTCCACTGTATCCGTCAATGATCTTTCATGTGCTGACAATGATGATCACTCACTGGTTCTCTTCATTTGCCTGGGCCACAGTATAGGAAGCAAATCCCCTGTTCACATGGATGAAACCATCATTGGCGCTGTATGAATGGATGAACGTGTGACTGCATAAGTGAGTGCATGAATGTGCTTGAATAGGTGAAGGGGTTTATGATTGGGGGAATGTATGTTTGAATGGCTGGATGTGTTTGTTGGTGAATCCGTTGAATGTGTGTTTGAACAGCCCTTCCTGTATGGGATTACTAAAGAACTAATCTTTCAGCAATTTGAGAGGTTATTCAAAGGGGGAAAAAAGCGCTTAACAAATGCAATAAGACATTATTATTTCTTATTACTATAAAAATGTAAATGCCATAGAAAGGGTTATGCACAGGGTTATGAAATCTCCTTCTTCCATGCCAAACGGGTTGTTTATACTGTGGATAGAATATATATATATATATATAAATAGCGGTAAGTAGCCAGGACCTGTTAGATAACACACATCTCCACAAGGCACGTGCCAACTAATGCTTCTCCCAGCATCAGCACCGCTAGTAGGTGGTGAGAAACCAATCAATACACGCATTTATGGGAACGCCACGAAAGCAAGCGGCGCGTTTAGTCCGCGTGATCTGTAAGGGAGGAAGTGTTCATGTTCATTTCACGTGAAGCCGCACTCTCTTTCGATTCTTACTCAAAACAGTGCTTGATATCTCGAGAGGTGGCCCAGGAAACACACAGTTAATCACGAGCCAAGTATCTTTAAATATGTTCTCCGAGACCTGCATCGCTCCAACGAGTGAACCCCCTGAAGGTCCTTTGCCAAAGAAAACATTTATTTGAGTTGGCAAAGGGACACCGAAGCACAATGGAAAACAAAGAAGAGGGAGAGAGACGGAGAGAGAGAGAGAGAGAGAGAGAGAGAGAGAGAGAGAGAGAGAGAGAGAGAGAGAGAAAGAAAGAGAGTGCAATTTCGAGAGTGCGAAAGTCAAAGACATATTTGAATGTGTATAGATCGCAGTAATTGTATCGGAGAACATTGCTTTAAACAATAAAGAGAACATTTTCCTACAATATACTGTGTATGAATATATGAAAACATAGAAAAACCTAATCAATCATAAATGAATGAATGAATGATAAAGCGATGGCGAGAGACTGGTATTGATTTTATGTATGAACACATGAACATAACGTTTACTCTCACACTCCCACTCTGCTTCTTCAGTGTGGGAGGAACAGATGTATCATGGAACAGATGTATCACCATCACTACAGGTTACCATGCCTTCAGAATCCTGGGCGAATAGAGATGAGAAAAACCCATTTCGATGGTCAATATCAACACTAAAAGGGATTGAATTGAGATTAAAATGTGTTTTGTTTTGTTTTATTCAATGTTAATGCTTTGACTGCTACATGTTGTATTCTTACCGTTAATAATGACCGTGAATGCCCAACAGTGATGCTTCCACTCAGTCATAAAGAACATTTGAAATTGCACAGTTTATATTAAAACACCTTATCAATAAGATGAGTTGGACGACTCACAGTGGAGTGGGATGGGGTGTTTGGGGGTGGGGGGGGGGGTTATTTGATATATTATTATTTGAGTATTAACGTGTTGAAACAAGGTGCTTGGGATTCTGATCAAAACGACATTTTGATCCATGGGAAGAATAAAAAAGTATCAAAGAAAGAAATGCCATCCTCCTTTTCGGTGAGACTCCCCAGCAGTCAATGTCCCTCGAAATGCAAACTCACAAACACAATTTACCGAGAAACTCCCGGACAGGCAGATTGTGCGCTGCCGTTCCCCACGGAAGACAGTGTGTGCCAGAGATACCAGAACGCTTTCAGGGCCGCACAGCGCTCAGCGTTCACCCAGCCGGCGCGGGGCTGAGGTGTAAAGGCGTTTAAGGAGTGGCGCCCCCGGTCGACCCAGACTCAGATATATACCACACACTGCGGGATTTGCTCAAGCTTTCCCCTCAGATGTTCAATGCCCGCCTTAAAGCCTTTTATCTTGGCGTCTAAATACCGGAATCACAGTACTTTCGGTTTTTAGCAAGGCCGCCCGGATAACAGAACACGGAGAAACCCGGCAATGCAGCGAGCCAACGGCCTGAATGTTAACTGACAAAGTCCAGAAACCGTTTAGCTTCTCTTGACAATAATACAGTTAACGTCTTAAGCAGGTGTGTATTTTGTACAAAAATGTAAAACTCTACAAGGACAAGTTCTGTTGTAATGTGCGGCATTGCATGGTTGTTAACGCTTAACCTACGTCACAAATGCATTTTGTTGTGACGCAGTCGTCGCCCACGTACATAGTCTCCGGGTCTAGGAGGAGACACTGGGGGCCCGCGGAGGGTTTGTAGTCAACACCACACTCCATCTTACACCTCAGTAGCTTAGGATGGACTCTGAAGGCCACCTGCTGGGCCCTATCCTGGCCAACCCAGTAATGTTGACACTCAGGCAGTGAATCTCCTTCAATAATCATTGAAATTCATGGCTTCCACTCAGTCTGCCGTCCAGAAAATAACCCCAGATGTTTGTTTTTTTTCCTGTAGCACCAGTATTTCGGTAGATCTAACCGTGCGATTAGTCTTCCTCTCCGAAAATACCAATGGAGTGCAGCATTTATGGTGTGTGTGTTTCCATCTTTTCAGTTCAATGATGGGTCCACCCAGCCGGCCCCCAGAACTCAAGCACAGGTCATACGATGGTCCCACGGCTGGGATCGTCCACGGAACGCATCAGGGTGTTAAATATACTGAAGATTTAAAATGTCCTGCCTTTGGTTCCTCCATTCAGTGTTTCTGTAGCGGAGCCATGACACATTATCCAGGGCTATTCTAAATCAAACCATCTCACTACATGCGCGTTCTGACAGTATTTCGTTTTCCAGACAGGGGGTGAGGGGGGATGGAAGAAGAAAAGGATTGACAGGAAGGAGGATGTTTATAAGTGGGGGCTAAGGAGGGGCTGACTCAGAAGATCTTGTTGAGTTGACTGACGGGTGGGGAAAACACTAAGAGGGTTGGGGGGTGAGGAGTGTGGGGGTTGAGGCAGTGGGGGGGTGTATATGGGACAGACCAATCAATACATACACCTGGGGTGCGTCGTTAAGAACATCACCAACCCTTGATTTATGCATGCTATGCTAATTAGCTCCTCCATTTTCTCCCTCCATTTACAGGCCGCTTGAGATGCCCTTGGGCTATTCAAATAAATAATGACACACACGCACACCGGTACACTCTGACACTGAGGCGCGCGCGCACACAGGTGGGACGCTGGGGTTAGGTTGCTGTGGGCTATTTTGATCGTTTGAACGCGACGCGTCAACCTGGGCCTGACAGTCGGCTCCACGGCCACACAGAGCTCTACGGAGGGGAAGGAAAAAACCACCAAGAGGCTCCAGTGATGCACCCTGGGACAGTTTGACAACATGTGTGTACGACACCGCTACCCTTGAAATCAGGAGGCCTCGGATAATGGAGACGATTGGAGTCCGGGGGTTTTGTTACCGCAAACATTGCTTGGAACTTTGTGAACCCGACAGGGACGTTCATTATTCTAGTGGAAATTATTTAATAAAATAAGTAATTAATTCCTTTTAAAAAACCCAAATTGAAGGACAAGCTAAAAATTGTGATCATAGAATTGAACAAAATCTCTCAAATTGTTCATTTTTTTTGTTCATTTAAAACGTCAAGCAGCCATCATTTGAAGTAAAGGTCTCATTTAGATACAAATCCTTTCAGTTAGATGCTTTTGACGGGGCTTTTTATCCTCTTATCCTTACGGGACAATTTAGTGATCAATAAGGAGATTCTGGCATTAACTGCTCATTTCAGCATCCTGATAGGATTCAGGGGTTAACTCCACGACCGATCATCTGAACCATCACCACTACCACGCTGGCCTGTTAGAAGGTTCTTCTGCTAGTTTCCTCAAAAACATTAATTATTAAGTTTAAGTTTTTAACTATGCCCAGAGAATAATCTATTGCAGAGTTAAGAAGAGAAGTATGGTTCTGTACTGACAGAGGAGGGGTATTCCTAGCGCCCCTTCATTCCCTTTCAATTCAGTGTTCCAAGTGTTGAAGCAGAAACAGAATGATCCCCCTTAGATGAAGCAAGGGGTGCCTACAGAATCTGCCAACGGTATGTTTGGGTGGGCTGGGGTGTTTCTTTATTCAAAGCCAGTCTGTAGGTGCTCTCTGAGACCAACTTTCCTCCATCACCCAAACATTAATCGCATTGACGCAAGCTTTTGCGTCGTGTGCAGTTCAAGTGCAGTACGGATCCGGCCCAGGTACAGGTAGTCACACCCTCCTCTGTGGTTTCCACCGGTTACAGCGGAGCTCCAAACCCTCCAGTGACTCAGTGCGGTGACAGCCTGTCCTAAGAACATAAATGTCACCGAATGATTCATTTGCAGCGTCTATGTTCACAAATAGCGCGAGTGTCTAATATCACAGAGGAAGATGATCTACTTCCTGATGGTGGGTTTTGTCATTCACTCACACCGGATATACCTTACATGTTGAGATGAAAGACAAATGTACTGGGCCACGGTCTTAGAGAGGGCAAAGGTACACAGCAAGAGGGACATCTGTCAAGGCTGTGATTCATTCCTTAGAACATTTATTTCCTCGATGTCACAACATCACAACATTGGTGTCACGTGACACGCATCATTTGTAAGAAAACCGCTTAATAAAAGGATCTTATTTTTTTTACCAAGGATCCACAGTACTTCAAATGTATTTTCCTATAAATGTAGAAACAACCAGCTGGTTTTAGGAATCCAAAACACTTGCTTGATGTCACACGGGCCTCAGTCACCTCCAAGTGATGCATTCTTCACCTCTGAGTGGAGAGAATCAGGGCTTTGTTCCGGAGATCAGATAAGACACAGTTCTGCAAGAGTACCAACCTGTCTCTTTTGATCAAAGGAGCCTACCCAGGTGACAAGGTTGCACATGTGTGTGTGTGTGTGTGTGTGTGTGTGTGTGTGTGTGTGCGCGCGCAGCGTGCGTGCGTGTGAGTGGGTGTGCGTGTGTGTGCGCGCGCGCCTGAAGATCAAATCTCTGAAGCTGCTCTCTGTGGTGTGCGAATGTGTGTGTGAAGCAGATGTTGGGTGGAGATAGACAATCAACGGCTATACACACTCGGGTGGCATTGGAAGAAAGACTATTCTTCTACCGATTTGGCACACCTGCACAGCTGTGTTTAATTAAGGTTCAAACTAATTTCACATTTTGGAGGAGGAGAAGTTATTCTTTCAAGATGTCGCCCACTCCATATCTCACTCAGACATCAAAGGTGTTCACACGTGTATACGCACGCATGCACACACACACACACACACACACACACACACACACACACACACACACACACACACACACACACACACACACACACACACACACACACACACACACACACACACACACACACACACACACACGCGTGCTCATGCACAAAGCCGACAGAGAGGAGAAACAATAGCCAGAAGTAAAAAACAATTTGCACTATCACCGGGAGCGTGGCAGTTAATAATCTGTCTTGATGAATTACCGGAGTCAGAGCAACCGGAAATGAAACAAGGAAATGAAAAAAACGAACTTGTAAATAGAAGCTGTGATGGGAGGTTTCTTTGCCATTTTTAAAAGTATAGAATTCAATCAACTTCTTCCGATTGCTACATGTGTGTTAGTTACGCTCGGATAATTACTGTGGTGTTTTGAAGAGCTAAAACTGGACTCAAGAATGATGCAACGGGCTCATATTTCTTTTACCAATCAATAGCGCTCAGTGATGGATTTCTCCCAGTGTTGGAAATTAAAACATGCATCCGATACTGCATGTGTGTTTCTACACTCGCCACGCAACCCCCATTCACTGCCTCAAAAAACCTCCATTAAAGAGGATGAGAGTACAGTCCATGCCATTTGATCCCCACTCAAATATGCACCGCGACTATAGAACAGTTAAAAGACTCGGAGACCGGCATCTCCTGCCTTCCAGCCAATTAATACACGCTGCATGAGTCACTGATGTGGAGAGAGGGAGAGAGAGAGAGAGGAAGATAGAGCAAGGGGGAGCAAGAGAGCGAGAGCGAATGAGAGCGAAAGAGAGCAAGGAGAGGGGAGAGAGAGAGATACAGGGAGGGGGAGAGAAAGGGAGAGCGAGTGGGGGGAGAGAAAGCATAACAGAGAGAGAGAGAGAGAGAGAGAGAGAGAGAGAGAGAGAGAGAGAGAGACTCCATGACTTCAAAGAAGCCATTTTGTATTCTGCTCCAGTGATGCGTGCACGCGGGGAGAATGCTACAGGTGCTCGCCGCACCTTCTGTCAACTTCTCGGGTGGTCGTTTCCCAGACAGGGTGAGCAGGGAGGGGGGGTATTCGGCAATGAAATCCATGCCATGGACCCAGTGGACAGCCGTCAGCCTGCGGGGGGGGTCGGAGAAGGGGGTCGGCGACCCAAAATTTTACCCTATTTCAGACGCTTCAGTCGTTTAGTTTTTATTCCGGTGTGTGCTGCCGGTTGATCCGGGGCCTTAATTAACCTCATGGAAACGTTCACTCTCCAACGCACTAACACAATAATAACAACGTGGAGACAGGCAAGCCACCCAGACGCATCTGGAGAGAGACTGGCCTGGCAGCGCCAGACGAATTTCAAACTGCAATTAGTCTGGAACCTCCTCGGTTCATTTTTCGATTTCCAAAGGGCGTCACCAACCGAGCAGACGGAAAAAAAGCCTCTGGACACAATTGGACGGGCCTACAACAAATCATAGAAACGAAACGGGTGACGAAGCACTAAGCGACGAAGAAATGACATATTTATTTTCAAAAGCTTTAAGTGCAGTCGTCTGTTCTCATGTCATCCAGTTTGTTTACTACTGTCCAAATAACGGAATTAACAGATCGTTCTACATCGGCGGCCGCCAGCTCTTTTGTTGTTGAAACGCATCTATAGCGCTGCTCTGCACAGTCATCATATTTATCCCGCCTTACGTTCGATAAATTGTTGTGATTGGCTGGTCTATTTCTTAGATATGCCAGATCTATCTGCAGAGAAAATGAAACATGATGAGCTTGCGAGATTTGCCTGGTTCACAGGCTAGGAAGCAACTCTGATTTTTTGTGGTATTTTTGGGTTTGAGGGCCGACATCTGGGAATACGAGGTGGGAAATAAAACACTTAGTAGAGAGAAGCGACCAGGAGAAATGGGGTGAGGAAGTTGTGGTGGGAGAGGTGGGGTAAATGGAACAGGGGAGAGAATAGCAACACGAATGTCCAAGTTTAGGTACAGGAATCTTTAAGATTTTTCCACTTAAAGTACTATTGACCCAAAAACCTTTGAAAGGTTCATGATCAAAACACACCCTAACGTGATGAGGTGTACTCCGAGTTGGCGACCCCAGATCTAATAACTGAAGAGATTTACATCTTACAACATTTTGTTATTCAAACACAACCGATCGGTCTAAAATTATTCACTTTTAATAACCCAGTTTAATTATTAAGGTTTCCACGCAGTGAATTTCTGTGTGTTTTTATTGAAAGGCATGAATAAAACAGTACCATCATGCCAGTTGAAATGAAATACTGAGGAAAACAAAACGAGTTGTTCTCCATAAAGCAATATCCTAACCAGCAAGGGCCAACACTGTGGTGGGTTTCAATGGTTATTCAAGATCTAGAAAAAGTCTACCACATGTTTTTATTTGATTATTTTTTTATTATTATCATTTATGTTCATGTTATTCATCAATGTAACCTCTGAACAATTTCTCGCAAATTCACAAGTGAATTGTGCCATTTCTTCTTTCTTGTATTTCCATTAGTAACAAGTAAACTGAACTCCTTACCCCAACATCAACATTACAAGATAGTCATCTGACTTATGCGTTTTCCGTTTAATTATCAATAAAAAAAAACATTTGTGTCTTTGAAATTTCCTCTTTCGTTTTTTCTTCTTGTGAACCTTTAGAAATAATAATACATTTGACTTTTGACATTTAATTAAACACTTAGATTTCTAAAGTGCAAAGATATCAACACAGGCTTGATAAATGAATGAAATGTCAAAGTTAAGTGAGGTGTTGCATCCTCTCAGTCCCCAACGAACAACCCTCCATTCACCCCTCAGAGGAGGAACACGTAGACACCGTGCACATCACACACACACCCTCCCCGAGGACCAGATCGAATCGCAGGGTTATTTTACTTGAGGGGGCCACTTTGCCTCGGATGGATTATGTTCATTGGCTTCAATTCTTGGCAACTCTTCTTTGGCACGAATGTGCAGACAGATTGCAATGTTTTTTTCTTTTACTTATGCCTCTCCCTCTATATGTCCCTGGAAGCTCAGATCATGTATGGCTGTCTGTGCTTATCTAATCATGAGTCTGCAAGAGTCTTGTGATTCTGTGTGTATGAATGGATACGGAACAAATAGATGAGCCACGGAAATATCTCCAATAGGATGAATGTCTTTCAATAATAAGTACCTATTGTTCGTAAAAGAAGTACGACGTTGCATTATAGAAACACACACTGATGTATGCCTCTTGATTCCCATTGGCTGTCGCATCTCACATGACTGTAGTTGATAATCCATCCAAACACGGGCTACACCAGGCATTTTCTGACATGCTAGTGTTTGTTGGTACCTAAATGCCAGCTGTGTTTGAGTGAAGGAGTACTGTATGAACACGGAGCCTCACTGTCCTCCTCTTGTGCTTCAAACAAACCGAGAGCCGAGAAAGAGGATAGCGGCTCACTCTGTCTAAGACCCTCACACTGTCGGATTAAGACACATACACATGCGAAACAAACACTCAGACACACAAAGGCATTTGCACACTGGGATCAGATAAACACATGCACACATCTACAGTCAAACGTGAACACTAGCACGCACACACAAAAACACACAAACACGGACACACACCAATCCTCTCTGTAATATTTGTTTCTCTTTGTTGGGCCGTCTACCCTCCCAGGCATCATCAGCCTTTCTAATCATCCATCCAGCCTCTACACATTAAGAGTCCCTCGCTCGTCCTCTAATCCATCCTCTACACATTAAGAGCCCCCCCCTTTCCTCCTTCATGTTGGCCCCCAGCACCACCACTCTCCTCACAACGAGAGAGAGCGAGAGCGAGAGCGAGAGCGAGAGAGATCCCTCTGGCCACCCTATAAAGTGTTCATTTTTGTTTCGCAGCCTTTCAAAAAGGCACATTTTCCGGCTTTGTTGAGGGAACGTCACAGCAGAAAAATCTACCAAGCAGGGCTGCTCCCCCATTCCTCTGAGGCTATTTTCTGCCAACAGAACCCATATAACCACATGAATACATGCACAAATATATACACATATTTATTTATACACGCACGCACCGATCCGTACATCTTCCTCATCCTCTTTATAAGTGAATCTTACTTACTCACATTCTCTCATTCAAAACGTTTCTGAGGCAGAACTTAAAACAGATTATGCAGCTCTTGGTGCTTCTTCCCCCCCATTTCCATTTCAACTCCAGGGACAGCATCGCAATCGCTTGTCAAGAGCATGTAGGGACTTGAAACTCAAGGCTTGTGTACTTGTGTATGTTGATCCACCCACAGACGCCGTTGAAATAACGACTACAAGTCGTTTTCTCCCCTGGTCCACGTGGTTTCCATGGTAACACATCTATCGGGGAAAGAAAACATGAAACGTGGCCTTTAAGCAAGGCGTCTTGTGTGTTGTGGAGCCGTTGACTGTGTGATGTGTGGCCGTCGACTGAACACCTTTCAGTCAACAGCCAAACATATACTCGCCCAGCGGTCGAGGCATGTGATATTTAGACCGGATACAGATTTGCCTTTACCTTTAACCTCCCCGGTGGATGGTTTCCCGACACCCGTCTCAACTGTCTCAACTGTCATTTAATTCCGGGCGTCAACACCGACACCGAGTCACGCCGTCCTAGCATAGCGACGTGTGCGTCGGCCATTTTGTTCCCACTCAAAGCGTCTCTGGAGGACAGGGGTTTGGGTTTACTGGGGATGTGAAGGGTTTGGCTCTGTTCCCAAGGACACTGAGGGGGCCCTTCGCTGGCTGCTGCGGACCGCAGACCTGTAAACAACGCAGCGCCCAACAGGCCTGGTCGCGTCGACAGCTTGGCAGGTAGCAACGCCGCGGCTCAGCGAGTGCCCCGAGTCCTTCCTGCATATCATTAGCCATTATTGGGATCTTACACCGATGAGCAGATGGTCTGTTTGTGCTTTTCTGATGCACACAAAATAAATTAAAAGAAAGGCAACAAAATAGCATTTTATTTACAACGGAACGGGAGGCATGGCACCGCCTAGAGGTGGGTTCAGTCAAACTCAGTGGCCGTACCTCCAGGATTTGTTCCTGTGTGGGTGTTCTGATCCGAGGTGTTGTCCTGTTCTCAGCTAGGGAAGGACGAGGCCAGGCCAGCCACAGCCCCGGCCCCTAGGACAGGACAAGTGCGAGTGTCCTTGTTGGCTGCTCTATGTCGCCCTCTGTTGGTTGGTATCTCAATGGGCAAAAAGTAATTCTGGGCCCAGACATGACATGCTTTTGAAGTGTAAGAGTGAAGGTTTGATCACACCACATACCAGCCTCTAATTAGACATTCAACCAACACCCCCCCCCCCCCCTTTCCTGCCTCCCTTATTCAGTGTTCTCAACCTCACAGCGACACGATCTCGAAGGTGGGATCTGTCGAGAACAATTAGGAGGGAGGCGACATCTTTGTTCAGTGCCTCATAATCCCACACTTAATCTACCTGTTCTCTGGATCCCATCAAAGGGAAGGAAGGGCACGGGTTCAGAACAGGACAGAAAGAGAAGCAATGGTCGAGAACCAAAATAGACGGGATTTGCTCAATTCAACTCTGAATTGGCTGAAAAAGGGGAAGGACGTACATAAGGACTCACTTCATTTTGACACGTGTGTATTTAGAGGGCAGGATACACTAGTGGTTAGGTTGCTTCACTCCAAGAGGTTATGGGATGCAACCTCCTTGTCAGGTGGGCGTCGTTTTGAGTCCTAGCCACAACAAGGTCCTTTATGATATGTTTTTAATTAAAAGTATTGAGTAAAAGCATTGAGTACAATTATATTTGATTATAATGCCTGATCAATGTCTGATCTGACTGTAAGTATAACAAAGTGATGGTTTAATTTCTGCTTATGTGATCCATCCACTTTTCCATCAGTGTCTATGACACCGAATTCGCCTACGTGATGAGAGAGCAGGGCAAGTGTTGGGTTAGCTTTACATCCAGTCACACAATTCAGTGAGGTAATGATAGCAGATGGGACGGGGGGCACGGCTCGCAGGTCGGAGGGGGGCACTTATCTCTGATAGGCTCCATTTGGGAAGGGAATTGGAGGGCTGGAGACACTTGAACTGACGGGATGAATTTGTTCAGCGTCGCTGCAGGAATACGGCAACGTTAGCCCGTTATGCTAATTTCAGTTAGCAGTGGGACACAGTTCCTTTTTATTATTTGTGATAAGTCGTTTAAGAAAACCCTGCAGGTGAGGTGGTTCTAGTCAAGTAATACAGAAACCAGGGAAATTAATGACAATAGCATACCAATACGGCAAAGCCAGTTTTAAAGTATTTAAAGTTGTTACAAAGAGAAGGGGAAATAACTGATAAATTGCAGTTTCATTTTTGAAGGTAGTAAGTAGATAGAAGTTGGTATGCATACTTATTATTCCAGATTCATGTGAAACAGCACAGATAATGAAAACATATAAAAAACGTACTTATATTACCCCAGTATTGGGTGACTAATTGGGTAGCATGGGGGGCCCAGCATTAGGGCAGGCCATATGGCAGCAATATCAAATGACATTAATCCACTTTCTGCTCCCTCCTCTGTTCTTTCTCTGTATTGATAAGTAATATCGTTAAGTACTTTGGATTCCTGTAAGGTAACCCATAATGAAAAGAACAGAGATAAGATTGCAAGATTGACGCTGGCCACTCATGAGCACACGCACTCACGCACGCACACACACACACGCACACGCACACACACACACACACACAGGATGATAATGCGTAGCGTAATTCAAAAACCCTCATTATTTCACATCAATGACATGCACTGTGCATCATCCCTTACATAATCCAGGGTGAAGGATCTTCATGGTGACTGTAACCTGCTTCGGCTTCAGACAGGAGAAGAAGAAACAGCGCCGGTTAGACCCGGAGTGCTGCTGACGTAATGGCCATTACTTCCTCCATTACTTTCTTTCTACCCAGACTGACCGGACTGACGACACTGGCTGCTGCTCTCATAGCTCTATACACGCATTCCACACCGGGGAGACTTCCTACAGCTGAGTGGCGCGCTCATAAAGACCCTTTCAGCTCGGGGGCTGGATAAAGAATACCCGGAAGCGCGTACCTATTGACGCCGCTGGTTCAACCAAACCAACCAATTTTCCTAAATAATGGAGTCACTAACACAATACTCCCGATCCTTGCTAAAGATAAAGATAAAAAGATAAAGATAGACTTTATTGACTATTTATTGACTTTATTTTATAAAGGCAGATTGTTCAGACATTTTCATCATTTAGATTCAAAAAATGTCCAAGCAAACATAAACACACACTTCAAGACACGTATCGGCCCAATTGAATACACTGCAACGATTCCAGCTAGCAAAACATTTGCCATGCCTAGTCTAGCTGTGATGCTGTCAAGGTGACATTTTGTCTCAATGAGCAGATTCTCTTCCTCTTCAAATTGGCCCTCACCCCATCGCTTGCCTTGACCTTGAAATGAACCAGTCTCTGCCTCATCTATTTCCCCTTGCTGTCTTTTGACGGCAATTCCCTGCAGTCCCATCAGTGCACAGCCATGCAGATCTGGCTGTGCAAGCAGAGTGACACTGCTTCACTGCCACTGCTTTGCTAACATCCGTTTGTTTTCATCCTCTAAAGGACCGGGGGAACCATCCAGTAGGAGGAGAGAGGACGTGCGTAGATCAAGACACAATTCTTGAAGCTCAAGACGAGCAGCATAGGAACAGCATAGGATTTTTTTTAAAAGGTAGTAAATTAACAAAGACATCCTTGCGCAACAGAAAATAGAGCACAATATTGGAAGTTTCGAAACTCAGACTTTAGATCAGTATCTCATAATAATAGTGATTTGCATTAACTCGGCAATCAGCAGTGTACTGTATAGGCAAGGCAAGGCAAGGCAACTTTATTTATATAGCACTTTTCATACACAAGGCAGACTCAAACTGCTTCACATATAAACATTGTTATACAATAAAATAAAATAATAGATAAGTAAAAGAAAACATATGCAAAGAAATGAGTAAAATAGAAAGTTAAAAAGGCTTTTTAGTAAGTAAAATTGAAAGTGCAATGTATTTAAGAAAGTGAGAAAATTAAATTGAAAGTTATTTAAGATCAGATCAACAGTCTCTCTGGAACCCAAGTCGGGACTACAACCCGACCTAAAGGACAATATTCTAGGACTCTAACCCAGCTTCTAGGACTCTAGCCCAGCAACCTTTCTCTCTGGTATCAGATCATGTATTTTTCTGGTAAAAATAGAAAATAAAGGGAAAGTTAAAAAGGCATTTTAGTAAAATAAAGGTAAAGTATTTAAGATTTAGCAGAAAGCTAAAGCAAACATAAAAGTCTTCAATCTTGTTTTGAAGGTGCTCAGAGTTGGGGTAAGTCTTAAACCCTCAGGGAGTTTATTCCAGCTATTTGTTGCATAGTAACTAAATCCTGCTTTCCCATGTTTCGTGTTTACTCTGGGGATAATTACCAGATTGGTCTCAGAAGATCTTAGTGTTCTAGAAGGCTTATGTAGTGGAAGCATATCAGTTAAATATGTTGGGCCTAAATTGGGTATAAAGAAATCTGTCACAGCACTGGGTAGACTTAGCCGGGAGACCATCCTGATCACATGAGCTCATATTCTGTTTCGCTACACGGCTCAGTCTGGACCTCCAGCCGCTCTCATTGATTTACGGAAATGACAATATAGTCTTGGCCAATCAGGGACTGCGTCGTAGCTGATGCTGTAAAACACAACAAGTCTCCCGAAGCAATGATAGCGATACCATAAGGGCAGTAAACACAGATAAGTGCAGATATTGCAGTATGCACCAGCAGAGTATCTTGGTGGGAAACACATTTCCGCCACATCATAATGACGTCACATCTTTTGTTATGCTGATTGGCTAAGGGGGTTTGTCCGTCAAGTCAAGAACTCCCACTACTCCCTTCATGTGTAGTGAAAGAGAACGTGAGGTCGACCAGGCTGGTCAAATCCACTATTTTATCCACTCAATGCATTTTCTTCGGTCCAGAATCCAGAAGTTTTGCTTCGATATCGTAGGACCACTCTACAGCAGGACCGAATCCAAGATAAGTATACCGGTTCTTTCTGATTCGAAGGTGGTCGGTTCCCTCTCATTTCTATGAACCCTCCATGCTCCCCCCTCCGCCATATCACTGCAATCCAACGAGCAGGACCCTGACGTCTGCCGGTCTATTCCAGCCCTCTCTTAACATCCGACACACCATACTTAATCTCCAGTGAGCATCTCCCCATCTGATGATTTAAAAGCGGACCTTTCTTATTATTCCCTCCTTCTCTTCTCTTCGCCCCCTCCTCCAACTCGAACGCCCCGGCCCAACAGAGCCAGGGCCTTCTGTGTCTTCTCCTGTGTGACGGATCACTTTGCGGTGACAAGCCGTGGAGGCCTCTACAGGCAATACAAACAGCCATCCATCACAATTCACCATGATTATAGCGGAGGGGGGGGGGGGTTAAAGGAGTGGCACTCGCCTGATAAGGTCTCAGAGAAGTGGAAAGGGAATTGGAGGGAAAGCACTTTAACCGATGGAGATCTTTTTCGACTGGCATTCCTACTGGGAAAGGGCAGCGGTATTGCTTGCTTGGTTTCCTTTTTGGAGATTGTGCAGTGGATGGAAACAAGTGGGACGAGGGTCTTTGACTTTTAAAAAGACTTGGTTGTTGGTTCTGAATGTAGCAATACAAAAGAAGCAGACAACAATTTTAAGTGATGAATAATATCGCCCTTAACTTTTTCCTCGCCAGACAGGAAATTGAAGGAAAATGAAATATACAATGTTTAGAAAACCGATTGCCCCCGAGAATGTTGTGGTGAGAACGGAGACGCTGGTCGTTTCAAAATCGGTTAATAATAATAACGTTCCAACGCTTTTCCGTTTTTTTTTCCTCCAATCATTAAAATATCTTTGCAGAGATAAAATTGCACTTCCGTGGCGCCATCTGAAATTTTTCTCTTGAAAGTACATAGTTTATCAGCAGCATTAATGTGAAATTGATGGAGGATTAAGGTGATGAAGAGGCAATTTATACGGCGGAAGCGAAAATCATAGAAAATGTGTTTACTGCATCGGGGACAATTCTGTTTTTGACATTCCGAGCTCGCGGCAGCGTGACTGAGGTTTGTAATAATTGCCCTTGACAGAAGGCAAATGTTCTCGATTCAAATGAAGTGGGTGTTACTCACTGAACCATGTAGTAAGATCCTGCCTCCACCCTTGGACTCGCGCATTCAGCTAATAATTACTTTTGGGTCCTCCGTCGAGATCTGGTTGTGTTTGGGTACGGGTTGCTGACGTGAAGAAGCAGACAGACGATCAGAAAAAAAGGAGAAAAACAGAAAAACGAACGCTGAAGTCAGGGCCGAGTGTTTGGATAGATTGCAGCTGTAGAAGGTTCACGCGCCGCTAGACTCAATTATAAAACACCTCGGCTAGCTTCGCCGGGGTGGGGAGAAGGAACAGAAAAAGAAACGGAAATTGTGTTTACCATAGCCTTGTCGAGTAAACAACATTTAAATGGATGCCATCTATGATATTCATCATTCTGTCGGCAGACTTCTGCACCTTGGTAATTTTTTATAATTGCCTCTGGATTATGTTTACCAGCTTTTGATTGAATCAATCAAACTCGGCGCGCTGCGACCAACGTGTTTCGACGTGACCTCGCAGGTAATAAACCCGCTTTTCGTTGGATCATTTGCAGTATAAGAGCTCACAATATACATGTGGTGTGTGGCGACAAAGCAGGCCAAGCACAGGACATTTGGCAGTGGATATGAACCTCATATATATCAGGTTTAACAACATTAAGATCTGTTCTAAAGATCTATCGAAGTTCAGCTTGGGGTGGGAGCCATAGTCAGTAGGGAGCAGGTGCTCAAATCTGCCTCAATCCCCCCCATGTTAACCATGGGCATCGCTCACAGATGATCAACTGCATTAGATGGCCACCACAGACAGGACCCCATTTATCAGAACCTCATCCTTCCCCCAAAACACAAATCCTCCCCTCCGCTAAGCCATCGATGAACAACAATGATTTATTAGGTATTAAGTATTGTCTTTCCTGTACTAACTCAAGCAACGCAAGCCCCCGCCGCATCAAAGTATATTTAGGGGAGGGCAGAAGGGAGCGACCGACCAAAAACGAAATGCAAAATCCAAAGAGTTTAGGATTAACGTCAATCTTAGTTGGAGGACATATTGACAGGAAACAGTACCTTTGACCTTGTCGTCAACCGCATTAGCCCTCGGCAACTTGGCAAACCTGCAGACTGAGTGTAAGCAGGTTTTCAACCCGGGCATCAAAAATTCTTAGACTATGCAGACGTTATATTGTGCTGGGGACCAGACGTTACCATACACCTACAGTGCATAAAGAAAGTTCACTGTTAACTCTTTGCTCCTCAGAATTACGCGTCAGTTCAGGTCTGTGTGAACGGCGAGACTAATGTAAACTAAAGTAAACGTTATTGTTTAAAACAGCATGTTTGATCGACCATACCCCAATCCTTTGTGCAACTTTTCAGTCTTAAAAAGACGTAAAGTTCAGCAAGAACTTGTAAAACATAGTTGGGCTAGAAAGTTGGAAGTAAGAAGCAGTAAAGTAGGGAGCTATCCAGGCAATGCTTTTCTCAGAGGCAACAAACAGTGAATGCAGGTACAGGTTGTTAAGGAGTTGATGGAGGATAGCGTCCTAACATCTTGCTCAATGGTGCAGTGGGACATTGGGGATTGGAGTCCTTTTGGGGAAGAGAATCAATTGCCCCAGAGACTATTAGACTGTCCTGCCATAGCGTTCCTTGCTTGACTTCTCCTCGATTGTTGAAGGTCTAAAAGCAAGGCCGCTCCCTTAACAGCTTCTGTGATCGATAGCCCCGGGACGGGAGCGGAAAGCCGGCAATGATGCTACGTCGCGGCTACACTCTTTGAGAACAAATGACTCCGCCTCCGTGCCATCAACAAGGAGTTAGCAAACATGGCTAGCGCTAGCTGTGGAGTTCCGTCACAGCAACAGTGGGGTCCCAGCTTCCATTTATCCCTCTTCTAATTATCCACACTTGCGTCGTGGCTAATAGCCGCTGTAATGACCTGTATCTGAGATCTAGCCTTCCTACATTCATTCTTTATTTTAACTCACTCCTTATGACACTACAAGGATGCTTCTTTTATGGGTTGCGCAATTAAAAGCAAAGGGAGAGGGGTGCTTGTCAAAAACAATTAGAGGGCCTCTTGGATGGGAAAGCCGGGACAGTTTCTCACGGCAGTAATTATCTCTTGCTGAGGCACGAGAAGATTGGGAAAAACAAACAAATAAACAACATGGACGCAAGGGGAAAATACTGCAGGGAGTCAGTCGGTGGTGGTGGTGGAGAATTTGACGTAGCGGATGATTGAAATGCGGGGGATTATTTTATAAATTATTTTCATTACAATGTGGAGACATAATGGGACAGGATCCATTCAACGTGTGCATTTTAATAGCCCCTGTTGTCCTAAAATAACCTAAATTCAGTACTGTACCCGGATTTAAAAAGTACATTCTCTTAATTAGTGGTTAAAAGGGGGGGAAACAGTAGACCCTGGTTCTCTCAGATAAATATTTTCCTCATTTGCTACGGAGCACTACAGAAAAAAACGCAATCAGCACAGTGACAAGATTTATTTTAAAAGGGGGAAGTGTATAAATAAACATTCATTAGTGTACTTTGTGTAACGTTTGCAGCGGGTATAAAAGACGCTACTGTCTTTTGAAATGTTGTTGAAAGTAAATGGAACTCACCGGAAGACGTGCGCCTCGCTGACTCTGTTTGTCTTCAAGAGCTGCAGGCTGTCCTGCCCCTGCCTGGAAGCGAAGGAGCCAATTAGAAAGTCCCTTTCGGCGCCGAGCATGTACGTCTTAGAACCAAACGTCAGCAGAAAACGGGATGCGAACTTCGATACAAAGGCCTGGACGCAACGTTTCCATTGGCTTACTCGAACGAAAACAACCATAATATATTTATGCTAAGGCCCGTTTAGGGGAGTACTATAGGAACAGAATTTGTGTGCGTAAACCCTTACCCAGGTGATGGGGGACTAATGTTGATTTCTCTGGAGATCTTTTAGAGCATTTATAAGAATTTCTCTTGAGGGAAATCAGTTTTGTTTCCAACCCGTTTTGAAACAATGTTTAATTTCAATGTTTGCCAGGAGTCACATTAGTCCACACTACCCTACACCACACAAGGTCGCAATCTCTCCTGCAAAAAGGCCCGTGAAGAACGCCACAGCTATCTTCTCCGTGTGGACACAATACAAATATAAAAAGGGAATTAAGAGGGTTTGAGTGTACAGCGTCGACCGAGCCCGGTGTTTTTCAGACTTATTCGGGGAGAAATCAGCAATCGAACCACTGGGGAACACAATGAGCTTGGGAGGGTCTTCCCAGAGTAGCTGATTGCATTATGATCTTTTCTGTGCAGCTGGCAGCTGCTTCCTGACAACAAGATGATAGCAAACTCCTGTCGCATCCACTCCAACATATTCAATTATCCACACATGATATCGTGTGAAGTTTGAGAAGACGCACACAGCCATGGTCACCACAGGAGCTATTATTAATATCGCTTGGAATACATTTTAAGTCATGCCCAGTGATTGGTGGTTTGATCAACTCAACTGATCATCGCATCATTCGGATAATTGTATTTAATGCATGGCTGGTCTCTTGGTGACCCTTTCCATCACAGGGAATACGTGAAGTTGACATCAGACTGTGTTGCACGCTGTGGTGAATACGCCATGCTTAGAGGTCACTGCCTCACAAGATGGCGCCAGGCGTGAAGTGACTTCACACTCCCTTTAGTACGTACTAGTTCAAGTATTTATGTGTTTGCACAGAAATGTAACCCTCTGCCATTGATACCACTGAATCTAAGTGCACAATGAGAGAGAGCAATGACAAAAAAAGACCCATCTTAAAGCTATCCAATCCATAGTGGGGATAGTTGTATGTTTCCTTGGCAATTTAGTGAGCCACTCATTCACCTAAGTTGATGGGGGGGATGGAAGAGAGAGAGAGCGAGAGAGAGAGATACGCAAGAGCAGGGCAGGAATCTAGTAACCGCTCTGTTCATCCGTAAGGCTGTCTCAGAGTCCCAATCCAATTTCAATAGCTGCTGTAGCTCCTGTTCCATTATTGTGATATACAAAGACACACACACTCAACAGCCCTGGGTTAAAGAAAAGCCAGTGTATGCTATTTCAATAGCATCCACACGGAAATGACTGCGCTTGTGTGTCTCCACAGAGACTCGGTCTGCTCAGAGTCTCCTCGCATCCATTTGTCTCCCCCGCTAACTGCCATGTTTGGATGTTTTGACATAATTGATTGGCTCATTTGGCCCAGGTGTGTCTCCTCCGCAGGAAACAGGCGTTGTTATGCTACCTGCCATCCTCGGTCTGGGTATTATTATTATTATTATCGGCAAAAACAGAAATAAAGGACGTTACTTTATTCTCTAGATTCCTCTAAAGTAGACATTTGCATAACTTAAGCTTCCCCCGAACAAACACTCAAGTAGCCGCTGAAAGGCGTTGTGTACAGACATGAGTCGAATACATGAATATGTAATATCAGATGAACTATCTCGACAGGAAAGTATGGCAAGAAAATTTAGATTCAACAAAGAATGAGAGAGAGAGATGGGTTTCAGTTATTCTCTTTGTGTCTGTTCTTCACACATGTGGTTTACAAAGCTGTTTTTAGAGATGTTCAAACCGTTGTCCTGGGGGCAAGCATCAATCCACCGATTGCCTTTTGAACAGCAATCATTCGAGTTTGGTCTAGACAAACACGACGCCCGACTGCAACTCAGCTACAGAACGTCACTCTCACCCCCAGGAAATGACATGGCAGATACTCTTTAGGATGTCAAATAAAACTGTATTACGGGGGGGAGGATGGGAGATTCTTTACCTACAGGCTCTTCTACAGGGGGGGGGGGGGGGGGGGGGGATGTGTGGAGTGGAGGTCTCTTATTCTGGGGAAGTGGAACACGATAAGGCAATCATCCTTTGATTCTTTCAGTCAATCACACGTCGGGTCGGCGAGCTCGCCACTCAAAGTGAATTCTGTTGTCCGTCGTTCTTCCACACGGAGAGAGGCTTGTTGTTTCGGCACACCGCGTTGAGCCGTGGTGTGACTCAGATCGGTCGCCATCCGCTGAGCTGCCTACAAGTTCTTTCCTCACCTGCAGATTGTGGTGACTCAACCTGCTCGCTGAAGACCGTGCCTCACTCATTCACCACGTCCGCGGCCCCCTCATGATGCAGAGCAATCATGTGCAAAGCACGACGGATCACAGCGCGGGGTGCACGTTCCGCTGTTCTGACGCTTTCCCCACGGATGGTTTTATGTTGTTCCACTAGCGTTCTATTTTGATCAACCGGCTTTCCATTCGGTTTATTCCACCACTGATACATTGCTTCAGACACACTGTGTATCGCTTCGACCAGGCAAAGTGAATCAAATGCACGTACTTATCCTTGATAATGTCTATGGTATGATGTCTATGCCATATAGGCCTATTTGGTGACGTTACGTTCAAAGGACATCCTTCTATAATGCAGTTGTCCCTAGTTGGTGTTCCATCGGTTTGTTGTGCAGCCCCTACATGTACAGTATATTGATGTTACACGGCAGACCTAAAAAGGAGAATCACTCTCCACAAGCTTATACTAAATCGATATGTTTAGAACCACTTTTCCGTCAGAACAAAAGTCAAACCAGGAAAACGGCAGCAGAAACCTTAGAACCATAGCAGAACCAGCGCAACGCTTGCTAAGCCGAACGCAGCAGTACGGATGCTGCTGACACTGACGGACGGGGCGGACGACAGTCTTCGTCAGGGGAGAAGGTAACTGGGGGCTGGCAGCAGGACGAAGGCACGGAGCCAGCCAGCCAGCCTGCCAGCCAGGTTCTCCTGTGGTGGGTTTTGCTTGATTAACTGCCCGCATTTCATTGGGGTTACTTACTGCGAAACACTTTCATAATGAGGGCGCACTCCAAACAGGAGAGCCGACTGGGTCTAGAGTGGTCAGCCGGGGCAGTTTCTTTCTGTCAGCAGAAAAAGGGGAAAACACAAACCCCTGGTGCCGCTCGCTTGGCTCTCAGATGGGGAAGTGGTGGAGGAGCTACCCGGCGTGGATTACTGCGGCACACTCTCATAAGAGCCAGGAGGAACTCGGTTTGAGCCCCCCCAGGTCTGAGGCCTGGCTGTAGTCAACCAAAGAGCGGTGTCTAACCTATCCCCTCCCTACTCCTTACCGACACAGATCTGAATTCCCTGCATGTTGTCTTTGGATGGAAGTGTGTGATAAATAAGTCCATGGTCTGTAGGAGTAAGAGTGGTTAAGGGGTAGAACACGAAACCATGTGTTTTGTCCTTCAGCGTCTTCTGACTGAGACAGCTCTGCTTTCTTTATGAATATTTATGAGGAACCACTGTAGAATGCATGGGATAAAATAACTGGCTGTGTCCAGACAAACACACACACACACACACACACACACACACACACACACACACACACACACACACACACACACACACACACACACACACACACACACACACACACACACACACACACACACACACACACACACACATCTCTGGTGCATGTTGTCTCAAGAGAGGGACGGGGAGAGGAGATCACACAACCTGCACAACCTCCTATGTTTGGCTGGTCAGTCAACCAATCACGGGCCAGGAAGCTTGAAGGGCTAGAGAGAGCCATGCTGGATGTTAAGAGGGCTGAAGCTACGAGGGAGGGGTGGGCGAGAGACAGCTAGACAGGCATGCTTAGGGGGAGAGGGAGGGAGACGGAGACTACAAATAGAGAGGTAGGGAGTGAGGGAGATGGATAGACCAAGAAAAAGAGAGACAGAAAATGAGAGGGAGAGAGCTAGAGAGAAGGAGAGAGAGATAAAGAGAGAGAGGACGCGAGAGTGGGAGGGAGAGAGAGCGAGGGAGAGAGAGAGATGTAGAGAGAGAGAGAGAGGGAGGTAAAGGGAGAAAGAGAGAGGAAGTAGGAGAGAGAGGAAGTGGGAGAGAGAGAGAGAGAGAGAGAGAGAGAGAGAGAGAGAGAGAGAGAGAGAGGCAGAGAGGCTGCTGACTGGCCCTGCCAGATGTTCCCGGTGAGGTCCCAGTACTAGTATTTTTAAATGTTGATAAAGTCTTTATATATTTATATGTTTGTTATGTTTGTATAGTGGTTCATATTAGGGTCAGTGGTGACATTGCGCAAAGAGATATGTCGAAGACACTCGACTGTGCACAGATTGTGGTAACAGTAACCTCAAACACTACATAAAGAATAAAGAATATTCCAAGAAATTAATATATAAATGAGAGAGAGAATTGGAGAGCAGGGGGGGGGGAGAGACAGAGAAAGAGGGAGAGCTGGGGAGACAGAGAGAGGAAAAGGGAACAGAGAGAGAGGGGGAGAGATGAGCTCTTGTCACGTCAGGCGAAAACATGAAAGAAATCTTCCATCAGCTCAGATGAAACCCATGTGGCAGCGCGGAGTGGGACACGGGGGATGCTACATGCGAACAAAACATCATTATGATGGATGAGCTGTAAGAAACCATAAAACACGCCGTGGGGATACAATAATAATGGGATTATCAATTTGAAGGAAATAAGTTAGAAACCAACTTGGTAGTCGGGAATTCGGCACGGCAAAAACCCACAAATCATCTTTACGCTCCATACAGTGTTCTGCGGGGAAACACGACGGGCCTGGTTGGAGATGGAGTGATTTACAAAGCCGGGGTTTGGTGGAGGGAGGGGTGGAGGGAGGGAGGGGATGGGTGGAGGGAGGGATGGGGGATAATGATCAGATACTCCACGTTCCTGGTGGTGTAATGGAGTCCGGTACGGCGGCGTCTTCTGAACACACTGAGATGGATCGCGGCACACACTCTCTTAAAACGTTTTTTTTTTGGTTGGCAGTTATTTATCGCGCATGTGTTGTGTTAAAGTGTGTTGTTGAAGCTGCAATAAGCCATTTTGATTTGTTTTGGTCTCTATCGTTCGATTGCGGCGGTCAGTAGTCGTACAAATTGAACCGCGAGACTCAATCAAAACACGATTGGATCAAAACAAAGTGGGCAGAGCAAAAACTGCACAGATATTGAATATCAACAGTTAAAATAAGTTTCTAACACACACACACTAATAATAAATATAACCTATACAATATATACAAACATTGCAGTACAACACACAATAGCACCGTCCAAGTAGTAGATGATGATTCCCTCCAGCTTAGGGTAGAGCTGGGTAAACAGACATGCCTGCATGCCATGTCTGCCCAAGGCCCCATTACGATCCCAGGGGTTTTCCTGAGTGCTGCAGCTGACACTGAGTGCTGTTCTCCAGATCTACGGGCTCCATCTGCGCCACCCCCTCCCAGCAGACGCATCCAGGCCAGCCCCAGCCCTGCGTCTCTCAGAACAACCGCTGCAATGTATGGCATCCTGACCCCATTTACCCTCCCCCTGACCTCCCCCTCCTCCCCCGCCCCGGCTCCCTTGACAGCCATGTTGTAGTCTGCACATACATGACATGGGCAGATGGGCCATGTGTTACATGGGCAAACATACACTTGTTCGACACACATGTATACACACACACACACACACACACACACACACACACACACACACACACACACACACACACACACACACACACACACACACACACACACACACACACACACACACCGTTTTTCGACTTCATTAACTGAGATCTGTGCGTGCACGTATCCACTGCACAATTACACAAACAGTCGTTTAGTTAACTACTTGATAGCCAGCCACATGAGAACAGGCGGTCACACCTCGTGTTCAGATCTCCTTGTGTGGATAGTAATGGCTGTCATTTGGAAGAAGCACATGCATGCACACAGACACGCACAGGGCATGTACAAACGCCGGAGCACTTACAGGCAACACATGTCCTTGCAATCTCACACACGCACCCATGCCAAAAATAACATCCCTTTAGGACAGTTATTGCATGTTGCCATATGCGTTGGCGTTAAGAAGCGCTTCACATTTGCGCAGCTACTTAATGATCACACCTTGAGGGGGATAGAGGTTAAGCTCAGGTACACGTTTCAAGCCTCGAAAACCTCGAAAAAACACAAATGAGAACCATTAGGCACAAGGTGAAACTCATGCTACAAATGTAGATCGTACCGATGCATACTGTCACCGCACACACATGGTGTGTCTACGAAAAAAGACAATATAGGTTTATGCTTACCTGATGAAACAATACCTGAGGGTACATGTGTGAGGCTACACACACAGACACGCACACACACACACACACTCATGCGCGCGCACGCAAGCACACACATACACACACAGAGGCAGAACTACACCAATGTGGCTCAGTGCGGCACCATTGTGCGTGGCTTGTTGGAAGTTAATTGCTATTTTTCCCCAATCTCATTATGACCGCTTCCACTGTGTCTGCAGTACAGGTACTCTGCAGCACTACATTGAAGTCTGCACTTGATTAGTGTGGATAAACACACTCTGTACACTCCCCAGTCTGAAGGCAGCTTTCTCCTTCTTCTTGCTTTTTCTCAAGCGAGTGATTCATCTGTGAGGGCTGAAACTAGAGCGCTTGCCAAACAGATGCCAGATGTTCACATTTTAAAATGAGGAGACTCGCATAAGACTCAGCCCTCCATGACAACACCGGATCGGGTGGTGGTGGTGGTGGTGGTGGTGAGGGCGGAGGTTGGTTGATGGTGATGGAGTCAGGGATGGTGGAGGTGGTGCTGCTAGAGATGGAGTTGGGTGGGTTGTAGTGGTAGAGGTGGAGGTTGGTTTGGTGGCGCTGCTAGAGGTGGAGGTGGGTGGCTCGTAGTGGTCGAGGTGGAGGTTGGTTTGGTGGTGGTGCTGGAGGTGGAGGTGGGTGGGTTGTAGCTGAAGAGGTGGAGGTTGTTTTGGTGGTGGTGCTGGAGGTGGAGGTGGGTGGGTCGTAGTGGTAGAGGTTGAGGTGGGTTTAGAGGGTGGATTGGGAGCTGGGTTAGAGCAGTGGAGGTGGAGCTGATGTTGGGGGTGGGGGGTGAAGGTATTGATGGCGCCGGTGGTTGGCCGTGATTACCGCCATTGCTCAAATAACAATTCAGTGAAGAGACATCAGTTTTGGTGCCTGCTTCTGCGTCATCGCGGGGAAAGTTATTCAAATGAATTCAAAACAACAGAGACAGCCACAGTTGGACGGACGGCTAGGAACACAGAGGAGGGTGAGGAACGACATGGAAAGACGAGGGGGGAGGTGGAAAAACAGACAACAACAATAAATATGTAGACGGAAGAGGGAGGGAGACAGACAGAGAGACGGAGTGAGAGAGAGAGAAGAACACGTATAAAAAACAGCATATGGGGAAGGACAAGGACAAGATGTGCAAAATGATAAAACGGTACGGATTTCCAAGTTGGGAACAACAGAAATAATTGGCAGCCAACCCCGTTTTTTGGCATGATGGTGTTGCTGATGGGAGGGTTGACCCATGCACTCACCATGGACCATGGAGGTCTGAGCATAAAGACTCATTCATACCAAATAACGGGTAATATGTATAGGTACTTCATGAAGGGGGTGGAGGTTGGTACTGGGCTCTGTGTGCTGTCTGGAGGGTCTGGTCAAGGGAAAAGCAGGCCGCTATAAATACTATGTGTATAGTGAATGACGTCTGCTTCTCGGTCTCTTCTTGTCTACGAACACAAAGACGACACCGGAAGGAAAAGGACTACTGCTTTTATTACTACCAGAATGACTCACTGTACTTCATATACTCATGCCGTTACTTCCGGTAACAGTATGGTTACCATTACACTTTTACGAAAACTACTACTGCTCTACAGCTACTGTGACAATTTCTTGTAGAACTACGACAACTACCAACACTACTAATGATACTGCTACGAGTACGACTACGAGTTCCACTACTATTACTACTAACAGTATCACCACTACTACTACGCCCACCACCACCCTCCCCCAACACCACCACCACCACTACTACCACACCCACCCCCACCACCACCACTGCAACTACCACCACCACAACTCCTTTCACCACTACTTCTACGACCACTCCTCCATCTATTACTGCGATTACATCCACTGCTGTAATCACTGCTGCAAGTCTCTCATCACTCCTCCCCCTTCTGCTGCGGCGGCTGCTATGGTGTCAGGACGGCCAGACGCCCTGTCCTCCTGTCTGCCGGCACAGCGAGGGTCTGATAAACAGCTGGGGCAAACAGCTGGGGACCTCCTCCGTCGCCCCGCCAACCCCAGATGTGGTGTTCTTCCCTCCATCCCCCCCCCCCTCTCCCTCCCTCTCGCCCCCCCCCCCTCCACCCCACGTGTTAAACAACTGTCACTACTGTGTTCCAGTTGTCTTAATGTCTCATCGCCTCGCTACCCGCCCCTGTTGCTCCTCTACCCCCTCCCCGTCTCCATCCTCCTCCCCTCCTCCTCCTCTCCCTCTGTTATTCCGACGCTCCTAATCTTTCTCTTCGCATCCTCCTGCCCTCTTCTCAGCTCCCTCCATCCTCCTATCGCCCTCCTCTTCCTCCCACCTCATCCTTCTGCTGCTCATTTCCTCCTTATGCTTCCTCCTCCTCTCCCCTCTCTCTCTCGTTCTGTCACTTCTCTCCTAGTCCTTCTCCTCCTCATCTCCTTCCTCTCCTCTCCTCTTGCCTCCTCCTCTTTCAGATCCTCCTTCCTCCCTTGCCTGCCCCTAGCCCCCCTGCTTCTCTCCTCTCCTCTCTCTCCTTCTCCCCTCTCTCCCTCTCCTCCTCTCTGCCTCCCAGATAGAAGGAGGATGAGACAGCCGGTCCTGTCAGAGGCCTTCGACTTCAGAACGCTGCTTGGAATGATGAAGGGGTGGTTTGTTTATTTGTCATATTTACCAAATGTTTTGACAATATAATTTTTATCGTCAGGCGACGGGAAATGTTCTAGGTCGGCAGATGGGCACAATTTTTTGAAAAAGGTAATAGGTTTCCCGGTGAACATAAAACGGAGTGGTAAATCGCTGGGCTTTTCGGTTGGCAGAACTTTTGTGACGGGGTTTTGAATTGTCTGTAACTGGCTGTCGAACATCTATGTCAGGTTCCCGTTTTTACATTACCAGCTCGAACAGCTCAATGAACATTTTCAAGCTTTATTGATTGGATTTATTTTGGACACTACAAATGATTTGACAAAAAATAAAAATAGAATAGTCATATAAGGGTTGACTCATCGTTATGTAATTCTGACTTCAAAACCGATGTACTCACATCTTAGTAGCTGCAGAAAAAAACGTTGAATTACATATCCATCTGAATCATGGCAAAAGCAGATGCAAATATAAACGCAGCAGTGGTAGAATAGAGCGATACCTGGACTATCAAACTTAAGGTCAGCACTGTGGCTCAGACACAGGGCATGCTCACTATTGAATCACTGCTGATTCACTGGTGATACAAGCGTCACAGGAGTTTTTAGAAGGATCGGTCTTCTGAAATCAATGCAAGAGTTTCTCATTCTAATAAGAAACTACTTTTTCAAATCATTTTAATAATAATCAACCATAGCAGCCTGTTCTAAACAAACCTTCAGAAGGTTGATGAAACGGCGGTATGTGTTTAGATGTAGATGTATCCGGGCCGTACAAGGCAGACTATTAGATTGCATTCAATAACATAAGGTTACATTACATTATGATCACATTGCATCAGAAACGTACAGCCCCTTGAGAAATAAGGATGTGCTGGAAGCAAGGTTTACAAAAACTGTAACTGGTTGCAAAATATGTGGGTTGAAAAGCTGAATTAAGTTTGCAACACAACAAAAAGAAACAAGAACAAAACTCTCTTAACATTGGTCATAATGAGTTTCATTGAGCCATGAATTGAGTCGATGGTAATGTGGTATCGTGGCCAGAGAGTTTCAAATTCAAGCGCATAGAATTGGTTTTCAATTTGGGCCTCATCCCTAATGCACAGTTTTTCCCCTCTGTAGTAAAAGCGAGCAGTGAGCCGGAAGCGATGCGAATTGACGGGGAGCGCGGGTCTATAAGGACGCCTGGTGTGAGACCCCAATGGCGTGGGGATAGGCCACACCCACTTTGACAACGCGGACAGAGTGCGGTGCTGGGGGAGGGGGGGGGGAGACAGTCTGGTTGTCTAGACGCTGCGGTCGTCGATAAAGTGCTGATGAGCCACGCCACCCGCTGAAAGACATTACTTTTCTCTCAATATTGATTTTGTATGAGCATCAACACTTAGAAAAGGTGGAGAGGAAGGAACGTTTGGAGAGTAGGGGGTTTCACTCGCAGACGGTTCTGAGTTCAAGACCCAATGACCATAGACTACCTGTTAGTGTCCTTGATAACGAGGAATCGTAAACTGATAAACTATAGCACTTTTCTAACCAGTGGCCACTCAAAGCGCTTCATAATATTGCCTAACATTCACCCACTCATGCACACATTCACACACCGTCGGCGGTGTCAGCTATGCAAGGCGACAGCCAGCTCGTTGGGAGCAGTCAAGGTAAGGTGCCTTGCTCAGGGACACCTCGACACTCTAGCTAGGGGGAGCCCGGGGATTGAACTAGCAACCCTCCGGTTACCTGTCAACCCGCTCTACCTCCTGAGATGTATTAAACAGAATGCCATTAGTGTACGTACTAATGGAGAACGACTGCATTCACTCTGCCTTGGTACTGCCAAGGCTTTGACTAGTGTACACCCCTGCAGACAGAAGTTTGGTTGAGAGTTGCCTGACATTTGGCTGTGAAAAACTGCCTCCCAAGCTTGCGAGAATCAGTGATCGGCAATATAAAGAGCTCTCCAGAAAAAAGAAACATCTATTGGTCCAGCCTTTCGGTTGAGTCAAATGAACAGGAGAGGGTACTTCTAAATATCGCTCTGAGCTGCGGTCAGTTACCCTCCAACGTAACCGAGAACTACAGCGCTGAAATGTTCCGAACCGAAAAAATAAATCAATTTGCCCGTTTAATACGCGACAACGCAACGCAGCTTTAAACGAACCAAAAGGGACGGAAAAAGCCTGCTGCGCGGCGGCACTTAGAGCGAGGGATTGATCGAGAATAACAAGCGCAGAAAAACCAGACAGGAAGGATAGCAGAACAGGAACGATGAACAGAGCGAGACAGTTTGTCATGCTAAAGCTATCACTCTCTCAATCTGTCTATCCATCTGCCCTGCTCGATTCGCTCATCTCCCTCCCTCCCTCCCTCCCTCCCTCCCTCCCTCCCCCCTCCACCCCGTCTCCACTCCTCTAATCTGTCAATCAGTGAGTCATTCTGTCAGCCGGTCAGTCAGGAACTACCGTCACTATTTATTTCCGCCGACCTGTGGATAAGGGCCATGCAGCCTCTCCACACACACATACGAGGATGTGCACGCGCATACACCCGTACAGTCACTTGCGCACATGCACACACACCCATGCATTCCAGCACGTACACACACGTGTGCACGCTGTGCACTCATATTTGTAATCACACAATGTATTGTTTTATATCCTTTTATTTCCCCTCTATTCTTTCTCCTGTGTCGGTTCTTGGCGTTCCCCCCTTTTCTCTACTTCTCGACTCATTCTCTCTCCTCCGTTTCTGTCCCTCTCCTCTCCTTCCCCCTCTTCTCATTTCCTCTTTTCTACTTTCCTCTTTCTTCATTTTATTCCCATTTCTTTGCTTCTGCTCACCTCTCTCCCCCCCCCCCTCCCCTCTCTCCTCCCCCCTCGTCTCTCCTCCTCACCCCTTATCTCTTCTCCTTCCCCCTCCTCTCTTCTCCTCCCTCCTCTCGTCTCCTCGGCTGGACCACTCTTTCCTCCCTTCTTCTCCACTCCAGAAGATTCCAATGACTCGCCCCCTCTCCCTCACCCCCCTCTCCCTCACCCCCCCTCTCCCTCCCTTTAATCCCTCACCCTCCGACCTGCTGTGGCCCATGTTCCATGGCCAGAGGAAGATTACACCCATCCATCTCCCCCTCATACCCACCTGCAGCAGGACCGGGGAGAGAGAGAGAGAGAGAGAGAGAGAGAGGGAGAGAGGGGGAGAGAGAGAGAGAGAGAGAGAGAGAGAGAGAGAGAGAGAGAGAGAGAGAGAGAGAGAGAGAGAGAGAGAGAGAGAGAGAGAGAGAGAGAGAGAGAGAGAGAGAGAGAGAGACAGAGACAGAGAGAGAGAGAGAGAGACAGAGAGACAGAGAGACAGAGTCACACACACACCACACACCCACCCACCCACCCACCCACCCACCCACCCACCCACCCACCCACACACACACACACACACACACACACACACACACACACACACACACACACACACACACACACACACACCACACACACACACACACACACACACACACACCCACACACACACACACACACACACACACACACACACACACACACACACATACGTCACCCTAGGGACCGGTGGGTGTGTTCTGTCCAGCACGGAGGACAGTGCAATCAACTCACAGGGCCTCTGCTGGGGCCGGGTAGTGGCCATGGGGGCCAGAGGCGGGGGGCCCCGAGGCTGGGGGGGGGGGGCCGGCTGGTCGGTAAATGAGCCTCCAGGTCTGGGGAGTAACCAGCATCTTGACTCAACAGAAAGGCAATGTGGGACAGAGTGCCGGCCAAACAGACGTCTGAGTCAGGCCAGGGCTGATGAGGAGTCCATCCATCAGCCCTGAGGGCGGCAGGGGGAGGAGGAGGAGGGTGGACTGGGTGGGAAAGGATGAGGAGGAAGAGGAGGGAGGAGTGGGTGGGAAAGGATGAGGAGGAAGAGGAGGAGTTAGAAGGGAAGAGCGGGTGGGAAAGTACAAGGAGGAAGAAAAGACAGAAGATGTAGGAAGACGAGGAGATAAGGAGGAGGAAGAGGAGGAGGTGGAGGAGAGGGAGGATGAGGAGGAGGAGTTGGAAGAGGAAGATTAGGAGTTGGATGATGAGTAAGAGGAGGAGGAGGAGGTGAAGGAGGAAGAGGAGGAGGTGGAGTGGGTGGAAAGGGACGAGGAGGAAGAATAGAAGGGACGATATAGGAAGACGAGGAGGAAGAAGAGAAGGAGTAGGAGCCGGAAGAAAGAGGGGGAGAGGGTGGAGGAGGTGGCGACGGAGGACGAGGAAGTTCATGAGGAAGAGTAGGGGGGGGGAAGGATGAAGAAGAGCGAGGAGTTCGAGGGACAGGAGACAGCGGTACCCAAGGCAAGGCCGGCACCATGCGGTTCAACCAGCAACCCCGCAGCTGTTTTGCGTTAGAAGGATGGCCTCAGAGATCCACAGCGCTGGGGTTGGAGCAGTATTTGTGTGTTCATGCACCGAGTGTGTGATAGATAGACCTTACCATTCCCCTTGGGGGGGGGGGGGGGGGGTTTGTCCTCTGCTCTGAACCCCATCTCTCTAGGACACAGTGGGCCGGCCGCAGCCAATCACCCCGGGGGATTAGACCCTGGGTCTATATATGATGCCTTGGTCAAGGGCACAGGCAGCTGGAGTATTGATCGCCCTGATGTGGGAGGAAACCAGAGCCGGCAGGAGGAAAACCCACCTTGACACTGGAAGAACATGTTAAGCCCACGCAGAGAGCCTCCCACTGAAGGGGATGGAACCCATGACCTTCTGGCAGAGGCAGCGTAACAAGTGAGAAACACACGTGTGTTTCTTACGCGTGTTTGCTTCTGTTCGTTGGGAGTAAAAAGAGGGTTGGTCGTAGTTAGTCGTTTTTTGGTTTTTACGAGGGTCTAGGTTCCCTGGGGAAATACCCAAGGTTTATGGTCGGATTAGACGGTGAGGCAATGGTGTTACATCTTATGGTCATCTTCAGAGCTGGAAGGTGTGTGGTTGTGTGTGTGGTTGTGTGTGTGTGTGTGTGTGTGTGTGTGTGTGTGTGTGTGTGTGTGTGTGTGTGTGTGTGTGTGTGTGTGTGTGTGTGTGTGTGTGTGTGTGTGTGTGTGTGTGTGTGTGCTATGATTAGACATGTTGCCGCACCAAGGCAATGCAACAATCCCCACCCTGCAGGGTAGTTTCCAATAGCAACCGATGACGCGTAAGGGCTGGGCACAGGGATTGCTATCGTTACCATTACAGTCTATCATCGCTTTGTTTTATACATTATTCATCGACGAGTGAACACCACGGTCGAAACAATTGGTCCTTTAATTCGTTAAAAGCCTGTTGTGCTATTCAGTGCCTTTTCACACTCAGCAACGCAACACAGCCATTCAGATCATCATAACAGCCACACTAAACAGGTAAAACAACACAGCAAATGTCAGCATTATATGTCAACTTTTCAGCGTTAAACCGGCTCTAATATCTCTAATATCGGTTCTCGTGTCGGCTGTCATTTCGTAACGTACACCGTTCAATATTTTGTGTGGCTGGATATGAAAATGGGACCCCCTTCCACAACGCAACACGAGAACACGTCAATATAACCCGCGACCACATTTATTTCTGAAAGGGAATCCCAGAGCCACATTTCATCGATTGGTCGAGCAATCGAGCAATCGATGAAATGTTGGGCCATTGATTGTTAAATTGATCAATCAACCAATCAGGAAAACAGCAGTTATCCTGACCGGTTGCAGAGCCTTTGGTGCAGGTCTTTCCCCAACTCTTTGGGGACGATCCCAAACACACAACATTTAATGCAATGAGCTTGGAAAGACAGCTTTTAGCTTTAGTGCCCCTGACTCCTGGAACAATTTACAGCCAATTCCATCATATCCTTCAACCAATTAAGAAATATTATCTTAAATCTGCCAAACTCTACCTGTAACTGTTTTAATTAAGCTATATAACTTATTTCCAGTCTAAATATGTCTGTTTGTCAATGTTTCCTTTTGTTTTTCTCTGTATCAGTTATTGTATATTTGGTGCTTTTGCATTGTATATTGTCTGTATTGTTGTTTTTGCTTTGCATTTGTTTGACTCGACATCATTGCAAATGAGGGTCACACCCTCAATAGATTCTTCGAGTATAAATAAAGGTAAAAATAAATAAATAAAATGCGATGGTACCCTAATACACCTCGGCGACCGCAGAGATCCAACTCCGACATGTCCTGAAACCACAACAATTACAGGCCGACCTTCTCCGAAAGGGCCGGCCTACCCTTCTCGCTCCCTCCTAATCAGGAGAAAAACAACGTATGTTTCCCCCCTTTTCCTCAGTACTTTATCAAGCCTCCGACATTTCAAGTGTGTGCGGCAAGAGAAGGAGGGGGCAGATTCTTCCAACCAGCCATTTTATAAACCCAATGGAGCCCGGCCCCTCCCCCCCCCCCCTCCCCCCTCTCCTCCGAAATACCCAGCACCATTCTTTTAAATGAAACCCCTTTCCGGGCGTCCTTGTTACGGAGCTATCCAGACGTGACAGCCCTGAGCCCACGCAGGGTGTACATTGACACTGTATCCGGCTGTTCCCCCCCCGCCCCCAGCACGGTGACCGGTGAATACGACCGCACAGCAGAGTGGCCTCAGACTCTGCCGTTCCGTTCCACTGCCTCTCAAACAATAACGCTGCACTTAACTCATCAGCCCTTGTTCCCTTGTGTTTACCCTGTTTGACTTCATCAAGATGTATACACACACACACACACACACACACACGGATACACACACACAGACACACGGATGCACACACAAACATGCGCACACGGATACACAGACACGCAGAAACACAGACCCAGCTGCGCGCACACACATACACACACACACACACACACACGTGCACATGGACACACATGCACACACACAAAGACACACACACACACGCAGATAAGCACGCACACAAACAAACACACTGACATGGACACACGCACACACACACACACACACACACACACACACATACACAAAACACACAGGCACTGACATGTGAGAGGGTAATGGAGATAGATTAAGAACACTATGTGTATTTGTAGAGAGATAAGGCCAACTAGCACAGTATCATGCACATGATACTCACACACACACATCACATAATGTGGATGAGTGTTTGACTGCCTCAGAGAGAGAGGGGACTCAGAGTGAATGATGAGGAGATCACAAAGTTGTAGGCTGTCAAAAAAGGGATCGAAGAGCAAGACAGAGCCGGAACAGAGCAGGAGAATGTGGGTGGTGGAGGCGGGACGGAAGAGAGATTGATAAAGCAGGACAAGTAAGACAAGTTTATTACAAGAGAGCCCTGCAGCTCGAAGAGCACAGGTTATGGAAGATTAGGAGTACTAGTTAAACTAGGTACATGTACATTTGGTAATCAGGGTTAATGCAAATGGAGACGGTTAGGTTACTGACTGTTAGTCTTCTGGATGTCAATACTTTAGTGAGTATATTGAGTTGAAAATAGATGTACATTATTAGCAGTTGCTAACAATAATGAACCATTCATTCAAATTAGTTATTGCAGTAGTAAGCAAGAACTGACCATTAACAAACAATTTATTAAAAGTAAACTAGTGGTCTAGTAATCATGTATATTTATGATTGATTAATGTACCTGAAATACATTCTTAAAGGTGTAGAACATTACGTAAAAGTGTACATATATATATATATTTACTTCAATATGTGAATTGTAACTATGGTAACACGGGAAGTCATTACTGAGACTGCATTTCATAAATAGCACTTGGTCCAATAAAATAACTTATTGTGTGTGTGTGTGTGTGTGTGTGTGTGTGTGTGTGTGTGTGTGTGTGTGTGTGTGTGTGTGTGTGTGTGTGTGTGTGTGTGTGTGTGTGTGTGTGTGTGTGTGTGTGTGTGTGTGTGTGTCAACTGGTGTATGCAGCATCAGGTTATACAGTGTTGTGTGTGTGAGTGTGTGTGTGTTTGTGCGTGTGTGTATTTAGTCGTAGCTTCCGAATCCCGAAAGCTCAATGGAAAACCTCCATATCTTTTCTTCCCTGAAAATAAAAAAGACTCCACCAAAGAGACTGGGAATTTGGGCTACAAACAAGGGTTACACACGCATAGACACGCAAATTTGAATAACTCCTAAGTACCACAATTAAAGTTGCAATTATGGTGACATACTGTATGCATACAAAAATAGCCACACGCATGAAATTGTATTCCTCCTCAATGAAATTACTCCGATTTTTGGTATGATAAGCATTATCTGTCTCATGCTGTGTTTAGTAACTAAACACAATCACTGTACAATACAGTATCCAAGACTGCGCGCGCGTGCACACACACACACACACACACACACAAAAACATAAAATGCACCCCTACTCTAACGGCTAGCGGACAGACCAAGTGATGTAAGACTGTATATGACGAAAGCACCATTTTGAACCTCCAACACTTGATAGATATGCAAGAGCTGCTTTTTGCATCTCCGTTCTGGCCAAATCAGAAATACAGTCGTCCTTGCGGCCAGATTAACAATTTAGATCCGATTTGACTCACCGAGAAGAAGCTCAGTCACGAGTGAACTTTTCCAGAGTAAAATGTGAAATGACTGAAATCCATAATGGAACACAAATGCATAATGAATACACATTGCCATCCATGAGTAGATGGCCAAGGCTAAACAATGAGGCTCACTAACTGCCAACCATGTCTGTGATATTATTTCCAAGGTAAACCAGATAAAAAAAGATCATACTGTTTATCCTGGGTTCTGAGTGGAACACCCTAGCCACTGCCCTTTCCATGAATCTGGAATGATTAAAAGAATACACTTTCAGTTTGTCTATTTCGAGTATGGCTCAGAATAACAGACAAAGAGATTTCAAGGTTTGCTTGTTGGAACTATAAAACCGCCGAACACAGCCTGATAGCTGACCCCCCCCCCCCATCCCCCCCTTAACAACAAGGACATGCCGGCCACACTCATCTTCCATGGACATGCTTATTTAAGAATGAATGGAATAAACCGCTTCAACTGCCATTTATTGTTAACAATTTCAACCCGGAACTAGAACTCATTCAAGTAGATCACTACTGATCTACTTGATCTACTCTGTCAAATTATTGTCAATCTTAATTAATGTGTAATTATATACAGTACCATTACATGAAACACAGGGGGGCTAATATGACAAATGTGATCACATTGGAGTATGAAACGGTAATTGCTTCGATGGTGCACTTGTAGGGCAGTAGAATCACATCCCAGCCATAATTACTGATAACAACCACGCCAGAGTATCGGTTCTGCTTTTCATGACAGGAAAACAAGAAACTTTATTGGAGAAATCACTGTCTCTTTCCCAAACCGCTCATCAGGGCTCCAGGATGTGGAATAGGGCTGGAACCTCTGCTGTTACCGACATAGGATGGAGAGTTTGATGCCAAAAGCGTGATTCACACAGCTTACCAAGTACGCATCATAACACGATGCGCAACTGCTGATCTGTAACTGCACATTCAATGTGTGGTGCATGGGGACAACAGCGCCTGCTAATATCAATGATTGTGAGACAAATTCCATTGGATGAACCAACAGAATTGAAGAGACACTTTTATCTGAAGCCAATTTGCAACCACCACATGGTGTGCTGATATCAAGTCAACTCCGCTATACGTCGTCAGAATCCTCCTCAACAAAACACGTCAACACACATGAAAGACACTAGCTGCGCAGTTTTGAGTCAATGTTTTCTTCCTCCCCTGTCGCTTCCGCTCAGCCTTCATGTGTATCCCCTTACCGAAAGCAGCAGCCACACCGTACCTTTTCCTTCGGTAGGATTTGGATGGTTAACATCACTTTAGCACACAGTACATAGAAGTCAAAACGCATCTATGACTACTGAACCTGACGTTAAGCGAGCCAGGCATCGATACAACTGCCCGCTTGACTGCCACACACACAGACACACACACACACACATAAACACACAAACACACATACTCACACACATATACACACACACACACAGACACACACACATGCACAAACACACACACACACACACAAGCACACACACACACAAATGCTTGGCTGAACAGAATTTTGGGTCGTGGGTTGGTCAGCAGCCAGGCTAACTTAATACGCACGTGCAACCTTGCTAGCGTCCGTTGGCAGGGACCCCTCCGCGGTGGTCTTTTCCCTCTCGTCGTGAGTGGACGGCGGTGGGTCGGCCAAAACAGCCCCAACATTGGACACGGTTTGCAAAACGTGTGTAGGCCTATGTATCATGGCGAGTATGATGGTATGTATTGCAGTATGTATGGGGATAGAAAATGATTCCTTCCCGTAGTGTCTCTCTCTCTCTCTCTCATAACTTCATGACTAAGGGTGAATCCCGTTTCTTCGCTCCAAACAAAATCTCAGCCCTACCCCTCGCTGTTGCACGTTCACGCGCCGTGGAGCCGTGTCCTGAAAGCCATTTTAAGGTAGGGTAAGGGGTAAGGGGGAGGGCTAACAACCCCTCAAAATTGAGATTTTCGATGGGCACACTCAAAGAAACTGAGAACGCTCCAGTTGTGACTTGCTCCCACAATACCTTGCGAGAAAATGGAAAATCAAGAAAAAATCCTAGGAAAAATGGCGGGCGAAAAGATGCGACAGGATCGAAAACCACAAATGTAAGTGTTTCCTATGTTACCAATCGTTAAATAAATGATGATGACCATCACATTATCATTATGCCGTTTGAATGTTAGATAGGCATTTTCTTTATAACAAGCACAACCACCAGAACTCCCGGAGCAGAGCTCCCGGACTCTCGCAGGGGTCGGGCTGCCCGCGGTCGGGCAGCCCGCGGTCGTACTGCCCGCGGTCGTACTGCCCGCGGTCGGGCTGCCCGCGGTCGGGGAGCTGCCGGGCCCATGTCCCAATGATGGGACAATGATATCCAAAATGGGACAATGATATCCATATGTTCCATGTTCAAGGGGCTCCAGGTTGAAGATAAGCTTCATTAATCCCCTGCCAAGTAATGCAATAATTTGTTTTAAAAATACTTATTAGCCTGGAGAATGGTGGATCAATGTGATGTAGTTTCCTTTTATAAACCAGTGTATTTTTTCATTTATTTTGGTAGAAATATCTATCTATCAGTTATTATATATTGTACATAACATGTGGCCATATAACTCAGTTCTCCCTAATATAATTCCTTCTTATTTATTTGTTATGTTTTCTTTCAGGAGATCATTGAGGCCGCTGCCACCACAGAGCCCATCCCTCCACCACCTCAAGCTACTCTTCTGCATTGGTAGCCCTAAACCCCCAAACCCCCAGGGAGATAGAAAGATTGAACATCCACTGATGGTTTAAAAACAACCAAGTTATTGATAAAATGTGATGGTTGATGCCTTTTTGTAATGTGCAATATTAGTTCCATTATATCACTGGTTCTTGTTTGTATGATATTTATGTTTTACATGGATGGCATACTAAGTCAAGTTCTATGTTTGGTTTTATATATTATATTGATCTTGTATACTGTTTGGTCCAAAATAAAGTTTCTGCAGTTTCTAACTGATTGTGTATCTAATCATACCGTGCTTTTCCATGTGGGTAAGGTTGAATTCCAAAGACATTCAAACTATACAGTAAAATTCCAAAGACAGATATTGTCTTAAAAGAAAAAAAAGAATAAAGATCATAACGCCATCAACGACTACTAATGACGTACTGTAACTGGGTCTTGAAGGGTTTTCGTCCCATTTCATAGGGCTAGGGTTGAGGGGTAGGGTCAAGGGGTAGGGGTAAGGGGTAGGGGTAAGGTGGAGATTTTTGTAGAGCAAGGAATCCGGATTGGGCCTAACTTCATGAATAAAGCATACAAAAACAAAAAATAATCGCATAGAAATGGCTGGTTTCGATAAAGGCATTTCTAAACCTAAATTAACATTGACTGAGGAACACCTAAAATATTTACAGATTCACACCGCAGACAAAAACAAGCGACTGACAACAACAGCTAGAATAACCCTCTCCTCAAAGGTATGAAGGAGCTTCAATCGTTCCTCTTGGTGGTTCCTCTAGGTACAAAAGAAAGGGACCTTGTTGTGCATTCTTCTCTCTCTTGGTATGCAACCTTCCAGTGTGCCCGTTTGAATCTTTAAGGGCTGTCTGAAGTGTCGGGGAGTTACCGGTACGTCGTCAGCGTTATTCGCTCGAGAGGAACTCAAAGAACCAACCGCACGTTTTGCATATTACGCCCGCCGTCGCCTGCTCTTGTCTCACGATGGATCTGAACTTTTCTCTTCCTTACCACATCCCCCGATGTTATTCAAAATAATAATGAAAACTATATTGACAGTGGAGGATTTCAAACAAAGACGGTTGGAAAGAGGCCCTTTTTGAGACACGGCCTGCCCTGTCGACTTACTAAATAGACTGTTCCAATACTTGGCAAGGGTGTCGGGACAAAAAAGAGCAGAGTGAATCGATAGGCTATAGTGTATACATATATAATGTAGAGAGAGAGAGAGAGAGAGAGAGAGAGAGAGAGAGAGAGAGAGAGAGAGAGAGAGAGAGAGAGAGATTATAGTTGAGTTTGCCTTTTTGGTCAACCTTTCTGGTTCGTGATATGCTGAATCACGTTCGTCCGTACGTAGCGTCATCGACTCCCTCTCCTAAAGACAGCTGTCTCTCCCGGGGGACACCCCGAAGCAGACGCCAACGCAAACAGGATGTCTGTTTTTAGCAGGAAGTGGACACCTCTTAATCAAGATGGAAGAGCGCCGTGCAGGGGAACTTAGCAATCTGCTGACGTGGCTTTTGTTTTGCCGTAGCGCACGGTCGCTCACCCTAAAACCTGCAAAACACTTTGAGTTCCATGATTTATGTTTGGGAGTCTGTGACGCTGCCAGCCCGCTTGCAGGGACAGGAAGAGAGGAGGGGAATAACTTTTTATTGTCAACCGTTTCGAGCTCAGCAGGGAAGAAGGAGGTCTCAGATAGGCACAATGCGACCTGCGTCACACCTGTGCGGTGTAAAAATAGCCCTCTCCCTTTAACCCCTTTTTCTCCTGGTTGTGATATAATAATAATAATGGTATTTTTTTTCTTTCCAATTCACAGCTGTATTCGAGTCTGACAAAAGGAAACCAGTCACCAGTGCGGTCCAGCTTGAACCTCCACTCTAAGGAGACACAGCTTTAGAAAATGTTTTGATCTTGCTGGCAAAGCTCCAAGGGCAAGTGTAGACGATTCCTCTCAATAATTCTCCATGGACTGGCAGCGCTTTTATTGTAAGCGCTAATTCGCCATCCCGGATGTTGACGTCATAAGGAGTTAGCTCCATCGGCTATGCTAATAATAATAGGGTAATACACGCAATAAGAGTAATTGCATCTTATAAACAGCTGTGGTCTGGCATATCCGAATATAATACCTTATATAACACAATACAACAGACAATGCATTTTTAAATGAGCTATTTTAAAAATTAAGTGCATGTATTTCCTTTTATACAATTAATCATCGTTAGTTTAGCAGACACTTTCAATCAACGCAACACAGACTTCATTTCACATAATTGTCACTCGGCGCGGACATTAGGATTCAAACACACAACCTTTCAGCTTGGACCCAACGCCCACTCGACTTATATCCTTCCCCATAATCCTGGTAAAATACATCTCCATTTTTAAGCGGTGCGAACCCCTTTGGTCGGGCATTTATCCATGCTTGGCCCACACCTGCTCGGCGGGGCATGAGACAGAGATATCCACCGTGCGTTTAAGTGCAGCAGACATCTCCGACTGCACTGCGATTGTGCACAATGAGAAATCAATATCCTTGTTCCTTATTAATTACCCGCCCTGGGCGCCCAGGCAACTCAGCCGAGGGAAACGGCAAGTGAAGTTGTCACTCTGTGTGTGTGTGTGTGTGTGTGTGTGTGTGTGTGTGTGTGTGTGTGTGTGTGTGTGTGTGTGTGTGTGTGTGTGTGTGTGTGTGTGTGTGTGTGTGTGTGTGTGTGTGTGTGTGGGTGGTGTGCGTGAGAGGCAGCGAGAGAGAGAGATATAGGGGGAGGGAGAAAGAGAGACGGAGAGAAGAGAGTAGAGAGGAGTGTGTCTGTGTGTGTGTACGTGAATGTATGTGTGTGTGTATGTGTGAATATGTGTGTGTGTTTTTCTTTTACTCCAACATGTACAGTGCTAGCATTGCTATGTTTTCCTTTAGTTGTGTGTATGCATTGACAGTGTTCTGTTTGTGTTTGTGAGTGTGTATGTGTGAATGTTGGTGCGCATGTGTGTGCGTGTGTGTGTGTGTGAACATGTGTGTGCGTGTGTGAACGTGGGTGCTTGTGTGCACACTCCTTCGCTCCACTGAGCAGCAATCTCTACCCTAAACACCAAACTCATTATGACCTCGATCAATGGACAGACCCAACGGATGGCTGATTTGTTGACTGTTTAAAAGATTCTTCTCCTCTTCTCGCTCCTCTTCCCCCTCTTCTCTTCCCTCTAGACTAATCAGGGCTCAGCTGTTTAAAGCACAACATGTTTGCTATAGCAAGCCTTCAGCCTTCCTGTATTTTTGGCTGGAATACAATATTGACAAAAATGGAATAATAGACTATAGATTATTATAATATATATATAATAATACATGTTTTAGGTTTTTTTGTTTGTTGAAGGAAGTGATTTTTTCCCCCAAAATCCTTTTTTAATAAAACGTTAGGTATAAGATACAGTTGATTATAGCAAACTAAAATGCAAATGTTGGACTTAATCAGGTGCCGATGATTTTCAAGACAAAGTACAAAGTCAAGTTATCGGTTGAAATATTCTTATATATTGATATTTCATCAATTCAAAGTTTGCATAGCATAACAAATAGATTATTTTGACGTGTGACGTCCAAGTTTAACATAGACCCTCTCTCCAAAATGCCTAACCAAGCAAATAACGTGAGCAATAAAATCCTTCCCTAGCCAGGGAGCCTTACTCAGAGCGAAGCCCAGGCTGTTCAGAGTCAAAGCTCATGAAAATATATATCACAAAAATGCAGCATCTGAAGATCATGAATATGCACTGCATGTTCTGCAGTGCATATTGTGACATTTTATGAGTTTTCTTCCCGATAGCGTAACCCGATCTGAAGTATACTTTCAGTTTTTATTTCACTCAGCTTTTCGCCCTGATTTGATTTTCTTTATTTCACGCAATGCAGCTTTATTGTATTATTGGCCTGTAAATGCATTTTTTTTTCGCATTACAACGAGTGGATTTTGAGTGGATTATTGACAGAGAGTGCAGTGTTAGTGTTGTAGTATACAGAGTGAAAAAGGAAGGGGGGGGGATTTAAAGTGACAGGCTGCAATTTTCACACTTAAATATTGTTTAGCTTCTGCTTTAACGGAAAAACGGCAGCATCTGCTCATTCCCCCCCTATGCAGAATCATCAATCACAAAGATTTGTGCAAAAACACAGCAACAAAAAAACAAAAGCGCTATCCTACAAGGCACCACGGATCACCTGTGCAGGTGCAAGCCCGAAACACACAGCACAAAGGTGACAGAGGTTATGACTGAAACGTTACTCACCGGAGACGCAGGAGCCCCCGCCCTCCCGCCATTAAAAAGAAATGTGTGTGTCTTTGTTTGCGCCTGCCCTCATTCCTTCCACCAAAATGATTGCTGGGGTAATGATCGTACGGCCGGGCCTTCATATTAGGGACGACAATGACGGTGCTTCCAGGACGCTAATGGCTGGATGGGGTGGAGGGATGGGGTGGGGGTATCGACAGACTCATTTGGAGCCGCCTATAGAGGAGGATGGGGGCGGTAATGGTGAAATAAACACACGTCCCCCCCCCCCCCCCAACCTGTACTATTTACGACCACTGCCTGCCATTAAGCAGACAATCTAATCCGAAACGACCCGCAGTGAATTCAGAAACGTGTCGATAAGGAGCAGGTGTCTGTTGATCAACTGGTAGGCCCTGGACATTAGGGAATCCAACTAGCAACCTATGTGCGTGGAGCGTCCAGCCGCTGTATGGTTCAGCGGTGGTTGTGCCTGCCTCCCCCTAGCAGACGGTGTTCAAGGCTGGGGGTTGATATTTTATGTAGGAATATATGCACAGTGTTTTTACACCAAGGTCTCTGTGCAAAGCTGCCACTGTCTGCGTCTTTTGATGTTGGTTTGGGGAGTGTATGGAATGGTCTAGAAGAGACACATCGTCACCAGAATATCTGAATAATATAAAATAGCTGTTTATATTGCTACTATATATATTACTCACTGCCTCAGGCCCAACGCGCCATGTTTTTCGTTAACACACGCATCCAATATGTTTAGGATAGTAGAGTTCTATCAGTTGAGCAAGGAAAATGACAGCACTTCAGAAGTTATTAAGAGTTAAATGATGATTGGTAATGTCGGTTTCATGTTGTTGATCAGCGACATGTTGATTAATTCTTCAGGCTTTTTTGACGACGTCCATAGGAGGTTGAAAATGGACACTACAAAAAGTAATCAGAAATGCGGATCAGTGGTATTCAGTTTACAAAATCACTCCATCATTCTCTTCAGTCATCAGCTACCAGGGTCCATCATCTCAGATGAGGTGCACCGAATGGCCATGCTAATCGCCTCCCCTTGAAGATCCAAATGAAAGTGGGCAGGTCTGTTTGCTGATGACAACCATATGGATGTTATTAAGGAGCTGGCCCAGTGTAGCGCCTCATTACGCACGCACACACACACAAACACTCAAAAGACTCTTTCTGTCTACAAACAGGGAAAGCCTGTCCTGCTTTCCCTGGGTCTTGGTTTTTGGACACCTTAGAGACACCGGTGCTGAGTCCTGGGTTTTGGCAGCTGAGTACAGTTCTCATGTTCTGTGTGGCCTTTAGTCTAAGGTCCCGGCTATAAGGTCCCATGTTCTGGCTGAATGAGCAGGGAGCAAACAAAAGGCCCTATATTGCCACACTATCAGCAGAGAAGGACGACATAATGGGAGGGAGAAGGATGGAAACCATCGCTGTTAGTTCAGCCACTAGTCGGAAACACAAAACTACAATCACTTTAGAAATCATCGATCCTTTTGCGGTGTTAGACATCCTTTTAACTGGGGGTGCCACAACTACAAATTGGCACCATGTCAAAGTGTTCTTGGGCTATTACCTTTGCCTATTATCTTTCATAATTCAGAAAAATGACAACTTCCACAACAACGTGGTGTGGGTGCTGCTACTCCCCGCAAACTCCACTTACAAATGTCATATGTTTGACTGGGTTGAGTCTTCAGTGTTATCTTCTGTGCTAAAGGTTACTTTGCACTACTCAATCAACATAATGTCTGCCACCTCAAAAGTGCATTGAATTCCTGTTTGGAGCTACATAAGAACACTGCGTTGGCGTCGAGCCGAGCTTCATTTTGGGTTGGACGGCAAGCTCCCCAAAATGGCAGCTCTTACTGCCTCAACGCAAATGTGGCTGGTACGAGGCATTGTCTACACCCTGGCCTCGAGCGTGGAGGGTTTGGAGCGAATGACACAGATGATGACTTGAGGGCTGCGCAGGGGCGTTTGAGAGTTTTAATAAAGAAACGATGGCTCCACAGAGTCCCGTGGGAACCTCTGTGCTTAAGTACTAGAGGCGGGAACACATAACAGCTGACGATAGCTGTGCGTTTTATTTATTTATTTTCCAGCATGATGTAATGTCTAAAAAGGAAAGTCTAATTCCCAACGACGCAGAAGAGGTAAAGGCCTCTTCTCGCTGACCCCATCATTAACCCGTCCATTATTTAATGTTAAATCCCCTGAACTGAAAATTAACAGACTTTAAAAGGACTGTAAGTGGACAAACGTGGGTCGCAGAATATGCCTTGTTTAGTGTTCAATATAAGATAAGTTCAAAATAACAATCAAAATTACTTTCTCTCTCCTTTACTTGGGTTTGGGTTTTCAGAGTCAAAACTGTGGCTTCCGACCAATAGCTTTATTCATGTATGATATAAATGGTTTACCTAAGACTAAGCATTTTCTTATTTTTATTGATCTTTGGATGTGTTGAACACTGAGGACCTTTAAGACGGGATTGAACCACAATGACCAACGACCAAGTCCTTCAATAGGAGCTTTCCACAGCATTTATCTGACTTAGTAATGCTAGCTTACCAATGATAATACACATAATAATCATGCAGCTCATTTGTAGAGCACGCTTCACCCAGTCAGAGGTCTTTCGTTTGGCTTTGAGGTTTTGAGTTGAACCTTGTTGACATTACTCGAGCTGCGCTAGTGAGAGGCTAATGAATTTGCCTCCCTTGTGTGTGTGTGTGTGTGTGTTATTGTGTGTGTGTGTGTGTGTGTGTGTGTGTGTGTGTGTGTGTGTGTGTGTGTGTGTGTGTGTGTGTGTGTGTGTGTGTGTGTGTGTGTGTGTGTGTGTGTGTGTGTGATGTGTTTGTGCTCTTTTGAATTTCCAAATGCACCTGACCCATAAAACATTAGCAAGTCAACAGAAGTCAGGAGTAATTATGGCTGTTCTTTTCGTTTGGGGATGCATCTGGGTTAACTGGCAGGGTTAAAATAAGCGAATACAACCGTCTTCGGTTATTTCCGCCGCAACGGACCCACTTTGATCACCGGGAATGAGCTCCAGGATCGCACACAGAGGCGCAAACGTGCACTACATACACACAGTGGCCAACCAAACAAACGGATGATACAGAATGGTCCCAAAATACACACTACGTGTGTTGCGTCACACATGTGCATACATTTGTATTATGAGACATTTTTTTATCAAGTGTCACTCAAAACCGATTGGGGCATTTGTTTGGTATTCTACCTCGCTAGCATTCTACTTCTTCCTTCTCATTTCAGTTTAAAAATGTCCTGATAAAGGTCGGCCATTGTCCAGATTTGGTTGATGTTTTTTAAGGTCCTGTTTTTTTCAAGGTCCTGTTTTTTTAAGGGGGAATTCTCAGCCTCTCGTTTTGAATGCAGAGTATTTTCCTTCCGTATTGAGTATCTGGCTATTTTTCTTTCTATCAAAAGACAGCTAACAAGCCTATTAGTTTGGGACTGGGTAGACAATTCTAAAGGCGTATTATAACAGCGAGAGAAGCTTACCCACACCTCCACAACTGATATATTATATTAGCGAGTACAAAGGACTTCAAATGCAATTTACTGCCAGAAAAGGACGAGATGCCATCCATGATACCGCAATGATTGGTAATCAAAATTTAGATTAAAAATCCACAGTTGGGTGTGAGATAAACAGATTTCATCCAGAAGAAGGGTTTGTGGTGTTTACGATTCTGCTCCTCTGAGTTCGGTTCCAAACTAGATTGAACACCAGGAGAGAAATCAAGCAGAAATATATGACAAACATCTGCCTCTATTACCTCTGCAGACATTTTCTCCTGCATTTCCATATCTCTTTCTGATGGGGAAAGTCCTGAAGAATCAAACTTATCATTTAGAATGAGATACTGCATTGAAGAAATTGGCATTTCCATAAAAACACAGATTTTCTAATTAATTTATGATATTTGTACACATGTATTTTAGAATTAACATACGATAATATATCTATTAATTTTTTATATCTAAGCAGCGATATGTTCACAGGTAATCAACATGTGATTTTGGAATGAGTAAGTATTACAACAAATTAAAGAGTAAAGAGTAAAATAGTTTAAGTCGTTTTAGTACAAAATGAAAAGATCACAATTTTGTAGACACAATAATTTGTATTTGAATGGAAAAAACTGTTTGAAACAGTATAAACTGTTGGATACTACTGTTTTTCCCCCATGCTTCTTTAACAAGAGCACCATGGGTATAAACTGAAGGTATTTCGCATTTAAAATCCTGACCACATCACATACGTGTTATGTTATTTTATGCGTTCAGTAATCACTGTCTGTTGAGCATGATGCAACAGAGTTAAACTGGAAAGGGTCAGACATTATTCCTTACCTCTCATTCCACCAGTCCCCTGGGTCAGGTTTATACTGATGGCAAGGATTGAGGTGTGTCAATGAGCATCTAGAGTCACCTGTTGCATAGCCATGTCTGGTGCATCGCTGTACCATGAAACGTTATGGGTGGGCTGTTCCTTTGTGGAAATATGGTTCCCCTTGGTCTACAGAATCCCTGGGAGGAATGTGAGTGTTTTAAATTAACGTGAAACACTTGCGAGGTGTTTCATTAACACTGGTTAGAATGTTTGTTAAAAAAAAAAAAAAAAAAGTTGTTGATTAACCGTGAATCTCATTGTTTCTGTTCACTGTTTTCCCAGTCAGTTTTCTTTTATCGTATTAAGTTTTCAGGTGAGTTTGTTTGGTAGTTATGGAGGTGGGTGTGTGTTAAGTTTGGTGTTTGGATAGGTCGGTACCTGTAAGTAGGTGTTTTTTGGATAGATTGGTTTGCAGGCAGGCAGGCTTGAGTGGTCGAATGATTGGTTAGCAGGTTTTTTTCGGGGTGCATGCTAAATTAATCACCAAAGCACCATTGAAAGATAAAAATGGAATGAACCCCAAGTGAAAAAAAACTGACGACACAGGTCTTTAATATCTGCAAGCTGACCTTCACACACACACACACACACACACACACACACACACACACACACACACACACACACACACACACACACACACACACACACACACACACACACCCGGCCACATCCAGTCCCTGTTGGATCGTCTAATGATCTGGATAATCAGGTTAGGAAATGTTTTTAAATAAGCCATTTAATATATTCAAATATTCTGTGCACACTCTTCAATTCATTTGAAATAATGAGAGACAACGAAAGGAGGGCAGAGAGTGAATGTGAGCGAGAGAGAGAAAGGAGAGATACAGAGAGAAGGGTAGATGAGGGATAGCTGCAGGAGGGGAAAGGAGGGAGAGAGAGAGAGAGAGAGAGAGAGAAAGAGAAGGAGATAGAGGATGGAGGGAAAGCAAAGGCAATTGGAGGAGGAAAGAAAAAGAGAACAAATCAAGAGAGGACTAAATGCAATTTGTCCAGCTTTAAAGGCAGCCAATGGCAGGGATGATCATGAAGGGATGTTGAAGAGGGTTTTTTTTTTAATTGGACAAGGCTTCTCGTGACATTTGCTCCTCGTTGAGAAGGGCCATGGTGACCCAGTGAGAGGGGAAGAGCGGCCACAAGTGCAAATCCTCACACACACCTTTGATTGGTATACTTTCTCTCTATATATATATAACTAGTGGCTTTAATTCAGAATAATTCCCCTCCCTGTATTGGCTTGAATCAGAGTTCAAAGTTGAATTCCCAAATATTAAATAGAAAATCTGATGATAAACATCTGTCATTTTCAGACAGTATTTGCATCTTCCATGTTACTTCCTGAACCCAGAGACGTATCAGGAGAGACAGACAGATTTGTGTCGAGGAGCTGGTATTGGTTGAGCTTGATTTAGCTTGCCAGTAGGCCTGTGGACATCAGGGATTGAACCCAGAACGTTTCATAAGGGAGTAAAACACCACTAGAAGCCACCCATCCTGCATTTTCCGTCTAACATAATCCATGTCAACAGACTTTTGAAACAACTCAACATTTGGATATTATGATGAAATATAATATAAGCCTTTTTTTGTATATTTCGCAGTGTATCTAGTGCACTGTTTGTGCTTGCCTGAGTTGATGTGATGTTAATGCACATTCAAGCCTCGCACAAGAAACCAAATGCATATTTAAACCTGACCTTTAGAGTCTAGACAAAGCACTGCGCGCCACAGCATCTGCCTTAAGTTGCTATGCCCCTTGGCTAGGTTTCCAGAAACTGACGTCACTAGAAGTAGCCATGTGATGCCAAGTACAGATTTTTCTTTCTTTCCCTCTTTTCTTTCTTTCTTACCAATAGAACTTGGAAACAAAAACGGGGACAATCTGAGTGGGTGGAAGTATGGACGTGTTCAATGCCTCAACTAATCAAGAGTGCTCACATTCAGAGGTAATGATAGAGCTGTCCGCTGAACGTTCACTAGTCGTTTCAAATCTGTTATCCACCTGCCAATTTAAACTTAAAAAAAGTCTTCCAATCAGATGGAAATCCGAGTGTCAGAAGCCGATACAAAGCATTACTTTGTGAATCCGTTTTCTACGTGATCGCAGTATATTAATATATCAGCAATGATCAACGTTGTTCTCTAAAAATGTAACAGGACACTTTTACAGGATTTTTAATGGACTCTTGTTCAATGAAGGTTAAATAAATAGGTAATGTGACGGCTCGGCTGACAAACCTGAAAGACACAAAGTGACCGCCATCTCCTGAGGAGTAAATATATTCAAATCTAAATGAGTTTGGAGAGTTGAAAAGATAGTTGCTCGGCACTCTCCAGGCCACTTATTCATTATGCATCTCATCATTCCTCCACGGTCAGTCACCCCGCCATCCAAATCACTTTCAACTCCTTTTCTATTGCAAATGAAAACTTATTTTGTAATTTTACTTTCACCATGAGTTGTTGGACTTGACTGTTTCGCTATTTCAGTTTTAAACAGGCTTAGCTCCAAACTATCCCTCTGACCTTCTACAACAGAACGTCCCATCAAGGTCCCTCAGGTCCTCTGACCTGTTCCTTCTAGGGTCCCAAGATGGATGTTTAAGCAGAACGGAGGGCGACTCCTGTTGTTATAGGTCCCTAACTCTGGGATGAGATGCCTCTGCATGTTAGGCTGGCCCCCACATTGCCTGTTTTGAAATCCTGTCTTCACAAAAAACATTTCACGCATGCATGCATTCGCACACATGTGTACACACAGCGCAAACACACACAAAACCGGCCACATCCAGTCTTTGTTGGATCGTCTAATGATCTGTATAATCAGGCAAGGAAATGTTCTTAAATAACCCAGTTAATACATTCAAATATTCTGTGCAGTTGTATCCTCAAAACTCTTGAATGAGTTGCCTCTAAGTATGAGAGTTGTACTTCTTTATTATGTAAAAAAATATATGAATAGAGTTGATTTGATTTTATACTCTCAAAGTACACGAAGTACTTTGTGCAGGTCAACTATCTGTATTCCTATTTTAATCCTCTTCACATGACAGCGACCGCTGGAGGCCATTCCACTAATCATCCCAACTCAGATATTTTCTTTGTCCAAAGGCATAACGGGGATGTCTTACTAACTTTCTCCAACTTTGGGTTGGTTTGATCCAACTTTAATGCAGTGTTTAATAAAAAAAGTAAACACAGACATCATGCTGCTTAAGATCCGCAACAATGAGAGTTTACTGCAAAATTTCAGTTCCCTATGGACTAGCATGACTCAGCCCAAACTCGAGCCAATCAGAAGCAGGCAATCACAGGGTTCCTTTTTAATCAGTCTCAGAGCTTTATAAGACTTTAAATTATTATTCTAAAGTCTGATATGAGAGAAGTTTAAATCTGGGTGAACGGGTTGTTTCACTTTCTCTTTTACAAGCATTTGTCTCAACCAATCAGGGTGCTTGGATCTGTAAGTGCATAATTGGCTAACAGCAAACACAAATTATGCCAGCGCTCAACTCTTTACCAGTGGTAGGAAAAGCTGAATCACCCTCGAATACACCCGGGCAACCTGGAAAAAAAGGGTCTTCTGTAGAGGTTTCCAATCAACACCATGGACACTACGGAGGCCACTGCAGAAACACGCTTATAAAATAAAATCAAGGGCTAGAAGCTAAACCCACGCGTGTGGCTTAGCTTCTCCTTGGTAGACCATCTTCATAAGGACACAGGAAACAGTGTGTTGTTTACGTCTCCCCTCCAGGAGTTCTGCTATCAGTTGGTAGGACTGCTGGACCCGAGATTACTGTTTAATCGTCTCGAAAGGTGAAAGGCCAGGGCATGTGTCAACTTCAGACCGATGTTTAAAGAAATGCCCCCTCACGCTATACTGCCGGGTCATCTCATTATTTTTCCTTTGTCTTTGAAGAAGCAGCTACTCTCCGGAATGAACAACAAATCCCGGACTGCGGTCCGGAAACGAGGATTGCCGGTCTGACCCACGCTTTGTGTTAGTGGGAGGATAGAGAATGAAGGATTGTTTTAAAAAAGGAAAATCTTCCTCCAGTAAGGAGGAAAGTCGCCTCGTTCAAGGGGGGCGGGGGGGGTGGTGAAGAAACACACATTCAGGCATCGAGGCACCCTTAAAGAAGGCCCTTATATATATATGCTGGAATATACAGTGAAACCAACTCTACATATACATATGTAGGCCTATATATAGCTATATACAGTTTTTTCTTTAACCTATAATTAAGACAAGGAGAAAAACACGATATTCTCGCTTCGGTGTTCATTAGAACATGATCACAGAAAAAAAAAAAAAAGAAAGCCATGCAGCTATGAAAACAGACATCTTGATATGAAGCCTACTGGGTTTAATGATTACAAAGGTGAGACAGATAAGGTAGGACAGAGGCTGGTATTAGCATCATGGGCTTAACAAGACAGCGGCGCGCAGGCAATATGCAATCAAATAAAGTGCGTCTCAATGGAGCTCGGATGGGCTGCGCTAATTGCTTTTCTGAAAAGGCGTATTAACGGTACATATTGATGTGGCCGGCGTCGATAGCGACGGTTATAAGAAAGCTCCACAGTTTAACCTCCGGCATATCCTTTTTCTGTTGAATCCTGTCACTTAAATGCTAGTTCCCCCCGTTATATATATATATTTTTTTTATTGTTTGATCTTTTTTTTTTCTTCCTGGCAACACCGCAAGCCCCTGTTTAGTTTCCACCCTGAGGAATCCCTCGTTTATCAGGCATGGATCGTCCTGTCTGCACCACTCCACGTCTCCTCTCATGGCCCCGGTTGATGCGAGTGCGTCTCCAAACTTCTGAACACCAGGCGCAGGGCTGAGGAGACTCCTGGGCTTCACACTCGATGAGATCCCACAACAAACGTACGTCGACGCCCATGGCCTCTTATTTACTCCCTGCTCATCTCTCTGTCTCATTCCATCTTCCTCTTTCTACCAACACCCTTTCTATCGCGTGCTATTGTTGTCTATGTAGGTTGCTCTCTCTCTCTCTCTCTCTCTCTCTCTCTCTCTCTCTCTCTCTCTCTCTCTCTCTCTCTCCCCCCCTCTCCACTCAGAGTGGGCTCTGCGTTGTTCCCAGTGAGTGTGGGTTCACCAGCGGGTAGCAGCTTGCTGTGGATGATGGACGGGCCCTGCCCCGGTTCCTGACACACCTTCTGTTCTTACAAGCGCCCCTGCTACTCCTGTACGCCGCTGCTAAGCCCTGCTGCCAGCGCCCCCAACCCACACCTCCAGCGCAGCCACAAGATAACACGGACACACACTAAGACCCACACAGACACACACTGTAAGAGGGTATGTGCGTGTGCAGTGCATTGTGTGTCAACCTTCTAGAAGGGAACATAAACGCTGGATTTTATGAGTAGGAACCATGTCACTCAATTCATAATCACCGCGACGTTACTGTGCTGTCACTGATTGGCCGACAAGGACGAGTCACAATGGGTTTCATCACACACCTGTGTTTCACCGAGAGAAAGTTGCTGTCATCCCACCAGACTCGCATGAAATATGCACCGGTCGAAACGCGCGCAAAACAAACACAAAAGCAGACACACACATATGCCACACAACATATGGCTCTCGGGCTGACGCATCGCTGCGACTTTGCTTTCTTAGTCCTCAGGGCGGTGTGTGGAGTGTGTTGCGACGAAACACGTTACAATATTCATGTGTGCAAGGTATTTTTTGGGACACGGTAATGTATTCAAGTCAGCGTGCCACGGCAGAACACACAGTACCCTAGGTGGGTGAGCCGCCGCGGCTACGCTAGCTTGTCTTCAGGGCGGTATGGTGGAGTGTGTGTTGCGACGAAACACGCTACAATATTTACGTGTTTATTTTAGGACACGTAGTCAATAGATTCAAGTCGACGTATGACAGCAGGAACCTGTGTCAGAAGCGGCTTTCTGTTGCGTGGGAAGATCGGAACCTGGAAGATGCTCAGTGCTGCGTCGCAGAGAAACACGACTAGCCCTGATGACGGGGAACCACCCAAAGCTGGATAATGTAAAGCACATGACCCCAGACCCCTTAGGGTGACTCCAGCACCCAGAGTTTGAGTGGAGACTTTGTTTGTGATGATGCTGGTTTGGTCGCAGATGGCCGTCTGGATATGGACACTTTTCCGGACACAGTGAAGCAGCTTATCATTCTGAAGGTCAGTCAGTCACCTAGGGTTGTGATCACAAGCAGCCAAACTACTTCAGAACATTAAGGCCAAACTACTTGAGAACACAGATCGAACGACTACAAGCAAGATAAATAACTCAGGTTTCCGGATATGCGCCTATTACCTTGAGAAGAAAGGATAAATAAACACGATTCCATGTGTAAAGAAGGCCATTGAGCACAGAGTTCTTGGAAAGGCCAGCCTTTGAGTGGTAGAGGCACAGTGTGACGTTCATGGTTCATTGGTGAACCAGCCCCCTGCATCTGTTGAGCTCCTTTCCTCCTCTGGGGTTGAGAGCCACCACTGTAATCCACTTGACTGTCAAAACACCCACAATGTAAATGAGCTGATTGGAACAATGGGGGATAAATGATTAATGGCCCCCATGAACAAACAGAGGGAGAAGCATCCATCTCCGAGACAATGTTTGTATGACCCGTCGTATTTTAACAACAGCACGCCGTCTTCAGTCTGTAGCCAATCAGATATCCGAGTCGCAAGATTTATGTTCACACATGAAACTATTCGTATCGGCTAAAAGGTGTATGCTCAAAATTGACTCAAATCAATCAACATGCTGTTCTTCACTTCAGTTTAATTAATGTTCTCTCTATATTTATGGAAGCATTCCTCCTCTATATTTCAAGAATAATGAATGCCTACAGCGAGTTGATTTGATTCGCCACAGTTTATATTTACTTGGCAACCATTTGTTCCCAGAAAACACGTTTTAGTTGAATAAGACCAGATTTGCCAGTTCGCTAAATAAAGCTAGCTCCAAAAAGAGACGGGGGAAAGGTGCTAAAGCTAACTTCCTACCGGTTATGGATGGATTTCCTGCTTGCCATCCACACATCCAACCACACAGTGTGTGCTACACAGGTGTTCTTATGTTTTTATTGAGAACGCCATTATAAGTAGCATTAGAGTAATCACTTCAAGCACACAACATAATCTTGTGTTAGGAGTGTTGGGAAATAACCTGTTCTTAGTCAGTCAGGCAATTAAGAATACAAAAACAAGACATTCATTGCTGAGTGGGTGTCAGAATCAATGTCCTATGATACAATGCAGCCCGAAATTACAATTTAAAGTGGACTGGATTATAATGCGTTAATACATTGCACGTCACTTTTAAGACAGAACGCTATGTTATCTACAAATTTTGATGCAGAAAACCCATGTAAGCTTGACGTGGCGTGTTAGGAGATCGTTGAGGTACGGCCTGACCTTATACCTGCTCATTATGGTGTGACAGGTCCCACAGGTGTGATCAAAACAGCGGGACTATACCATGTCAAGTCTGACACCCCCCGCATTTCAAACCCATTAGTGCTGCTTCCCTGGGTCCAGCGTAATGGGCCTCGCTCCAACCCCCTGGAGCGAGGACCTCACAGCTAAAAAAGTGACTTTGGTCCACTGACGTTGTCTATCAGAAAATCTAAGATGTGCTTTATGAATCCCAGAAGGGGAACTAGGATGTGACGGTAAAACAATATTTTGAATAACACAGAAACGGCAGCCGAAGCTGTTTTAATTGTTGACAGGTGGCCCGAATCCTTCCTTTTCCCAGTTCCTGAAGGCGTTTTCACTATTTTACCTACAGCTCGCTGACTCGTGCTAACTGCTTGCTACTATTCGCCATTACAATTCAGGCGTGTTCAAACTTCATTCATTTAACGAATGCAATTCTTTCGACACGACTTGCATTAGATTCACAATCGACAGGTCATTAACTCGTACATAGGGTAGGTAAGGCTTCTGGCTCAGGGATACCGACGGAAAGGCAGTGGAATCAAACCCACAACCCTTACAGCTGGGAGTCAGTCACCCTGGGCCGCTGGTCAACAAACGTCCAACATCAGCAGAACAGTCAGTCGAGGGATCACCTGTCTACGGCTAGTCCCCCAGAAACGGCAGAGCCAGCACTTTCCCAAATGAAAGGGTACCTTGTTCCTTGTCTTGCAGTTTGAAACGTGTGCCTGGTTTCCCTCTTCGCTCGGCGACTCAAGGCCGAGTTGTTTCCCCTGATTGGATGCGTCAGATTGAACACGCACCCGCACACACGCGCGCGCACACACACACACACACACACACACACACACACACACACACACACACACACACACACACACACACACACACACACACACACACACACACACACACACACACACACACACACACACACACACACACACACAGGGCCGCACCTGAGGAGGGAGCAAGACAAGGTTTGTTTTGAGCGAATGTAATAGGAAAATGGCTCCCATAATGGTCTGTGTGTAGACCCTACATAGCACTGTATTGTATGCAGAAATCACCTCACTGGTGGAACAGATAACAAACTTTTAGGGAATAAGGGGTGCATTCACCGTCCCCATGGCTGTGTGCTTTACCTCGCTGAGTGTCGCAGCCGGTGTTTTTGGTAAAGGTAGTCACATAGGGTGTGTTCACAAGCACTCCATCCTGGTTCTATGTTTTTATGTCGCCACGGGGCCTTTTTGTGCACGCTGTGTTTTGGAGGGTTGATAAGCATCTTATAATGGTAAGTCCTCCTATATTTAAATAGACGCCCTACTCTTTTTGACAACAGGTGACCTTCACAAAAACAGAAGGTCATATTTTGTCTGGCTTGCCGCCAACCTGTTTTCTACTTTGGCGAGACAATCAACAGGTACTGATTGTATTTTGTGGCTCGTAAAGAGCACATCTCAAGCCTATTATTCAAAATTGTAAACTCTAAATCTTGAAAAAAACCAAAGCAACATGGCAAAGCAAAACACAACAAAATAATGTATGAACAGATATCTCCATCCAAGTCCATTGCTTGTACGTGTGTCTGTGTGTGTGTGTAATCCCCGCCTGGTATCCCAGCACATAGTCAGTAACACTGCTGACCCTGTTAATGTATACAGAAATCAGAGGCTTTCCCATGCAAGTCTCTCCGTCTCCAGTGCTTTGCTGGAGTAATTGAATTTAACTGGAGATAAGGCTTTTGTACAGCACATCCTTTAACTGTTCAGCCAAAGCAACAGGGACGTGGATCAAAGTTAGAGGGCCAAAGAAATGAGGGGGAGGGAGAGAGAGAGAGAGAGAGAGAGAGAGAGAGAGAGAGAGAGAGAGAGAGAGAGAGAGAGAGAGGAAAGTAAAAGAAAGGAGGGGGGGTGGTGGGGAGGTAAAAAGCATGAGAGGAGAACAACCACATTCTTACAGCTATAGCTGTAAATATGTTTTATTGCAAGGGAGTTGCTTGCATGGCAGTGGCATTTTGAAAAACCCATTGTGTGTGTGTGTGTGTGTGTGTGTGTGTGTGTGTGTGTGTGTGTGTGTGTGTGTGTGTGTGTGTGTGTGTGTGTGTGTGTGTGTGTGTGTGTGTGTGTGTGTGTGGGAGGGAGGGAGGGAAGGGATAGTTTATGTAATATAGACTGACAATTTTTAAATGGCGACATCATTCCAAAATGGATACACAGCATTTTGAGAGTGAGGCATGTCAGCCTCTCTCTCTTCTTTGGTCCTCTCCCTCTCTCTCTCTTTCTCTCTTTCCCCCCTCTCCCTCTCTCCCCCTCTCCCTCTCCCCTTTGGTCCCCTCTCTCTCTCTCCCTCTCCCTCTCTCTCCCTCTCCCTCTCTCCCTCTCCCTCTCCCTCCCTCTCCCTTTCCCTCCCCCCCCCCCCAGCTGTCGTCGTGCATAGGGGACCCTACAGAGCCACACCGCGGCTGGGCCCTCTGTCGGGAACATCTAATTAGTTCCACTAGGGGCTGGAGGAGGGTGGAGGGAGGGTGGGGGGGGGGGGCAGAGGGGGAAGGTGGGCTGGGACTCAGCACCGCCCCACCCTAGATCCTATACTTGGATTGTGCACTCAGCGTTAAAATAAAATGGCCGCTGGCTGGGCTTTAATTGCGAGCAAGAGCGTGCCTCATGTGTCCGCCAGTCAGGAGGGGGACTAGTGTGTGTGTGTGTGTGTGTGTGTGTGTGTGTGTGTGTGTGTGTGTCGTGGCAGGGCTCCGGTATTTTCAAAGGCACCAGTGATGTAATTTATTTAGGGTGTGTGCGTGTTTGCTTAAGTGTGTGTTCATACAATTTCTTCATGTGGCACCAGGGGTGAAATTTACTTCTATGAATGTTCATGAATCTAGGATGTGTGTTTTTGTGCGCGTCAGTGAGTGAGAGATTGTGTAGGTTTGTGTCTGCGGAAGACACACATTGCGTGTGTGCGCTTATGGGAGCTTGAGAGAGATGCAGAGCGAAAAGGTGTGTGTGCGTGTGTGTGCGTGTGTGTGTGTGTGTGTTTGTGTGTGTGTACACATGAATAAAAGATGCTTCCAAAGACTTGGGAGCGGTGAATTATTAAGAAGGTGATAACGAGGCAGGGGCCAGGTGTGGGGTTCCAGAGGACAAGGTGTGTGTGTGTGTGTGTGTGTGTGTGTGTGTGTGTGTGTGTGTGTGTGTGTGTGTGTGTGTGTGTGTGTGTGTGTCTGTGCGTGTGTGCGGTGTCTGTGTGTCTTTCTGAGTTTCCACAAAGAAAACTCATTTTTTTTAATAAAGAGATGGCACATCCAGAGAAACAGGAAAGCACACTAACAAATCAACAAACCTGGCAGGGCAGGACTTTGCGGATGAGAGACTCAGAGCCACTCTGTGCATACGAACACAGTGTCTCAGCACATGTAGAGGTCACAGACATAAATACAGAGGCAGGGGGAGGGGGGGGCACAAAGCCAGGACCTGATGCTATTCAGAAACACTGAAGGAAGGGAGAGAAAAGAAGGCTATATTTAAAGAGAAGGAAAAGAGTGTGCACAGGGGGCAACTCAATGGGGAAATAAGACCATGGAGAAGGACAAAGAAAAAAGGGTATGGATTACAGCGATTGAGAGAGAGAGAGAGAGAGAGAGAGAGAGAGAGAGAGAGAGAGAGAGAGAGAGAGAGAGAGAGAGAGAGAGAGAGAGAGAGAGAACGAGAGAGCGAGAGAGCGAGAGAACGAGGGATACAGAGAGACGGAGAGACAGAGAATGATGGACAGAAATAGAGGGATGGACGGAGACAGAGAGAGGGATTGAGTGAACAGAGAAGGAAATATGGAGAGTGTCCTGAGATGCTGAGCAGACTGAGTAAGACATCTGAAGGGGGGTCTCCGAGGAGGCCTACCCCCATCCACCCCACTGCCAAGAATTGGCAGCTGCATTTTCAGCTTCCGACCCAAAATCCCTTAACCGTGTGAAGTCATCTCTCCAGACGGTGAATTAGCCACGACCTCGCTAAAACCACCGGCAAATTTACATACCCATCTTCAACCAGAGATGCACTGCGTTGCCAGTCAAATGTTGAGCATAATCTATTTATTTATGTATGACCTCTACTGGAACTAAGAGCATCGCACTGGTGCTTCCAGAATGTCCGGTCCCTTTCTACAAATTGAAACAGAATTTCTCAACCCTCATAACACGCCATGTGGACAGCTCCCAGCATGCTGTGGCAAAGACATGGCCCAAGAATCGCACACGCATCGCACACGCATCACACACGCATCGCACACGCATCACATATCCTTCCAAAGCGTTGCAGCTGTGACAGTCCCAGCTACTGAGAACCATATTCGAAGACAGGGGGTGTGGCTGATTTTGCATCATACTTCAATTACAAGTGGAATTTTGATTTAGCGTTTAGCCCAAAGCACAAAGAGTGTGGATTTTATTTCATATGTATAGCTCAACCAAAAAAGGAAATGAAATAACGTCACCCGAAAGGAGAAAAGCAGAAGGAGGGCGAATTTTGCTAAGGTTTGATTTTTTTCGTCTGCATGCTTTGGCCTTTGGACTACAATTCCCAGGATGCATCACACATTATCTTCACAGGGTGGGGCCTATAATGGTTAACCTCCAGCCTCTGTCAGCATCACCTCCACAAAGCAACACATGAGCCGTCTCCCAGATGCTTATCTGAGCCCACAGAGGGTCACCTGACGGCGGGGAAAGTCAAACAGATCACCTGACAGAGGAGTGATCGTTAAACACACACCGCTTCCATCCCAGACAGGAAGAGGAAGCAGCCTTCCTCTTGGGAGGAAGGGAGGTTGTCTGGAACAATGACTTCTGCGGGTCTCGGCTCATAAGTGGGTCACTGTGGGGAACCGAGTGGGGTAAGGGATACGGCCGACCGCCTGTTCAGCCTTCACCTAGACTCGGCATAAACCACCCCCTCCCACCCCTCCTACCTATTGTATGTTGTACGTCCTGGCACTTAATTTACACACTTATTGTATGTCTTACTTAGTTATAGTACTTGGTTGCGTAGCATCTTATCCTAGATATTTTTGTTGCATGCGGGGAATGAGTTAACCTATCGATTGTTCGTGCTCTGCACTTGGTTCTATGAACGAAGATAATTGTTATTTACCTTTTTTTTGGCACCTTATACGAATGCAGTGCTCATTTTACTTCACACAGTATTCAGGGGATGCTATGGCCCAAAGAGCATCCACAGGTGGTGCACAGCAGGGAAAACAGTTTGGTTGTAATACCTCCACATGACCGTGATTCCAAACGACCACAACCTCTGAGCACGTCGGAACACTGTAAAGAGCCAAAGACCAGAAGGAATGGATACAGAGCGCGCATAAGTGAATTAGCATTTAACAACCTACTCCTCGCGCTTCACCTGCTCGCCATTTCCCAGCAGCCTTTGCGGCTGAGCTCTCTGTTGTGCCGCTTGACAGACAGGAGGAAGATGTCCGGAGTCTGACGGAGTGCCAAGGCAAAGCACTTTAATGGCGCATTAAATTTGATGCTTTGTGTGTGTGTGTGTGTGTGTGTGTGTGTGTGTGTGTGTGTGTGTGTGTGTGTGTGTGTGTGTGTGTGTGTGTGTGTGTGTGTGTGTGTGTGTGTGTGTGTGTGTGTGTGTGTGTGCGCGTGCATATGTCTGCGTGCGAGAGTTGGTTCTTTGGGTGGCTGGACCCTGAATGCTTCTCCTGGCACTGGTCCTACGCCGCCCGGTGTGAACGTCCTGTAGCCTGGGGAGCCTCCCTTTGTGGTGGATACAGCCGTGCTCCCCTTTCTGGGTAATGCTCCTACTCGGGAGGGCCCTCTTAGGTACATGTGTTGAAAGTCCTGGCTATCTATTGGGGGGCACTCTGAACGTCCCCAGGGGTCTGAGGGGGATGAGGACGCTGCTGGGACGTTTTGCACAAGTTTGTCTCCATGAACAGTCCATGGCCCGTCCTGATGTGGACGTAGCAGTGCTGGAGGCTGCTCAGCTTCTGAAAAGGGAACCGGCGAAGAACCGAGGAAGAACTATGCCCCATTTGTCCTGTAGGGGGTGTAGTTTCTCCCGAGGTCCACTGTTAGCTCCTTTTTCTTTCAGAAGGGGGGGGGGGGTGTTGTCCAGACACCAGTGAGCCCTTCCTGTGTCCTTCACCCTCTCCTGGGGGATGGGGGGCCGGGCCTGGCTCTGCTGTGTGGTCAGTCCACTGGACGAGTGTAGGAGCAGTGGTCTATCAAGTTTGTGTGTGTGAGTGAGTGAGCCAAGTGTGTGTGTGTGTGTGTGTCTGCCTCAAGTGTGTGTGTGTGTGTGTGTGTGTGTGTGTGTGTGTGTGTGTGTGTGTGTGTGTGTGTGTGTGTGTGTGTGTGTGCGCGCGCGCACACACACACACACACAGGAGAGCGAGATAGAAAGATAAAGATATGCAATGAAAGGTGTGTTAAAACGACAGGGTTTGCTTCTCAAATCAGTGAATGTCATGAGGATCACCGATCAGACTCACAAGAAGCAACCATGAGAACCGACAGACAACATCAACATCTCCCCTCGGTCTTCCTTTCCTCCTCAGGCCACACAACAAAAACACAAACACCCGGTTTATGTTTAATGGCCGCCTTCGCCTTGTTCCCCACGGATACGTGGCAAACAGCTTGTAGCGCGCAGCCACACCTCCGGGTGCTGTTCCCGACAACGACACTCTCTAACCAACAGAAGGGCGCCCGGCAGACTATATTTAGCTCAATTAAAACGGCTTCTCCGGCGACACGCACGTTCCCCGCACGAATCCTGGCTCCTATAAACAAAAGGCCGCGATTCACAACCCGGCGACGTCCTTCAACAAAAGATTGATATTTTTTTACATTTTCATTTAGGCCTACCAGGCATGTTTGCCGACGATCATACGGACGTGGACTCAGACAAAAGTGCGGGGAGGGGGGGGGAGAGAGAGCCGGCCACTTTTCTCCTCCCCGTTTACACTCGGCTTATTGTCCATCCCCCACGCAGAGTTAATCGAACAAGGAGGAAGAAAAAAAAGGAGTCCATTGTGTCGTACCCATTTAGCTCTCCGACACGAAATGAAGAGATATGAATTAACGCGGCGACGTTCCTTTAATCTCCGGCACGCAGCGAGCGAAGGCTTCCGCCGGGGTCGTCTGCCCGCGCCTGGCTTAGTGCCAGCCGCCGCGGTCGTTGATTAAGGAAAGTCTTAATTGAAGTCGCCGGCTCGTTCATTTGGGAGATCTCTCCGGCCCTTCCCCCCAGCTTGGATAGGGAGGCTGGCGCTGGGGCCATCTTGGGTCTCTCTCTCTCTCTCTCTCTCTCTCTCTCTCTCTCCCTCTCTCTGTCTGTCTCTCTCCCGTCTCTCTCTCTCTCTGTCTTTCAGTCTCTCTCTCTCTCTCTCTCTCTCTCTCTCTCCACAACTCTGTCTCTCCCTCTATATCCCACCCTCATCGATCTCTTCCCTTCCCCCCTACCTCTCTCTCATCCTCTCTGTACATCCCTCTCCCCTCCCCTCTGCATCCTGCTCTGAGCTGATAGATAGATAAAATAATTATTAATTCATAAGTGAGTGTTGACCAAAGGTTTTAATTATTCAACCAGACGTGGAAGCGAGCAATAACGCTCAATCCCAAACAGCATCGATCATCATTGTTATCACTTGATGAGAGAGATTACGGATGATCAAGATAAGATAATGTAATACTACTAATGATTCCCCCCTCCCCATACAGGACATGCAGAATCGTATTAGTTCCTCATTATGACTCCTTAATACTTTATAATACAACCTAGCGAGTGACACATCCACATCTCTGAAGCAGGGAAACAAACTGGCATGTTCCCCGCGTGTTTCGGTCGAGATAGCCCCGACGCTGTCGGACGCTTTTTGAATATCATATTCCTTTAGGTCCCCTGGGTTTGGTTTTAAAACACAGCGTACACAAAGTGAAACCATTCACTGTGCGGTCTCCCTGCCGTGTTCTGAAAGGGGTTCCCGGGGGTTAGGACGAGAGGGGAGGCAACCACACACTTATTGACATCCTGCGGAGACACAAAGTGTTCGCCTCCATTTTCAGTTGACATTTGATGTGATCTTGTGAGTAAAAAAGGGAAAAAAATAAAGTCCAGGAAACCAAACTGTGGAGTAATAAACACAGGTGTTGGAAGTTATATAGATGTGTTTTTACTCAACACAAAAGCCACAATCTACTTAAACGATACCAAGCGAGCTGATCGATTTGGACTATTTATATCTCATTACCAAGCCGTGTCATTTATTTTCCTTTCCAACTGTTCAAGGGCCCTTCAAACGACGGCCATCTTGGCATGCTTGTTAACTGCTATTGTGCTCTGGGTCTCCTTCTTCAAGTACCGAGGCAGAGTGCCGGAACCAGGAGTGCCAGCCAGGCCCTCTCTGGGGCCCTCCAAACGAACTCTCTCTCTGGGAGGGTCACCTGACCACACCCAGACCACCGGAACAGAGCAGACCAGCCTGAGACTTGCCCACACACACGCACACACACATGAATGCATACACATTTCCTTAAAAACACACACATGCACACACACATACACACTCATGTGAGAATGCATAGACATGTCCTTAAAAACACACACATCCACACACACACACACACAAAACACACACACAACGTAAGAACACATGTCCACACAAACACACACAGATACATGTACAAATGCATACACACAAAGTCTCACCAACCACAAATGAATGAGTACTGCAACGTTGATGGTTTGCGATGACCTAAGGTACATATTCACGCATGTATAGATACAAGCACAGAAACACACACCACACACACACACACACACACACACACACACACACACACACACACACACACACACACACACACACACACACACACACACACACACACACACACACAGTAACACTCAGGGATGCACTCATACTCAGATACATAGCAGGTCTGCTACAGACCATTTGTATCTTATATATGAAGTGGAATAGCTAAACAAGGTCGACTTGAGGTGAAAGCCAACATTTTAATTATTTAACATTTGTTCTTTCATCATCAAAATAACTGTATTTATAGCAAGCAGAGGATGACGACACAAGGAAGGAAAAGGCAGAACAATTGAGAGTGCAAAGAGATGCATCATATGTGTATGCGTGTGCATGGTCACCCACACTGAATCGTGTCCGCACACTAGAAACAAAACTAAACTCTTCTAACACTTCCTTCTCTGGGTGATATCAAAATGTGAGCCAATTAGACGCTCTGATTATGAATTTGCCTTACTTTTGTGAAGAAATTTAAGGAGAGCTTTTATAGCTGAGTGAATCATTTATTGTCTTAGCTGCTTTTTTAATACTAATTGTCAATACTTCGAATGACAATTTCTTAAATGCACATATTGAGCACTTTGTACTTGGTTATACTTCAGAGATTCAAAATCTTAACTATAAGAAAAACTATAGCTATATATGCAAAAGAAGAGGATTTAAATGTGTGGCTCTGAGTCAAAGGTACCTTGATACTCAATACCCTGATAATTCCCTACTTGACATTTACAGCCGACATTTCACTCACATTGCCCTAAATAAGTTGAATTATAAACATGTCAAACTTCAGACTTCTGTGTACAATCAATGGGAGACAGCAACATCACACATTTGAGGACACAACACAAGTTGATTGTCAAGGTTGTGACCTTTTCCGAGAATCGACAGATGGAATTATGTTCTAGAGGATCAGCAACATCAGTCAGACCTGAACGGCCGAGCGCAGGGCGCCACTAATAAAACCGTTCACAACACCAATACAGCAGCTGGCTCCTCAGACATAAACAGAGATTCATATTTGACATTTGAATGAGGATATTAACTGCTCTGAGAAGTGTCCAACTCATTGCAAAGTGGAGACGATAGCCTAGAATATCAAGTAACCAACTGGCGGAGAAAAAGGCTTTATTAATCGAGATGTCAGCCCTTTTCAGTGGCTTTAAAATCTAGGGATAGGAGATGAATACAATAACCGGATTAGTAAATTCCTGGCACTATCAGTTGATGGTGTATACAGCTATTGACCTTGGAGGTGGCAGTTAGAATGGAAAGTAGTTCACAAGATCACAACAACCACAAGATCCACTTCTACGGTTCTAATACCATTGTATTTTTCTTCTTTGTTTGCAACTGTTTTGATTTTATTAAATGAACCTTATCTGATTCATTGCTTGTTTAAGTATTCCATCACGTTTTAATGAAATACATAATGGTACATTCAAGCCATTTACATTCTAGCGGCGGTTCAATGCGGGATCATCCAGTTCTCTCCCATCACAAAACCAAAAATACTATCTAATGTTGGGGTTCCAAGTACTGCCGAAGCGTCTTGTCATGCAACTCTTCCTCCATGTTTACCATCACCCAGCCAAGCTTCTGTCAATCGACTGTCCCCCAACTGTTGTCTTTTTTTTGTGTAGGGGGAGGGATGAGACCAGAGACAAAGTGCAGCAATCCTGCATTCATGAAGCAATCGTGCAGCAACATCTGACACCATGATATGTGTGTGTTTGTGTGCATGTGCTTGAGAGTTTGTGCGTGTGCGTGTGTGTGTGTGTGTGTGTGTGTGTGTGTGTGTGTGTGTGTGTGCGTACCGTAGCTTACAGTGCAATGGAGGAGCTTAAAGCTGCAGAGGTGAAGAATTCACCAGTGTGATTTGAGTCCCTGTGTCTGAATGTAACCTTTCATATGGAAATACTGAGCCAGGGTCGGGGAGGCTGCGGATGAAAGGCTGCAAGGCATGCCTTTCTCAGTCTCCATTTTTCCCCATTGTCTCTCTCCCTCTCTCGCTCTCTCCTTCTCCTTTTAAATCCATTTCTCTCGCTCTTTTCTTCCCTCTTCGCATCAGCCATGAGGTCTCGCTCACGGATTCTCAATTCTAGTTTCCTTCACCTTTTTCCTCTATCTGTTCCTCTGCCTTCCTTCCGAGTTTGGCCTGTTCCCCCGGTCTCTCCCATCGCTCCTCTCCCTTATCCATCATCTGTTATGTACTTCCTCCCTGCTTTGAGGCCTCTTTTACGGGCAAGAGTAGGCTAAGAGGCTCCCAAAAGGCCTGTGCTTTAAAGCCACACTGATGCATCATGGGTTATTTCACACACACACACACACACACACACACACACACACACACACACACACACACACACACACACACACACACACACACACACACACACACACACACACACACGTTCAATATGTATGCGCTGCACGCCACAGCTCATGCATACCGGACACATACCAAAGCCAAACCCAACCCGCAGCAGCACTGTAATGTTATTGCAATTTAAAGCCAAGTCCTACACTTCCTACCTCTGCCAGTACAAATTATGGTCAGGACGCTTTGTTTTCTTTTTTTTCCCTATTGGACCTCAGTGCGATACAGCAGACAAATGAATCTCATTGATTGTTTCTGCTTTTGGCGGATCAAGATGTCCGCCCGAGTTCGAATCAGCAACGTGTGGGAAACAATCAGCAAAATGCCTAATTGTAATCACGGTCACTTCATAGAGTGTGCTGCTCCTGTAATTACAACCATGTAGGCCTAGCGGTGTGTCATTTCGGCGGCCACTTTGAGAAACAACTGCTTACAAACACACACACACACACACACACACACACACACACACACACACACACACACACACACACACACACACACACACACACACACACACACACACACACACTCCACTGGATTTCCTCATTGCTTACTGTAGTGTAGCACGAAGGTAGCGCAGATACCAGCCGCCGCTGACCTGGAAGCTAAACTCAATGTTTCGTTTGTTCGTTTCAGGTTAAGCAATGATGATTGCAAGACGCTAATCTGACAGCAAGGGTAATTAGTCATCATATTTATTGAGGTTTATTCACCAACGCAAAAAATACATATTTATCCAGATTCGAAAATATTCTAAAGTACTATTTTGTCAGTAAGCAAGGCTTTAATCCAAAGTGACTGAAAGTGAATTAAGAAGCAGGTGTAGGGTTCAGGCGAGTTGCTCTCGCATGACTAAAGGTAGACTGTGGGCATTGGGGATGGAACCCAACTTCTTTTGTCTGTGGGATAAACACTCTTACTACACACTATCCTGAATATTTTCTTGTTTAATTCTGTAAGTATAGCGGAAGGACATCCAAAACATTTACCCTTCATCAGGTTCGGTTTGCCTATTGCTTTAAAAAAAAAATCAAGCAACCAACTTTGAACATTCGCAATGCTTCGTGAACATGCCTCTAGACGGCAGTGTGGGTATTGTAGTTCTGTTGTGCTCCAACATAACGACTGAGCAGAGTCTTGCCTGGAGAAACATCAGCTTGAGCAAGCTCTCCTCTTCCACCCGGCTTAGATCCTCAACATCCATCGGGCTCAAAGGAGCCGCCGCAGAAGGGTTTAAACCGGCAGCTTACTGTAAGCCCAGATTGCTTGTGGAAGAAGGTAGCTAGCCATGTCTCGTACAGGCACTTGTCCTGCTCCCCTCAAGCGGGTTCTCTGCGAGGGGGTAAACACAGGGACGTCTCTGATATTGTCACCGTGTGTGTGGACGTCTTTCCATTTCGGGAAGTGGCCTCAAAGAGCGATGGAAAACATGGAGCCCTGTTTGATATGGACACGCCGATTATCCAAACTGCTGGGGAACACTGGACTGAAGTAGCTGGACTCAACCGCTAACACAAAACAAGATATTATATTCAGTCATTTAACAACACTGTTATCCAAAGCCACCGACCGTGAATTCAGATAAGGATCCCAAAAGGAGCATCTCTGCTGAAAGTCGGCTATATTAAGTCTGCTGACATTGGGAGATGGTACACGCTACATCTCAGCTGGAGGAGCCCGACACTAAACCTCCACTTCACCCTGTGCCCAAGCAGCAAGTATTCACACTTAAACATATCACTTTAAAAAAAAAAAAGACATTCACATTTCCTGCGCCCTCCCCGATACCGTCTGTGTGTTCCCGCAGTCATGTCGGGAGAGGGGGAACGAGATTAGAGAAGCCTTATCTGACGTGGAGGTGTGGGTTAGCCTCGACGCTCTGGCGGCTACGCTCGGGAACGTGGTGCTGAGGTAGCCCGACAAAGGAAGAGGATCAGCCTGTATCTAAAGCTGACGTACACACAGTCGACCGGCGTGGCCGTGGCCATGCAGAGACACGGGGAAGGAGCGTCACTGCCCCCTGTGAAGGAGAACCCACCCCCCTTTGGGTGGGTTCTCCTTAACAGGGGGTTGACCAGGTCCCTTTCCCAAGCCCACTATGGTCCAGCCGAACCCAGTGGACGACGTTCATAAACAACACAGGAAGCCTTGATTAATACAACATAACACTATGAAACGTGAATGTGATATAGGCCAGCCTGATGGCGAAGATATAAAATGTACATTTGTTTTTTTATTGTGTGCATTCACGTACGCACGAATATCATATTTCACACAATAAGGGATTGTGTGATGGAGGTTCAAGGTTATGCATGAGAATACAAAAGAATAAATGAAGAAATATAACGTAAGTGAAGGCTGTCAAAATGGGAGATACAATAGAAGGAAATCAAACGTTAACTAAATACGATAGCTAAATAAGTTTGCCTGTATGGTTTGGAAGCCGGTCAAGCCTTTGGATGGGCTCATCTTTCTTTATCAAATGTTCAGACAAAAAGGTGGTCGGCTCCTTCTCGGTTTTAATCAAACAACTCTTTCTTATTTCCTAGTCTTGATAGATAGAGAAGCAAGAGAAGCCTTAACGTGTGACTGTTCAAGTGATTTGAATTCAGCCTCTTATACACTTACATCAATCTGAAAGAACTCGTAGCCTCACAGATTTGTTTACATTCAGTCCCAATCTGCTTTTCATTTTGTGTCAAAAAAGGCACAGGTAAAATGAGCAGTGGAATTGCAAAAGTAGACTAAATCAACATAATTCTCCAACAAGGCAGCGACAAAACAAACTACAACCACAACAACAACAACAGCAAACCCACATAGAGCTTCAAAGTTACGAGGCGCTACGCTACGTGTACCTATTTCAGATCCACATGGGTTGGATTGGTTTGATCCGGAGGATCCTTTCAAAAGAATGAGTTTGACCCCTGGGGGGGGGTTGGGAGGACAAGGTCGCATCTTCCGAGGCCCTGGGAAAATGTAAACATGGCGAAGAAGCGGTGACAGAGAAAAACCAATTCAATCAGCGCGTCTCTTGGTGGCTCCTGGAGCAGAGACACACACACAAACACACACACACACATGTATGCACACACACACGCATGCAAACGCACACGCGCACGTACTCACACACACTGGGACAAATGCACACACACACACACATGCGAACGCACACGCACACGTACTCACACACATTGGGACAAATGCACACACACACGCGCATGCAAACGCACACACACACACACACACACACACACACACACACACACACACACACACACACACACACACACACACACACACACACACACACACACACACACACACACACACACACACACAACCACACACACACATAAACGCATCCTTTTGTCGCCCCTCCACACCACTGGGAGTGGAGAAGCCCGCCCTGGAGGTGAGGAAATGAGAACATAGGGAAGGACTCTCTTTATGTAACATCAATACTCCACAGTGGGAGACAATACAGCGACTCCTCCGCAGATAAGGAAGAAAAAAAGGAACAAAAAAAAAAAAAAAAAAAAAAAGGAACAAAAAAAACCACAACAATGTCAAAGGATCGATCGTGTGGCACCAAACATTGACTCTGGGGTGACCTTGGCTTTAGTCTGCTCCATATCGGAGCAGACGGGTACGATTTACACGGTTGGTTATTTTGAATCACAAAAAGGCGATCGTTAATCCCCCCGCGGCAAGGAGGAAAATGCAACGACCCCACCGCCACACGTCAGGTCGGTAGCGGTATGTTTGTGTTTCAAAAAAATCCTCTAATGGATCTGAACTAGCATGAACTGTGGATGGAAAAAAATCGGTGACAATGTTTTGCTTTTAGTGCAAATGTCAGAACACAAAGCGGATTATAATGACAGGGGTCCTGGCTGGCATTTGGTCGGGGACAATGTGTGTGCATGTCATTATTAAGGTCGGGCACTAGACCGACAGAAGGAGAGACAGGAGGGGTTCAGTACAGAGGCAATGGCTTGGTATAAGAACCCCCCCCCCCCTCGCTCACTCGCTCACACACACACGCACACACACACACACACACACACACACACCACAGTCTTTGGAAACATCATTGCCCTGCCACACCAACACACACACACCTACGAAAAGGCAATAAATGCTCTAGGTATAGATCTGTATTAGTGGCACACACACACACACACACACACACACACACACACACACACACACACACACACACACACACACACACACACACACACACACACACACACACACACACACACAGGGGTATAGTCATAGAGTCACAGCTAGCTCTCCCACCGTTTGACCCGTGAGCGCTTCGTGAGCCTCACGGAGGCCCCTCGCTGAGCCTGGGTATCGCCTTCTCCAGCCGTGCCTGAACGCCTCGCTCTGCCCTGGGTAGCCCCGGAGCCCGGCTACCCTGTCCACTGGTGTGAACACAATCCGGGACGACAGGTTAAGTGGCTTACCTTCCCTCTGGGTGAGCTAATACGAGAAGGCAGGTCCCGCGGACAGCCCCCCGGTTGACCCTCCACGTGGGTGTGTGGGTGGGATGGGGAGAGCGAGACAGATGGACGGGGACATGGGAGGTGATGGAAGGACGGTAAATAGATTGGGGACATGGACGGAGAGATGGATGGTGGAGGGGTTGATGGGTAAATTGAGGGATGGAGAGGGAAACGTTAACGGCAGGGGAACAACGGAGGGACATTGGCATGGACTCAGGTAGGAGTAGGAGGCTGTCAGACTGGGGACGAAGGTGAACTACGGGCTTTGGGCTGGACTAAGGGGTCCGTCGGAGATAGACGCGAAGAATCAGCCGACGTTAGGAAGACGCTTCGGTTGACGTAGGTTGAAAGTCCAGGATTTACATCATTCAATAATAATGAATCAACAGCAATCTCAGAGCATACCAGGTTGGAACCTGATGGAACGGACCAGGCGTACTCCACACCGGAGGCCGTCTCTTGAGCTAGTGGAGGTCCAAACTCAGGGCCTGTGGGGTGGAGATCCTCGTGAACCAATGAGACCCCCCCTCCTCTGGTGAAAGAAAGGAAGCCTTCACTCCGTGGGTTTTCATTAATTTAACAAGTCATGCCGCCCGGACTTGATAGCAGTGTGGCCGAAGGGCTGATTTCCTGTCCTCAGAAGATTGCAACGAAAAAGAGCCTCTAATATGTCATATTCCGTATTTAGAAAGTTTGATTTGACTTGACTTTTAATTTTAATGAGAAAACTTGCCCCCGCTTCCCTTCAGCCTTTGATCTTTTTTACTTTGGTTATTTTCACACAGAGCTCACAGCCATGAGGACACGCTGCCACACCGTCCATCTGAAATCGTTCACTTAATTACTCCTCAAAATGAACCCTCACATCACAACTCCTCGTATCCGCCCGGATCAGCGCTCCAGACGTCTCGAACCCGGCCGGCCTCTTCCACCGGCCCGCCGGCGTTCCCGACTCAACACACAACCCACCTCCACCCCCCCCCCCCCCCCCCTCAACAAATACTCCATCCTGCCCTCTCATTGGCTCTCCGTCTCCGTAGCCCACCTCGGAGCTCTCGGCATGCTGCACCACCACCAAGGGCCAAACAAACAGGCAAAGCAAAACACAGCCCCACCCCCCCCACACACACACACACACACACACACACACACACACACGCACACACACAGAGACGCAAACGCACACACAAAGAAGGGGCATTTGTCTGGCACCCGCCGCCGGCCCCTGTGACGGACTGCGGCGGCGAGCAGATTCCATCACCCTGACAGGCTCCGCTTCTTGCAGCGGAGGAGCTAATTGCTGTGGGACCGCCTCAGCCTCCGACATCCATCACCCGTCCCTCCCGCCTGCTCCCAGGGAGGGACTGGTGCTGCTGCTGGTGCTGGTGCTGGTGGTGGTGGTGGTGGTGGTGGTGGTGCCGCCGGTGGTGGTGGTGGTTTGTTGGCAGGATACCAGTGGCGCGGTGAGTTACGGGAAAGGGCGGTGGAGGTGGAGATTGTGGTGGGGAGTGGGGAGATCTTTCCTTTGTTGTTTTTTTTCTTCTTCTGCGAGGGATATGGGAGGGCAGAGAGATGTGGGAAATGTGTGATTTCCTTTGACGCCCGGGCCAAATAACCTTCCAAACAAATGACTGCTGAGCCGCTGAAATCCACTGTGCTGCGCAGAAAGGCTTTCGGAGCGGTCGATGGCAAACCGTTGTTGAAGCTGCAGCCTCCATTCATTCAGGACAGCCATGTTTGTTTGCCAATAATGCACAAACATCTTCTTGTGCGATTGATGGTAGCTCTGACGTAGGATTGTTGTCTATTATCAAAGAAGAAAAATCGCAATAATACTTCACTCGGAAGGAGATGCTCTTACCCAAAGTAACTCACATTGAATTTCTATTTTAGAGGCAGTTCATTCATGAGCAACTAAGGGCTAGGCATCTTGCCCGATGACGTCCACAGGTAGACTAGCCAGAACCATATAACCAGACACCCTTACCACTGCACTTCATGTTGCTCCATCGATGTGAGCACGTTGACACACAATGACAGTGGCCATGCACAGTAGTCCATTTGAGGCGAATAGGAGAGTGAGCAGCATCAAAGCCACCGTTGCTATTAGTCCACGCTGTCAGATGGAAGCAAGGCTGGGGGCACTGCGTAGGCCGATGGCTCCCACGTCCTCAACTAAAGGCATATCCGTCTCCTTAAGAGGCTTCCGACTCCCTATTTCAGTACTTATACAATGCTCTTTAAAAGGCAGTGCCTATATGCTCGCCGCAACGCTGCATACACAGTACGTAAAGTGGAAGTACCCTTGGGAAGAAGGCTGTATATATAGGCTGTAGCGCATAACAAGTGCTCTTGTTAGTAAATCATTCCCCCCTCTATTGGGTTCTTTCATTTTAACGCATTATAAGACACATCTGTTTGCGTCAGACTCTTTGGGAAACAACATCATATATAATAAGGTAAAGCATAATAAGGTTAAAGAAAACGTGGAATAAATCGAATGTTTTTTAGAAAACGAAAGGACCCTGCACACAAAACTCTGGAAACTTTGGGAGGATTGCAAGCGTTGAATGAAACTTCCTGCAGAGTAAATACAATTGTGACACTGCTGACAGATTCGCAGGGCCGGAGATATCCTCCAACAAGGACCTGCCAACCGCACAGCCCCAAGTGTACAGAAACAGAGGGGAAAGGGTGGTGGATGGAGAGGGGAGAGGGGGGGAGGAGGAGGAGGAGAGGAACAGGCTGTCCTGGGGACACCAGAACTCCAGAAAGCAAGAGGAGGAGGAGTGGAAGAGGGGAGAGAGTTGGCGAGGAAGGAGGACGAGAAACCAGTGTTTGGATGTGTGTATGAGAGAGAGGCAGAGACACAGACAAATTAGAGTAAGATTAACGTGACATTGTACTAAGAAAGTGAGTGAGAAAGCATGAGAATTATCATAGTGGACAAAGCCTACATCATCATTTTATTTTAGGTTTTATTCCTTTTTATTTTCATTTTGTCTTTGATTTGTCCTTCTTCCTGAACTTTTGACTCCTAAACTGCTGTAACAAGTGAATTTCCACAATGGGAATAGCAACGATTGTTTGATGTTATCAAATTAAGATAAGGAGAGAGACAGAAGAGAGAGACAGAGACAGAAAGACAGAGACAGCGACAGAAAGACAGAGAGAGACAGAGACAGAGACAGAGACAGAGACAGAGAGAGAGAGAGAGAGAGAGAGAAAGAGACAGAGACAGACAGAGAGAGAGAGACAGAGAGAGAAAGAGACAGAGACAGACAGAGAGAGAGAGAGACAGAGAGAGGAAGGGAGAAGGAGAGACAGAGACAGAGAGACAGCAGAGAGAAGGAGGGAGAGAGAGAGAGAGAGAGAGAGAGAGAGAGAGAGAGAGAGAGAGAGAGAGAGAGAGAGAAAGAGACAGAGACAGAGACAGACATAGAGAGAGACAGAGAGAGAGAGAGGAAGGGAGAAGGAGAGACAGAGACAGAGAGACAGCAGAGAGAAGGAGGGAGAGAGTGAGAGTGAGAGAGAGAGAGAGACAGTGTCAGTGTGTCCTTCACTCTTTGTGGAAGGAGCCCACGCACCAGCCTGTGAGTGTTCAGGCCCAGCGTGTGGCATGTGGCTATTAGACGAGCCCACCCACCCACCCTCTCCAACTCCTCCTTCATCAGCTCCATCACCTCGTTCTCCAGCACCTCCTCCTCCTCCACCAGCTCAACCACCTCGTCATCCAGTTACGCCACCACCTGCTCCTCCTTCAGCCCCGCTACCTCACTCCACCACCTGCTCCACCGTCATCTCCTACCCCCTATCATCCCTCCACACCACCACCACCACCACGACTACTATGACTACTGCCACTACCACCGCTATCATTACTCCTCCATCACCACCAGCACCACCACTACTAATACTCCTACAATAACTACTCCTTTACCACCACTACCACTAATACTATCACTAGTCCTCTACCAGTAGTAATATCACTACTACTCCTCTACCACCTCCACCATAGCACAATACGACCGGCAGCAGCAGAAGACATCTCCATGGAAACCAGACCCCGGCGCCAATCCCAATCACAGCTACCCTTGCTCCTTACCCAGGATGCAATGCCGCTCACGCCAGCAGAGAGAAAATATGTGTTTTTGCAGTCTGGACCCTGCATGACACAGAGTCGCCAGAAGGAACATACTTCAAGAGGAGGAGGAGAGAGAGACCCCCGCTTGGCGTGCTCAGAGCGAGGGCAGTCTGCCTGGAGTCCTGGGCTGTTTGGGAGACAGCGCTGTGGATTCAGAGTTAACTCTATATGGGATGAGTTCGAATTAGAGTCGTAAAAAATAAAGTGTTCAATGCTTCCTTATAGAATGTATGTGAACTGCTGTTGTGTGTCTCAAAGGATAAGACCATTATGGGTGATGGAACCATCGTTGACCTCTCTACTGGCTTCACTAAAATATTATCAATTTTTCTCGTTTTTGGAATCAATGTGGCAATGTGTCCACATCATCTTGCCTTAACCATGGCTCACCATATAACACCACCCTATACTGTGCCATATCACAGCCCCCTTTACCACAACATACTGTACCATATCACACTGACTATACCACAACATACTGTACCATATCACACCAAACCATGTGCTGTGATCAAACCTTCCATTGTACACTATACCATTACCACACCATACTATAATATACCAACCCAACACCATGCCATACTACACTATACAATACCATACAATAAACCACACTATACCATACCACATAATGGGTTCTTACTGATCCATGGCCATATGGTTACGTGATATGGTTTGCTTTTACTCTATCCTCATCAATCCAACTCATTCCACGTTCTCCAATCTAATTGGAATGCGTCCGACTACACAGATTCACAGCCATGTGAACAAACCATTGGACTATTCCCTCCCATCAATAAATGACAGGATGTGCGCGCCAGACCCATGTTGTACACGCCGGGCACCGCCAGACGGTAAGAGTTCAATAAAAGAGGTGCTCGGCCATTGTTAGCGTTGCATAATGCATTCTCCTCCTCGCTGCGTCTCTTACCGCAAACACATCCACACTGACCCAAAGTCCTACACACATACACGCGCACACACACAGACACACAACCGTATTAACATATAAATGCAGAAACACGGGAGAGAAAAGTATAATTTATGAGTATCTGTAATTTGATGGACACCAATATTTCATGCACAAGTCACTCCGCCCTGAGGATGCGACTTAATGCATGCACACACTTTCCCGCTCCTAAATCACTTGCAAGCCCTTGCCATGTCTCCCTCCCCCACTCTGCCCCTATGGTGCTGCTTGCATGGAGATTTTGTTTAGAGATGACTGTTTTAGACCCCCGCCCCCCCCCCCCCCCCCTGCCACCAATCCCGGTTCGACGTTTAGTTGCTTCAATAGTAAACGTCTGGACATAAAGTTGACTGAGATGGAGATCAGTATAAGCCTCACATCATGGTGAAGAGGTCCTTCATCCAGCACAACATATCTTAACCCGATCTTCCTAATGGCAGTGGCACAAAGAGAGAGAGGGATAGAGCGAGAGAGAGCGAGAGACAGAGAGAGAGAGCAGAATAGAGAGCAGACAAGAGAGAAGACCATTCCAGTTCTTCTGGAATGCCCTTAATATAAATATTCCCCATAAAACTAAAAAAAGACGACAGGCCAACTGCCAAAAATGAAGACGCTGCTGTTCATTGGTCGAAAACTGACACACTCTGTTTGGCTTTTAAACCACTCCCCCTTGTCCATGGGTCCCTCTCTGGCAGCATTCCAATAGTCAATATTTAGCGATTCGGTTGCTTTTGCTTCATAAATCTTCAAACGTTCTGCTCGATCGTACCCACCTTTATCCAATACATACAGCAGCAGCCTGAAGCGAGCGAAGGAGGAGCTCCTGACCAAGGACACATTAGTGTAACGCAGGAAGTGCTTCGGAGACGTTTACAACTAAAATGGCGCTGAGGCAACACACAGCGGCCTCATCTAAGCCCTGCTCCTTTCCTTCTGCTCGACCGCTAACTGCCACGGCTTGCTTCCTCGAAGGTACAGTGAGCAAGGAGGACAAAGGTAAAGGTTTTGGAACACAGCCCGCCTCTCTCTCTCTCTCTCTCTCTCTCTCTCTCTCTCTCTCTCTCTCTCTCTCTCTCTCTCTCTCTCTCTCTCTCTCTCTCTCTCGTCTCTCCTCTCTCTCTCTCTCTCTCTCTCTCTCTCTCTCTCTCTCTCTCTCTCTCTCTCTCTCTCATTTCAGCACCATGGACAGAGGCAGAAACACAAGTCCAATTCACGGCTGGGACACAAACCATTTTCCTCCTTAAAGAACACCACCATTCTGACCCCTCTAACCCTCCCCCCTCCTCCTCCCCCACTCCCCCCTCCTCCCCCCCATGCCCCACTACCCTCCCTCTCGCCCCTCCCTACAGTTGACTAAATCACTCTTTTTTCGGAGGCACAATGAGACCGGTACGGCTGCTAGGCATTCACTTCATTAAAGCTCTATTCAGGGCTGGGATCAAGGGGCCGGCGGCGAAGCGTTCTGGCTTTCCCCGGCCCTGATTCAATCAGAGCAGACGTCGCGGGGCAACAAAAAGCAAAGGCGTCTCGCGGCTTCATCTGATTCCGTTGTTAATTAATCGATTCCACCCGCAGCTTATCCCATCATCTCTCTAATGGAACATATTTTAACATCAATTATGAACTTTTTTTTACTGCCGGTTCGCACGCTGAATGCCACATTTTCCCTAACATGTGCCTCACAAAAATGGCTACCTTGAAAAATTATTTTCTGCCTTTATTGGGCCCTATTTCTTGCCGACCATACTACCTTCCTGCCTTCCCTCGCTAGTGTTTTATATCCGTTCATCCTTCTTCCTCCCTCCCTACAAGCCTCCATTCCCTCTACCTTCCATCCTTCCTTTCCTTCTCCCTACTCCTCTTACTCACTCCTTCCTTCCCGTCTCCCTACCTGCCTTCCTCATTCCTTCCAGCATTACCCCCACTCTCTCCTAACCTTGTACCCCTCTCTCTCTCTCTCTTTCCTGCTCCTAATGGAGGGACAAGATGTGGCCCGGTGGCTTGTCTTATGTCTGTATCTGGTGTTATCGCTGGCCGAATGATCTAAGCAGTAAATAAACCGGTAGCTTTTAGCAGATGTAATCACTGAGATGTAGCGGACCCACCAAGCTGTAGATAGCTATAGTGCTAAATATCTATAGTGCTAGATAGCTATATCGCTATAGCGTTAGATAGCTATAGCACTAAATCTCTATAGTGCTAGAAATCTACAGCACTAGATCTCTATAGTGCTGGGTAGCAATAGTGCTAGATATCAAAGTCATGGCGTTAGATAGCTACAATGCTATATAACTATATGCTAGATCGCTATAGCGCTAGATAGCTTTAGTGCTACAAAGCTATAGTGCAAGACAGCTATAGCCCTAGATCTCTATATTACTAGATAGCTTTAGCTTTATAAAGCTCAAGTGCTAGATATCTATAGTGCTAGTTAACTATAACACTAGATAGCTATGGTGCTAGATAGACGCCAGAGTACGTTTATTTAAATCATAATAATGAATTACCTTCAAAGCGCTTCTGAAGGATCCCAGAAAGCTGTGCTGCATTAATGCTAGACAGAAAATTAGGGAAATGTGAAAACATAGTAAATGTGTCTTTGTGGGGGCGGTATCACACCTCATCCATTAACAGCGTGGAACACCCACCTGGTTGATGAAGGGCTGCCAGTTTGCGCTCACTAACGGGCTATCACAGTGGAGAGGAAAGGAAAACATCCAATTAGAGAGCCGCAGGCGATTGGCTGGTCATGTTGGAGTATTTAGATTTACCTCTGGA
>NC_079423.1:14954923-14969923 GCF_026213295.1 Gadus chalcogrammus | reverse complement strand
ACATTCTTTCGCCAATTATTGAGCGTATTCCCCAAAATACAAAGGTAATTCCTTACTAGAGAATATATTAAAATCTCCATAAAATTGCCTCGAAATGTGTTATGCCACAAACAACAAATATGGATGAATTAATAAAAAAAGAAGAATGAATTTATGCGTCTTTGTTTTGATAAGATGAAAGACCTGGGAAAAAAAAGACAATTTGCAAGAAAGATGAAAATATTCAATATGCTATTAACTTATTTTCTGGTCCACTGTTTGGAGTAGCAGCAGGTCAACTATGTAGAATGTACAAGATGGACGTAAACATGGTTTATTTAACATTTCATCTCATTCTTTTTACAAACCAAAAGCAACACTCATGAGACCTTAGCGTGTTAGATAGATTATCCATCAGGATACAATGGTCTGATTTATTTAATATCAGTGTGAGGCTTACAAAAAACGAGGGCCAAATTTATCAAAAGCTAAACGGAAAAAATATGGCAGCAAATCTATCAAAACGTTCCAAATAATAATCAACTCTCTTTTTCTTCTCCAACGCTTCTATGTAGAGCCCTGGCATCTAAATCAGCCAAGGAGCCGTTCAATCGGGAGATAATAGAAAAGAAGGAAATATAAATGGGTCTTCTTAAACCGCACCCGTTCAGCCATGAATGTCTTTCAGTTAATTATACTGGTTCAATGTAAAATATGGACTGGATCAACGGAACGATGTTCACAGACGGCGCCCCTCCGTCATGAAGCAGTCCATTTGTCATGCTGTTGAGTCGTTGGTCACCCAAGGGGGGTCTTTGGATAACATGAGACTCAAAGCCCTGAAGAAGGAAACAACAGTGGCAACAGGGCCCTACGTGTTGGAGCCGCCACACTTGTTAGGTAATTACAAGCAACTTTGCGACGAACAATTTTGTTCATTTATTTTCGTATTTTAATTAGAATAACATTATTGTCTCTTGGGGCTGTTTATTGCAGTCCTGTCTGTTAGAAAAAAAGTGACTGAAATAACATAATTGATTAGAAACCTAATTTGAGGACATGCGTTCGAAAGAGGTTAAGGACATAAAAGTGTATTACGTACAGTTGCAAACTTAAGGATGATGGCAAAGAAACTTTTAATTAATAACCGCATCTTCCAATCATCTGATACATTTCAATTTCCTGCCTTCCCCCACTCATTTGCCCTCATAGTCTATTGCTAGCAAAGATAAGTGACGACAATACATTGTTTTTAAGTGCAAATGGTAAATATCGTTGCAGATAGCATAGCTGTAGTTAGCAGCCACATATCACACTGCAACAAAATGCCTCCAAAAAAAAAAATCAAGATTCCCCGTCACATAATGTCTTCCTGATTCGTTCATCTTAGCCTACTGTCGGATCATTTAGCAGAACAACTTAGTGTCATCTTTAAGTTGTAGTGCTTACAGTGGATTGAGATTCATGTCATGGAGGGGCTACTGAAGGCAAGGCATCTTGCTCAAGAATGTCTCAAGTAGGCCCCAGGCTCCAGGGAGAGAACCCAGTCCCCAATGGCTGGGAGTGGACCAACCTTGCCACAACACTATATAGTCCCTGAAGATCACTTCAGATGCACCCGCAGACACACGTTATATACATTCGGGAACCATTTTTCGAAACCCTGGCGCGTATCAAGCGCCATCCATAGCCACCAATTATAATAAAACAGCAGACAAATCCTAAATTCTCAGCTTCAGACTTGTGTTCTTCCCATTAAGCTACATGGCTCTCTGTGGCACGTCTGGTGTGTGGCACGTCTGGTGTGCTTTGTTCAGGGTAGACATCCCTCTGTCTTAGCCGTGATATTACCCACCACAACTTCACATGTTTACTTAATATGTTCATGGACCTTGATCAAAGTTACAACCTCGATACAAGGGCATTGCTTTAGGAGGGCTAAGCAGCCCATCTCCCTCTGAGCTGATTGTAAAAGCGTGTCTACAGGATGGGCCGTTACTCGCTCTTTATTCAAAGGCCGACACATGTAAATGAGGTTCGACGGTGATCACGGTAACCCTGACTCCTACAGAACAGGGTTGGTCAACATAGCAACGCCCGGGGCCAGTGAGGCATGCAGTTTTTATGTCATGCTCGAACGGCCGGAGACGGGATCACTGATGCAATTCCCCGCATCAATATATATGTGTACGCCTTCTACAGTATAGGCTGCATTGTAATTGGAACAATGTGAACGGGTTTCTCATATGTCTGCAGCAACGTATGACAAGTCGGTCGATGAGTTAAGGAAGTATTGCGGTTTGTCCCGAGGCTGGTGTTTGGTCGGGAGGCGATGAAAACCTTGGGTGAGCCGTCCTCACTGACCAGGTTTGTGATCGCGTACGGGTTCAGCCTGGAGCGTCTCGGAGAGAGAAATCGATGAATTAGATCATAATTGATTTGATCCAGCTGTTGCTAAGAGAACCGCCATGTTTATGCGTTGAGACGGTCAGATTTATCACCGGTTGAGGATCATCACGACGAACACAAGCCCATTTAAAGATGTTGTCTCCTGCAGCTCTGCTCATGAATAGTAAACCTGCATATCAATTCCTAGAAAGCCTTCAAACAGGACTCTGCTGCATGAATGTAGGTCTGTGCATGCGATCCTCGCGGAGGAGCATTGAATATACCGCAAGAAGGGAGGGATCCAAGGAAAAGAGAGCGAGAGCGGAAAAGAGCGGAGGTAGTGGGGGGGGGGATGATGGGGGAGTAAAGAAAAAGGAGAGGGAGCCAAATCTAAGGAACACAAGCATTGCGAACCTTAAAAAGAGCGAGCGGCAACGCTGACACGGCAAGGACGAGTTAAAGTGAACAAAGCTTTCTGGACCGCTGGGTGTGGGCGGCGATGGTGCTGGTGGGGCTGGTGGGTCCCCTCTGTCTTCCAAGAGGCTGCCATTGATCTAAAAATACCCCCCCCCCCTAGCAGCAGCAGAGGCAGCAGCAGCAGCAGCAGCAGCTAGGAGAGGAGTGAAGGGAGCCACCATCAGCGGCAGCTCGGCTGTTTGTTGTCGCATCGCTCTTCTGGATTGCGCGTCTCCCATGATGCAACAGGAGAACCCCCCCAACCCCACCCCATCCCCTCCGTTTGAGGGGTTTGTGGAGCATGTTTGGACATGTCTGAGAACTTTGATCAACAAGGGGTTGCATTCCCTGTGAAACTGCAGCCTGGCACGTGATCCAAAAGGGTGGATGGAGCGGGCTGCTCTGATGGGGATACTGGTTTGAGGGGATGATGGGGATACTGGTTTACCCCATGCAGGGCATGGGGTAAAGCGGGAGGATGGGACTGTGGGGTTTGAATGGGAATAATCAGGCTGAACGGAGAGGGGGATTAGGAGATCTATCGGTCTAACATGCTGATCACATGCTTGTGTAAGCATGACATACTGATTTACAAATGCACAATAAATATGTCCGTATAAATGCATAGATAATGTTTATCAGGGCAAAAATCATTTTTTTCTGTGTGGGGTATGATTTCATGCGATTCATACGTACGATATGTTTATGTGCAAGGAATCACGCGTAAATTCATACATGTCCTGGTCCCCCTTATAAAATAAACAAAAGTAAATAAAGACCCATGAATTATCGACAACTGCATATCAACGTAGTGCACGTGCATATCAACAACTTCACATTTATTACCACTTTGTATTTATGTATATTTATGTGTTCCAGGGAATCAAAGACATCATTGGTTTGAGAAGAGCAGGCAGATAAAGTATTCACCCACATGCATCCAACACAAGTGGTACAGCAGCAGTGAGTTTCAAAGGGGCGTTTCAAAGGGCTGAAACCTGGCTGAAATGTATAGAACAAAAAACCCAGAGGGGAATGAATTCAAATGGCTTTCAATGATGAAAAAAAACTAAGTTTGGGGGTAGTATGTGTGTGTGTGTGTGTGTGTGTGTGGGGGGGGGGGGGTGGGGTATAATATCAGGAGGAGAAGGATGACAAGAAGTCAAGACAATGCAGGAAGACATTATACCCGGTGTACCCGGGTCGTCTTTCCGCTAGGATGGCTCTGTCGGCTCCGCCATCCCCCTCGCCTGGCCATTATTCTAATCTCCTCCTCCACGAACCTTTTCTTCCCCTCTCTCAGGTTGAATGGATGATCTAAATTGGCTACAGAATAAGAGCATCCTAGGGCTAGAAACACATGCTATCAGGCGACGGGGAGACCCAGGTCAACAGCCAGAGAGAGAGAGAGAGAGAGAGAGAGAGAGAGAGAGAGAGAGAGAGAGAGAGAGAGAGAGAGAGAGAGGGCGAGCGAGCGAGAGAGAGCACTTAATCCCTGAATACTTCCTGACTCCATTAGCAGAATAAGGGATTGACAGTCGCGGAGGAAGCCCTAAATGTAGCTCTGGTTGCTTCTGTTGCCCTCATGCTTTCAAGCCTGCTTGGCCCTGGGCAGAATTCAAGTGTAAGTGGATGAAAACAAGGGAAGAACTAGACCAGAGTGGTGTTGAGACACAGGCTGAATGAGTCCACAATGCTGGACATGGATGGGGGACGGGGCTCAGGCAGCGTGGCAAGACAGCCTGTTTTACTTTACTGCTGTGGAGATGGTTCAGTTCACGGCTGGTTGGGTCGGTGTTGGTTGGGCGATTTGTTTATTGGATTGCAGGGGTGTTTGGGGATTTTGGTTGGTTAGGGTTGGTCGACTCAAAAGACGTCTAGTCTTTCTATCTATATTGGGCTGCTGGTGTCATGGTGAACCCTGCTTTTAGAGAAATACAGCTTTATGTTCAGCAAAGCACAGAGTGCTGGCATTCATAAAATGTAATGTTAACTCGCAGCTTTAATCATATTATTTCTGTCTCTATTGCAATGGCATTCATCATGATTTGGCTCCATCCAAGTGCTTAATTAATTGAATGAAATAAAATGTTCAAAAATGATCAAATTCAGGGAAGACGGGGTCATGTCTATAAATTAATTAAACAGGGAGATTTCTAAGATTACTGGCCGAGTATTCTGCGAAACGTCCAACACTAGTCATTTAATAAGGCTTACTCCAAATAACTCCATTTCAACCGAGGTCTGGAAGCAAATCCTCAACGACAGCTTAGTTTTTAATGGCACAGCCCTAGGAATACGTACATGTTCCCCCTCTTGAGCTGTCTCATTAACATTCCCAAGAAAAGATTCTTAAGTTTCCTGCATGCCCACTGAGAAAGACGATCAGAGGTGAAGAAAGAAATAAAAGGGAGAAAGAAATGCAGAGAGAAAGAAAAAGAGATGAACAACGAAAGACCGACAGGCTGTTTGTACCGCAGCTATGCAGATGACACACAAATAATTCTGTTTTGTCCGCGGCCTTCAAACCCAGATGGGGATTCGGCGGACAACTCCCTGTGGATGTCCACACACCACCTGAGGCTCAATCGGGACAAGACTGGGCTGCTTGTCCTTCCAGGGAAGGCATCTCCCATCCATGACCTCCCCTTCAATGTTGACTCTCTGGTGCCTGTGTCTCCCATGGCAAGGAACCATGGAAACCATCTCTCTCTCTCTCTCTCTCTCTCTCTCTCTCTCTCTCTCTCTCTCTCTCTCTCTCTCTCTCTCTCTCTCTCTCTCTCTCTCTCTCCCTCTCTCTCTCCCTCTCTCTCTCCCTCTCTCTCTCCCTCTCTCTCTCCCTCCCTCCCTCTCTCTCTCTCTCCCCCTCCTTCATATGTGATTACAGATTCTGCCCGTGGACACCGTGAGCAGCTAGCTGGTCCACTTTGACAGGTAATTGTATTATGTGTGCGGAGGTGAGAGGTGTGTGAGGGCCTTGCTCGGCCCCCCCGCTGGTAGCCTGCTCCTGGGCTGAGGACCTGGCACAGCCCTTCGCAGGGCTATCAACAGGTATGGTTTTAATGAGGCGGAGTGCAGGGGAGAGGCGTCGCGTCGCCGTGGAGCCAGACCAGAATAGTTTGGTTGGAAAAGCGCAGGGGCGAAAACTTTTCAGCGAGAAGCTGTTGTGACCGCGGATGTTGAGCGGCTGCTATCCCTGGGATGGGGAAAGGAAAAATATCACACCTCGCTGATTTGCAAAAAAAAAGCTGTTAAAATAGAAAATGTGAATCTGAAAGCTCACGGCTCTCCGCCTCTGACAGGTCGGAGCCGGTTTGGATGTGGGAATATCAGAAACAGAATAAGAATATGCGTATACGTTTCAATCTTCAAACCGTAATTTCAGAGCAGGAGGGGGATTAGTGGGGGTCTCGATCCACCATCGTGGGGCACCGTAGTAGGGGCGAGTAGCACTCTATTTATTGTGGTACCATATCATTATTTCATTGTAGTTTCATTAACATACATCATTTTAACTAGCAGTAACCAACTGACTGGCTGCCACGGATCAGTCACACGCCCAACAAATAACTGAACATGATTAACCTTCAGTGTGGTTTAAACTCTGCTCTCTACATTGGGATAGTTTGACTAAAATGTCAAATAAAACAATACAACAAGGCTTTCTGGTCGATTAGTTAAAGTTGGGAGACTAAAAGCAGCAGTAAAGTCCTGGCAGGTTTTATTTGTGACAGCCTTTATCGCAGTTGCTGTCTCAGAGGGCTTCTCAGGCCCGGACTTTACGACACCGCCATAACCATAAGCCGCCAAAAGGGCAAGGAATAAACATCTTCATACTCAGCGCAAATAGGACTGGGCCTTGAGAAGGAACACAAGACGTTATTTCAGGGACGGCGAAGGCATGCGGCTGCTGCCAATGGCTCCACATGATATATCAGCAAAATGAAGGAACGCAAAATGGGCACATGAATGCATAGCGAATTGGAACAGTTACAGATACCCTAATAGCCACAGTCAAGAAAAGATCTGGCATCAAAGCATGAAATCTCTCTCTCTCACCCTAATTCTGAAATTCCCCCACTCACAGTTTAAGCATGGGCTGATTCACAAGCTGAGAATCTATTAACGAACTGTGAGTGCATTCATGTCTAGAGATTTCCCGGGAATCTCCAGTCTAATTAGATTGAGTGAGGGTAGGCCGGTATTCCCCAACAAAGCAAACTTTACTTATTCTCTGGACACGACTGGACACAATAGAGAGAAGTCAAGTAGAGTCCAACGCTAATTGACTCAAATTACCACCAATCATCCTAACGTCCACAAGCTTACTCCTCATTGGTGGAACGCCGGTGCAAAAGGTGTCGGACTCAAAAGCTTGACTCGTGAGGACAGGCAGGTTGAATCAGAAAGAGCCGTCTTTGCTGGAGGCTATGGTTCGGTACACGGTTCGGCGGTAGAAATCAGGGCAAAAGGTACAAAAACCGGAGGCGACAGAAGTGTCGAGGGGTCGAGATGCGGTCGAGAGGATGTTCAATAGATCACCGGGAAGTTAATGCAGCGACGCTAGACACAGAGGTACGAAGACGAACTGGCACAGAGGGAGGGAAACACACTGACTGAATCCACTAGGAGGAGGGAGGTAATGAGGGACGGATGGAAACAATCAAGACGATCACAGGAGGGAAACACAGGGGTGTATCTGGATCGAGAGGAAAGGCGAGTAATGCCAAGTAACACAGAAAACAATGACAGAATATCGGAAACAAATAATTAATCACCTGAGGAGCGATGATGTTTTAATGTTTCGCAACGACTTCGTAATGTCGAGATTTGTTAAAACATATTGTAGACACAATATCGTACAAAACTGTGACCGATATCAAACTCGAAGGTTCCCACTACGGATATACACTAAACTATGCAAAGATGTGTAAAAAGTACGGGTAAGTTACTCAATACATAAAACACACACACAATGTGTTCTCCTTATGAAGCATCATGTCAGGTAGGGGAGATCGCCATTTGGTTTATTTCATTGATGTCTTACCTTTGGATTTGGGATAATGTGACTAATGATATTTTTTGTTGAATAACAGTACATGTAGAATGATTGCATTATCTTGTCATTTTCTTTGAGTGCAATAAGAACAGTCGAGGTTTGTGTTTTCCTTTGAGAGAGACATGCCGCCATGTCTCTAAGTCCGATTTTGGCACTGAGAAAGCCAGGAATGGTAATAACTTCATTAAGTTAATAGTGTTTATATACTCAAACACCAATGGCTGTTGTCGTGTATCCTACAGAGTATTTCGTATATTTGTCAACTCTTCGTGTGATACCGTCTTCTGACACTGTTTTGCTGTAGGCTTGGTTGCCTGAGTCTGAAGTCGTTTGGAATGAGACACGCTGCCGCATCGTACAACAACCCAGACCTTTTCACCTGGGATCTGAGCCAGTTTGCCCTGAAGTACGAGGTCTGACAATGTCCTAATATGTACAACCTGACTCATTTAAACCACATGAGGGATGAGTCAGCTTAGCAAACAGAGACAGAAACAGAGAAGGAGGGAGACAGAGAGAGAGAGCGAGCAAGTGAGCGAGAGAGAGAGAACGAGAGAGCAAGTGAGCAAGAGAGAGAGAGAGCGAGAGAGCCTGGGAGTGCATAACTCCGCTGCTACCTAATTACACCGAGAGGCATTTCACATATAAATACTGAAACAGGAACAGGTGCTAGACTTAATTATTGTTCAATGAGCTTAGCAGACAAAATTGTGAATGAAGGGTAGATGATAATGGAGAATAAATATAGAAAGTCAGACCCTCTGCAATAATTATTTTTTACTCTGTGTGGAGTTTGTTGGATGGAGGGATGAGGGGGTTGGATGGAGGGATGAAGGGGATGGATAGAGGGATGAGGGGTTGGATGAGGGGTTGGATTTGTGGCCCATATATCATGCATTCCTACCATAGAGCATAAGAGTATGAAGTCAGCAAGACAGAACCCAAATGTTTGTATTTACTGAGGTCCACAATAAAAGTGCCATTAAAATATGTATTCTATTCCATCCGCTCCGTGTATTTGATGTGAAACTCAACTTCTGGAGTTCTGTCAAACTGAGTTAGTGGCTGAGGGCCGGTTCAGAAAGAAGCAGATTTGACAGCTGTCAGTGAGGGCTGTTGTGCACGGCGGTACACATGTACATAGCCCTTAAAACACTCCCCCTCAGAGGGATTCAAACCCCTGGGATTGGCAGACTGACCTCGGGTCAGCTGGGATTCTGGAATAAAAGCAACAAAAGTATGTTCTCGTCTCCCGGTCATAACTCTGTTCTAACAGCAATGCAGAACAGAAGAAAAACCTCGAACCATCACGCCACAAAGGGAATATCTTTCAATGAATTTCGCTATCTCACACCATTCCACGAAAGTCGTGGAAAGGAATGGAAAATCAAACAGTTTCAACTTCAAAGAAGCCGCGCGGCTCAATATTGAAACGGATTGTATGCTCTCTGTGATCCTTTGGTAGAAGTACAAGAAAAACAAGAATAAAAAGGGTATTTCTCAAACAAACAGACAATGAGATATTACACCCTGTCTCACCTGCTCTGTGTAGACGGATGGCATCCACACTAATGAATTAGTTTATTAATTAATTCATCTTGACACCCTTATCAATCATATATTAACATACAGAATGAATACTAAATAATCATTACCCACGACATGCACAGTTTGTATCAACAGCAACCTCAACCTAAAAACGACTGCCTGACCATGACTGAAGGGTATTTGATGACACTCAGTCCTGGCTCAAGTCCAGAACTATGAGCTCACCTGTCTGTCCTGGCCTCACCTCCGCTGCGTCCCTGCACTCCTACAGGGACACTCGCTGAGTCATTGAAAAGCCGGGAGGCTGAGACAATGAGCTTGCCAACAGTGGACCCGGTGGCCAGCGGCGACGACATGAAGCGTTTAATACCAAGTGGCTAATGATCCATAAGGGATGATATTGATTAAGTGCCTGATAAGTAATGGCTAATATATTGGATTCGTCATTTTTTATTGGTTTTCATTTAGATCCACACGTCCATATCTCTCTCTTCTTCTCTCTCTCTGTCCATCTCTATCTCTTCTCATCTCCCCGTATCTCTATATCTGACAATCTCTATGACCCCTTCCCTCTCTCTGCCCATCTCTCCCCCTAGCTGTCTTTCTCCCTTCCTCTGTCACACTCACCTACTCTTGCTGTCCTCAGCCTCTCTCCCTCTCGCTCCATCTCTCTCTCTCTCTCTCTCTCTCTCTCTCTCTCTCTCTCTCTCTCTCTCAGACATGAGCAGGGAGAGACAAAACGACATGCTCATTGAGTGCTTTCGAAAAAGGGCTTCACTGGAGGAGTCGTTGCATGTCGCTGTTCCTGTCCTGTGATGAAAAAAACTGCAAACACCTTTCCTTTTTGGCGAGCTCAACACCATTCCTAGCTCGCCAAACTCCTCACATGCAATAACAACACCGACGGTCTGCCGCTCACGCATAACCAGACTCGGGCTTTTGAGAAAGCTAGCACTTCATCCGTGTGTGTTTGTGCATGTTTTCGTACCCTCCAGGGTAGGCCTTATTTGGATGGGGGAGAAGAGTATTGTGGGAGCTTTCGCAGGGGCGTGGCTTCACAGTTGCGGCAAAGGTGCAAACAGCTGGCTGCCTAATTGCCGCCTGCTGTAATTAAGGCCTTTAAAATTGTGCCGACTCCCCCATTCCTCCCTCCCTCGATACCATCCCTCAAACCACCCTAGCCCCCATAAACACTTACCCCCATCAGTGGGTACTCCCCCTGACGGCCAAAATCAAACCATCATGTACCAATGCTAAATGTGGCCTGCTACATCCAAAGGGACCGGCATTCTAGGACCAGTTTATTTCCTGGCATGTGGACAAGGAAAATGCTACCAGGGCTCCATAACGAGAGATCCCCCCCCCCCCCCCCCCCCCCCCCCCCTCCCCCATGTTGTTTTGAGACAGACTGTGCCCGGGTGGATAGAGGAGTTGTAATTATGTGTTGCGTTCTGTGTTGTTGTCAAACATTTCTGTTCATAAGCAGAACGTTTAGAGCCGTCGCAGCATAGCATTTTGTGGAAAATTGAAAGCCCTTTAAACTTTGCGGGGTTGAAATTGTGATTGTGTAAGGAGGGCAGCGGTGATAATGGTTAGTTTGGGATCGTACTGTAAAACAAGAAAACAACAGTGAACAAAGCAACATGAAACTGTATTTTAGTCTATTGTAACGTGCCAATTATCAAGGATGTGTTTAGAGGTGTGTGACCTATGTCTTACAATAGGAACCCTTGATGGCTTAAAAAGGTTCAAGAGTTCCCAGTTCCCCAACAAAAGTGAAAAAATTGTAATGTGATGGTAATGACTGTTTATCAATGTGACAGATTATACTGTGAAGACAGAAGTCACGCTTATTTAAATTACACTGCATGACAGCAGTACTGCTAAGGTACTTTCCCGGTAGCACAATCAATGGATAGTTCGACCTGTTTATCCCCTGAAAAACAACCCAACCGAAACTCAAAATGAGAGAATAGTTGGAAAGCTTTTTTAACCGTGCATACATCCAGTTGCTTCGATCAGTTTAACAAAGTAATGTGTGTCTCTGTATGATGCTTCTGTTTGTATTTTAAATCCGACATGACTTATCACTTTATGTGTAAACAAACACTTCTAAATGTAAATGTTTCAAATGTAACCACCCGGGAGTGCGAGACCTGCCCTCCCCCAATCTATGATGTCCTTCACTACAGAGACATTTACAAAATGCCCAGAGCCCTGTATCCCTCCAAAGTCTAGAAGTCAAGACGGTTGAATTTCAATTTGAAGAACATGGAGTTGAAGAAGGAGCAGAAGGAGCAGAAGAAGAAGAAGAAGAAGGAGCAGAAGGAGTAAAAGAAGAAGGAGCAGAAGAAGAAGGAGGAGTAGAAGAGGAAGAAGAAGGAGGAGCAGAAGAAGAAGGAGGAATAGAAGCTGAAGGAGCAGAAGAAGAAGTAGAAGAAGGAGTAGAAGGAGCAGACGAAGAAGAAGAAGGAGGAGTAGAAGCAGCAGAAGAAGAAGAAGAAGGAGGAGTAGAAGGAGCAGAAGAAGAAGGAGCAGAAGAAGAAGAAGGAGCAGAAGAAGATCCTCAAATCAAAGTTGTTTTAAACAACGATAACTCTCTCTCCACCCTCCTGCATTACACGTTCTGAGAGGCTGGAGGTGATTGAAGAGGAGGTGGAGGTAATGAGGGATGGAGGTGAAGGAAGGGAGGTATGGATAGGGGAGGAAGAGTGTTGGAGGAAGGGAGGGTTGGAGGTGGAGGCTGGGTGGGATGGAAAGGAGGGACCGATAGAAGAAAAAGAGGGATGGGGGCAGGGGGGGTTGGAGGAGGAGTTGGAGGAGGACGAGGACCAATGATGGAGAGGGGGTGTGGCTGGGTTGTTGCGCATCGTATCCAAACCGTAGCCTTTTCTGTTTCTCTGTGATGGAAAGGTCCCTGCTACTCAATTAAAGCAGTTATTCGGTCCACTTGGTAATTCTCCACCACCCCCCTTTAAAAGCAGAAGCTTTGAAAGGCCAAGGCTCTCCTCCTCATTGGGGCTCATAATACGCTCAATTAGGCCCTTAATGAGCTAATTTAGAGCTCTGGTAAACCTCAATAGGAAGGTGTAGCGAGAGAAGAGAGGCGGCGACCGGACAGGACTCAAAGGAAGGCTTCAGGACTCTTTGTTTAGTGGGACCGTATTGATCGCTAATGAAATGCTCTTCCAAGGGATTTAATCACGTCCTTCGGCGCGTGAGTTTGTTTTCTTTGAGAGCTCTATTGGATTGGGCGCACTCTGCACAGACCGACGGCGCTTTCATGAATGGAAGCGTGACATCGCTCCGAGACGCGGGGCCAGGTTCGGTTCACGCCGACTGAAACGTATTCATTCTAGGCAGCGGGGGAAAGAAAGGTTGTGCGATGGTGACATTCCATTTCTATGTGATTGATTATTTCCCATTGCTTTGATATTCATGGGTACACTGCAACACAGGGCTGGGTCCCCCATAGCAAGGCCACAGTCGAGGTTGGCGTCGGAATTTTTTGTCAATAAGAGAAATACTGCCTTTATGAATCATGCAAATTGTATATGCAGACACTCCATTCAGCTCTCACTTGTATCAATCAGTCAGGGTTGTGAGCCGAATTCCTGATCAAGAACATATTGAAATTGGAAACAGAGGGCTTTGAAATCCCCCGGTGACAAACATCTGCCATACGCACTGTTTGTCCATGAAATCTTCACACTGTATTCTAATATTAGTATTACTGTTTACACACACACACACACACACACACACACACACACACACACACACACACACACACACACACACACACACACACACACACACACACACACACACACACACACACACACACACACACACACACACTCGCACTTCAGATCCAGATTTGTTTAGTAGAGGGTCTTGTTCAAAGCTGTGGATGTTTGAGATAGTACCCAGAACCCTTCAGCCTGTGATCCGACCCGTTCTCCTGACCCCTAAGAATCCTCCTGCATGACCCGGATAACTGTATGCAGGTGGAACAACAGTCCCTAGTGCTCACCCAGGCTTTGGCGAGACCATCAAGCCACTTACTCCGTTAATAAAGTCCATTAGTACAGGGACGTCATTGGCCAGAGCCAGGGATCTGGCCAAATTGTTTCCGTCAGCAAATTGAAAAAGTCGCATACATAATTATAAAAGATATGACCATTTCAATCACGCTCTGCATGAATAATAGCTGTTTAGGTTGATTTGCCGAGAGCTCTCCTGGGCGGATTAAATATGTGTGCGTGTGTCTAAGAGGGATATTTGTAACAACAAAACACAGTATTACTGTGATTAATCGGGGTTGAAAAGAATTTGTGTGACTAATGAGTGTGGGGTGTGTATTTGTAAATTGAATTTCTCTGGCATTAAGACGCGTGGATGTAGCGCTCCAAAGCCACAAAATTAACAACGACAAAAACAACCAACCAATGACAATTATTAACGTATTTGCAGGAAGGCAATATCTGTTCAATAAGAAAAATACCCCAGCATTCAAAACACAATGACTTGCAAATCAAGCAGGCTCCATCGTCTTCATTTCCCTCCCAAAGCAACATAGGGAATGTGCCGTATGTAAATTATTCATGTTGTAACGTACTGAAAGAAAACAAGAAAGCAAGAATAAAACTCTCGCCATTATGTAAATCGAGTTGCGCAGCTTTTCCTTAAGTAATCCATGTGATTGTCATCTACCAGGCGGGGCATTTCTTTAGACGGCGGTGTACTTACTGTTGTGGAAATCTAAATGAATCACAACTCAAACATTGTGCTCCACAAATGGTCCGTTTGGGAAAAAAGAGGAAAGATGGTGATGAAGCCAATGGGATTTTAGATGCATTTTAGGGACGATTAGGGGGGCAACGCAGAGGAAAAGGCGCAGAAAAAAGATAGTTTAATTCAGATGAATGTCACTGAAACATATAATTAATTCCAATCAAACCTTCAATCAGCTTTGCGGCACACCAACGCATCTGATAATTATTTAATGAAGTGCGTCCCTGCTCTCGCTTTGGTAACCTTGGCCAGTAAAATCGTTTTTTTTTTACTCCCGCTCCTACTTTTTCCCTCTGCGAATAAACAAGCACACGATCTGTGGAAAAGAGGCTTTCACACAGAGACAGACATCTCTCCGCCTCAACACAACAATTCTTTGCCTTCATTGGAGATCTGTGTGGATCATTGTTGCCGGCGCAAAGAAAGAGAAGAATAAAGACGGTGGAATTGTGCTGTTTTGGTGTATGGACCCACATATGTCATCGCAAGAGCCACCTTATGGAGGCTCCGCCACCCACGCCCGCTCAATCCCGTGTCCCCCGATGCCGTCTCATCGCCCGCTACAAGTTTACATCTTTAAAAATGGAAGAAGAAGAAGAAGAAGAAGAAGAAGAAGAAGAAGAAGCCAGAGACAGGCATTGTATCCCTTTTTTTCGTGTCTCCATTGCTCCGAGAAACAGACAATTTACTTTGACGCATTGCACAGCCGACGGCATGCAACAACATTCTCTACGGCTCCTTGGCTCAACGCCCGCCTCTTTCATGTCTGCCAA
>NC_079423.1:14884923-14947423 GCF_026213295.1 Gadus chalcogrammus | reverse complement strand
ATGATGATAGTAATATTGACAAAATGACACACACACACACACACACACACACACACACACACACACACACGTACACACAAAGAGCCTACAGTTCAGTGGAAGCGCAGTTTATTGCACTCCTCACATGTACGGGACACACGGGTCCTATATATCACATTATGGGGTCAAAGAAGGAAAGTGACACTATGGAGTGCAATCTGAAGGAGGTGGAGGGGGAGAGAGAGAGAGAGAGGGAGGGGGAGAGAGAGAGAGCAAAAGAAAGACAGAATAAGTGCATGTCTGAGGTAGCAATCAAAATGCATTACACTCCCTTCATCCTCTCGTATAGCCACATATATCTATAACTAAATCTATATCTATACACAGCTATATATATATATATATATATATAGACACTGTGCAGTGATGTATCTGTGTTCGCTGGAGCCAGTGTTTGTTCTTCCAGTCTCTGGATTCACCATTAGAACATTTTCCAGACCACTGAGCCCAGACCTTCCAGAGCACATAACAGCATTTACCGAAGACGACATACAGCGTAAGAGTCCAGCACCAGATTCGTTGTTACGCAACAAATGCAGCGTTTTGGCCCCCGGAACCGAGGCTTGATATAGCGTTAAAGATTTAGGATATTTGAAGGCAACACTTTCTGCGTTAACATTTAAATTCCCTATTCGGCTAATTTGTAGTAAGTATAAAAAAAAAGTAAAAGAGAAACAAAGAAAATACAAGTTAGTGATAGTAGTTTATTAATAGTAATGCAGGGACCGCGTTTATCTGTTTGATCATCTCTGGCAGATAAAAATATTCCAGATTTTAAGATAAAGAGCACTGGTGAAGTTAACTTGGTATGTCAACTACATTTTTGAGTGCGCCATTGTTTTCTCAATTTAACTTAAATCGAGTCAATGAACTCCACAGGTTGCCGGGTTTGACTCTCTCCTACCTGCAGCTAACCACCGGGCAACACTCTATCCATCTCGCTCCACCGTCCGGCACCATGTAATGGACACAGAGGACGTCATGTAAAGTCCAGTGGAGGAAACATCAACTAAAAGGTATCACGCTCGGCGCGTTGCTCCCCGATGCCCTAATGTTCGCGACGCGGTGATGTGGTGTTTGTGGATGCGCGAGGCACCCCCATGTTGGCTGAGCCGGAGAGGGCTTAAATCAAAGCAGGGGGCCGCGCCAGCCACAGCCTCCCAGTGGGGAAGCTTCCAAGCGGGGCTTTGATTAGCCGGGGCATGCGGCAGAGCGGGGGGACAGGCTGGCTGCGAGCCTTTACCTAGTCCGGGCATCAAGAGCAGCGTTTGATGTGGAGATGTGGCTCACCGGGTGGCGCACGGAAAGGTCAGCGCACTTCAAATATTACAGACTGCTGCCTCTCAATGTCCTGTTTACTGAGTTTATAGCTCAGAGCCGATCATGGCCGGATCCCTTCCTCCTTATTCCCTTTTCTTTTTTATTTACAACGAGCGAGTACAAGTATGAATAAAAGGGGCGGGCTGCATCAGGGAAATATGTTCGAGTGCATCTCGAATACAAAGTTAATGGTTGGAGCACCCCGGTGAAACCAAGAACGAACGCTCTTTCCGCCAAACATATTCGAGGTTCCAAAATGAACACACACTACCTGCCGCTGCACTTCACTCGATTTCACTCGGGCGATGACCCCACCCCGAAGGCGTCGTCGACTACCTCTGGTGTCAGGACCACAGACTCGCAATCTCAGCGGCCCCCCTTGTTCCTGCCAGAAGGACAGCGCTGGAAACGAGGCGCCTTGTAAACTCCCACCTCGGACAGGCTGGAGGAGCACTTAAGCGAGGGCCTTACAGAGTGATGAAGGGTCCCCCCGATAACACCAGCGCCCGGGTCCCTGCCTCGTGCAACATGGTAGCCACAGAGGGAATGACCGATGGCCAAATCACCGGAAAAAAAGCCCGCGAGCCCATCCCCTTCCTAGAAGTGCACTTGGCCGGCAAATGGCAGAGTGACTCGGCACATCTGGTGCGGTCCCATGCGGTTGGTGGCGATGGTGTTGTTAGCATGTTAAAGGTTAAGGGGATTGGCTGTTTGAGAGACAGTGGTTTAGTGAAGGCAGCTTGCTATTCTCCGCGTCAATTATTTATAAAAAGTAAGCTGTAGACTGGCGTATTTTTTTTTTTTTGGGGGGGGGGGTGGTCGGGGCAATGTCTGTTTGCAGCAGAGGAGAATATGTTTGTCATCTGTGCATGTTGTCTTTCAGGGGGGTTCGGAGGATGGAAGATGGGGGGGTGGGGGGGACGACGACGACCGGTCATTCCTCAAAATGAATTGCTCTCGGAGTAAATTAAATTTCTGCTTGAATTAAATGATGGCAAGCTGTGTGTGTGTGTGTGTGCGCTGCCAGAGCCCTGGAGGAGGGCAATATCGCTAAAAGGCTTTTAGAAGATTAATTTAATTTTTTTCTCCCTCTCTTTCTCCCCCTCTTCCCCTTCTTATTCTTCTTCCTTCCTCTCCCTTTGAGTCTCTCTCTCGGTCAGCTGGTCTTTGTAGGTTCCCCCCCCCCCCCCCCCCCCTCTTTCCTTGCCTGTTATCCAGGTGGTCATAAACAATCGCATACCTCGTGCGCTGACGTTCACTGGCCAGAACATGGCGGGCAGCCAGAAGAGAGGGCATGCTTCCAAGGAAGGTGGAGGGACAGGGATAAGATAAAGGATGCTCCGACCACAGCATTGTCCGACCAGCACTGACACTGAACAAAATCTTGGTAGAGACAGCCCTCAACTTTTTCAGTGCCCCGTTTCAGCAAATTGACATATGTCCCGTGAGAGGACAAGGAAAGTAAAACACCAGCTGATTTATTGTTCTACATTTCTGAATATTTATGGGGAATATTTGATTTGACATTTACTAATTGTGTGTCTGGGAGTAGACTAAAAGGCTGTGATACAGAAAATCAATGCAGGGTGTTTAATCAAAAAAAGTGGAGAAAGTCAAAGTTTGACCGCGATGTCTAGATCTTTGTACATTACAGAAAAATGGGTGTTCAGTAAAACATTTGTTAACTCTTCATTAGGCACATACACCTTTACATTGAGATAGTGGCACCATAGTTACAATCAAACATTCAGAATCAATATCAACCATTAATTGAAAGACGGGTTTCTCTATGGATGAAGCAGGGCTATGCAGCTCTCTGTATTGATCCATGTGGAGGCATTTGGCACGGTTGACCATGAAGCTCTCAAACGCAGGCGGACAAGTAAAGGATTGCAAGATCAGACGTTTGGCTGCCTTGGATATGCCAGAGAGGCCTCCAGAAAGTGTTTGATAGACAGACTGAAAGTGGCACCGAACATGTAATGTTATACCCCAGGGTTCTGTTTTAGGCACACTGCTCTTTTCCTATATCCAATTATTTTATATCAAAATAGGTAAGGAATTCAAACCGATATATTTACTTTTGTAGTCAATAATGTTTAATCAAACAAAGACATTTCATTATAAAAGACCCTTGAGAAAATTGCATGCTGCTTATAATATTGTCTAGTCTGAGCTTTGTCTACCAAAGTCAGTAGTACATCTGTAATGTTGTTCTCAAATATAAGACTCAAATCTTTGATATTCTGAAATACTAGAAACATCTGATGTTGTCCCTGCTCAAGCAAATATGCCAGAAGTGTTGCGACATCTGGCTAAATAAATTATCTTTCTTCAAAGAATATTGTTGACAACTCAAGGTTGAAATTAGACTTCTATGACCGAAATAAATCCTGTTTTTTTTTCCTATTTTCAGCCAGAAGGAAAAGTAAAATAAACCAAAATGCAGATTTGTTCCTTCTTTTTCCTTGTTTTGGATTATGGTGAGCTCTTGTATGTGAACGCATCGACAGAATCTCTACAATACACAACACTGTTGATCACACTGCTTCAAGGCTTGGCACACAACTGGTATGCTCTCACTCTGTTTTTCAAGGCTGCCGTCTTCTACCATAAGAAGCGTCTCAGCGGTATTTATTTATTTATTTAAAAAGGCATTCAGGGTAAAGCTGACATCATACGTTTGCATACTCATGGTTCACAAGATACGTGTATTCTGTCTCTCCCTAATGTCCTGACTGAGATTGGATAGAAAGCTATCAGGTGCTGTGCTCTCTTGGCATATAAGCTAGTCCTTGCATATTAGCTAGTCCAGTCTTACAATTTTCAAGGTACTTTCTTTTCAACCGACAAAATAGGTTTTGGAAAAAGGCGAAAAAATACGAACATAAGTCAAGCTAGAAAATAACTATCCCACACAAAAACACGTCCCTGAGTCACGGTATGCAACCATTAGCAACAAACCTCCTTAGAGCCGCAAATACATCCTTCTTTCTGTCTTTCTTTCTCTTGCAGAAACAAAGATTGACTCCACTGATCAAAAATGCCTGCCATGTTTCCAAACTCATAAATATTGGATGCTACGTATCAATGATCATTTTGTTAAATATTTACTCTCTCTGGTCGCGAGCACTAGCGGTAAAATGTACATTGATTCAGCAACGGCTTCGTAAAAGCCATTTCCTCCCCTCGACTCACAATACACATTATCGTTTTGTATCGTATAATACTCCCATACTTTTCATTAAGATGGGGAAAAACAAGGGTTTTGATGAAGGGCTGTGATTAAAATGCTGGCAGCGGGCGGACAGTCACTGCGATAACTGCCGAGCCGTTAATTCCACATTGGTTAGCTGCATACTTGGACTCTATGTGAGACCTTTGGGTTTCCAGGCGTACTGATTAGCCTATGGCGAACCTGGATTGCCATGCTTTGTTTTTTTGTAATTTCAAACCGTTAGCTGTAGATCTAGCATTAACTATTAGCAATGTTGCTAGCATTAAACAACATGACGCATACAAATTCTTGATATTAATGCCTGAACATGCTAAATAAAAGGTGCTGAATGAAGGTATTACACAAGACTTGAATTAAGAACAGTGGAATAATCCTATCCATACCCCCCCCCCCACCCCACCACCCTTGGAGTGTCATTCAATCTTCCAACCCATCCATTAAAAACCTCCCAACAATGTTCATGGTAGAATGACATTCTACCATGTCCCTCTACAACTCAGAGAGAGAGCGAGAGTGAAAGCGAGAGCGAGAGCGAGAGCGAGAAAGAGAGAATGGATGAATGAATGATGAATGCTGTGACACCAAGGAAATAATGACGGGCTGAAAAGGAATGGATGGGCCACTGTCACTCATTAAAGAAGCACGTCTTTGATCTGTTTTACACATAACCATATACTGTATTTATTTACGAGGACATTGGGGAACATTGTGCACTCAATATGATCATATTCAGGAGGATGGGAGAGAGAGAGAGAGAGAGAGAGAGAGAGAGAGAGAGAGAGAGAGAGAGAGAGAGAGAGAGAGAGAGAGAGAGAGAGAGAGAGAGAGAGAGAGAGAGAGAGAGAGAGAGAGAGAGAGAAATATCAGAGTATTGTGTACTAGGTCTTAGTAGGAGGTATACTTGGACGGTTGTTGACATGGCCATTTCAATATAATCATATTCAGGGGGGGGAGAACGAGGAGAAAAGGGGAAGGGGGAGAGGGGGGGGGAGAGAGGGATCCATGACAGGCTCATCCCCACAATGACAGTGGTGTCAACTGTGCACCAACAACCTGCCCCTCATCCAAGTCCCTGGGTGGGGCCGAGACGCCTGCTTAAAGATGTGCTGTACATTACTGTAGTGGGGGCAAATCCTTATCGGCTCTAATACTGTTTAACCAACACTTTCACCCAAACACGGCTTACAGTGACTGCCGATACACATGTCACCATCCTGACTCACTGCTGCCAGTGAACAGGACAAAATAAGCCCCATTCTGAAACGCGCTCTATTAGCGGAGTCAGTGTGTAATAAACAGAAATGAAAAGTGGTCACACAGATAGGGCAGAAACAATCCCGCTTGTGTAATTACCTCAGCTGCCAGCGCTGTTCCTTGACACGTCAAGAATATAATTTCATTTTCTGTGTCCCCCCTGCTCGGCGAATGCCTCTCCCCTTGGAGGACGACCATAATCTCCCCGAGCACTTTAAACAGCCCCAGATTGCACTTTCAAAGGCTTGACCTTTGCCGTCGACCGGGTCGACGCGAGCGCGACACAGATAACGCAGTTAAGGAACAAGTGGACGTTCTTATCTCGCCATCAAACAGAAGGGCATCGTGTCCACAGACGGCACAAAGCAATCCTATTGATATATATTTAATAAACAACGACACTAACCGACAAATGGTATAAGAAAGTCATTCACCGATTGCACACGAAGAGAACACTATTTTTTCTCTCTCTCTCTCTCTCTCTCTGAAACAATCAATGTTAATTGTGAGCTCTCGGAAAAAATAAAAGTTTGGTGTGCCAGCGTGATTAGGGCTGGCGTGCCTCATCACGGCTGGGGGGAAGGGCAATCAAAGATAATTACTCCAAATTATTCAGATGTTATGTTTTAATCGGGCACCTGCATTCCTCTCCAGGCCCCATAGCTCTGAGTTCCAAGGCAGCACCGAATCATTGGAAGAAACGCTGAATTTCTCTGGTTTGTGTATATCTTAATAAAATAATGGCGCTTGCAACTCGGAGCTGCCAGCTCTCTCGGCGTAGCTTAAAGGCACATGTGGCAAATGTCTAGTCCTTCCTCTCATGGAACAGTTTAGTTATTTCCGGCTGTTATATTCAACAGTTAAGTGTTTATGTATACAGCTGGTTTGTTTGTTGTTAATTGTTCAGCAAGTTAGATGCCTCGATATCTTAGGGTAATTTTGGTCTCACATCTTCCTCATTATTTTATTGATTACATTGTTTCTAATTAATTACACCAGGGGGACAAAGTTTGTATTTTCCTTGGGTTGGTACTATGAAGATTTGATTAACATATAGGCCGCCTACCGTGTTTACCGAACGCGCGCACACACACACACACACACACACACACACACACACACACACACACACACACACACACACACACACACACACACACACACACACACACACACACACACACACACACACACACACACACACACACCATTTATTTTCATCCCACTATTAATTAACACCTCAATTACAACGTAATCAAATCCATCATATCATAATTGCCTTGCAATTAAAGTCTTTGGCATTGTGAATCTTAAATTTAGATCACAGTGCATCGACTTGTGAGGTATTATGACATTAGCATACCCCACTGTTTGAATTTGAATTTCTAATTATGGATTACCATGTCCAATTTACTGGTGTTATCCGACAGACACGCTTTGCATCTGCAAATTAAACTAACTTTCATCAAGTCTGGCCTGAACACTGAACACATGCATTTCGTCTTTATTTATTTTTTCATTCATTCATTATTATCAATTATCATCAATTACTATTATTTGTTATACTGTAAATAAAAATAATCAATCAAAATCACTTTGTTTGAAGAACTGAATTGTAACAAGACGCCATATTAGAACTTGTAAAAGGTGTAATAGAATACCCAACCACACCATATGTTAACACATTGGAGTTTTCAGTGTTTTCCATTGGACCGATATTATCATGTATTCAGTAACCAAATCAATTTTTAGATTAGATTAGAAAAACTTTATTCATCCCAAAATGGGCAATTTCGTTCACAGTTTCCAGTCTCACATAATAAATTACTTAATAAATACAATAAATAGCAATAGGAGGTAGACAAAAACAAATATCAAAGGCAGTCCAACACACACATTTAACTCACAATTCATTTCAGCCTGTCAGCATACAATTTTGTGAATGTGAACGTTTTTTTAATACTCTTCAGGTTAATGTGGCTTTGATTAAATTTGTGTAAATTAAACAAAAAGAACCACTCCATTTGTCTTGATATTTTTTTTATTTATCTGGTGCATGGAGTGCCTCTGGTATGGTAATTATTTTACGAAAAATAAAGTAGTAAATCAAAATGTAGTAATTTCATGTAGTGACTTTTGAAGACAGTATTCGTGTGCGTTCCAATGTATCTGCATGTGTGTGTTTGTCAGGTTTCCTCTGGGTATGCCTGTCGGTACACGTTTCTGCATACTAATTGTACTAATATGCATGTACCAGCATTCTAGGAAGAGACTCCACTGTTCACCATACCAATGAGACGAAGGGAGAAGGACAGTCCATAGTGCACGTGTGAGTGTGTCAGTCAGTCAGTCAGTCAGTGAGTGGAGAATGGGTGGTTGTGTGTTAGAAAGAGTATGGCTATGCATGTGTGAGTTAGCAGGAGTGAAGAAATGCAGGGATAAGCTTAGAGCACAGGGTGTAAACATAGGATAAGAGAGCTATAGCGAGAGCAGGAGAGAAAGAGAGAGAAGGTGAGAGAGAGACAAAGCCGTAAGGAGAGACAGGTAAAGAGAGAGGCGGGGAGAGAGAGACAGGTGTGCAATATGATAACACTGCCCCGCGCGGGGCGAGAGAGGGAGAGAATGCAGAGATTCTGAGAGACCTGCAGATCTGACCTTCGGGTTTTGTCCTACGAATTTCAACCTTTCTCTCAATGAAGCATGAATCTAATTTAGGCCCAGAAGCTTCTTGGCTTCTCCCTTTGATCTGCTGCACCTGACGAGTACAAAGAGAGACAGGAATAGTGTGTGTGTGTGTTGGGGGGGGGGGGGGGGGAGAGGTTGTCGAAGGAAGAAGAGGGGCGGAGCTAAGAACAGAGGCAGGGCCAAGGTGATGTACATTTTTCATGTTGTGTTCTTTCTTACTTCAAAAGCCCCCTGTGCCAGCGCGTTAGAGATGGAGGCATGTCCTGGAGCTGGTAACTCCCCGATTCACCCATTCACCGTACGCATGCGCAGTGTATGCAACAATGGCCACAACCAGATTCAACCAGACACAACCCATCTGTCTGGCTCAACAGCACTTGAACACACACATTTATAGCAATATCTTATATTTTAAATAACTTATTTTATTTAACCACTATTTGGCCTTGTCGTGCTTGTGTCATTTACTTTAACGAAATGCACCGTAAAATGTATAACAAACAAACAAACACCAGTAATTGAATAAATCTCATTATACATCATAAAATCTCAATATACTTTGCAAAAAAGATCTTTTGTTTATTTTCAAAAAGGCGATTATAAATCGGATACAACGTGACTGTATCCTTGCTAAATAATTCATCCAAGGCTCCTCCTGTACTCAGAATTAGAACAGTCCACTCTTGAAAGCTAGCCATTAGCCAGGGCTTGTTTTATGTATAGGATCACTACACTTGCTCCTTTGTACTCTGACACCTTAAAGTGGCTTTGAGCAAACTCCAGATGGCTAGCACGTAGCATTCATAAACTGTGTCAAACGCCGGGTTGTGTTTAAGCCTAATGCTGCCGGCGGCGGCTAGGGTGGAAGAGAGAGAGAGGGAGAGCCCTAGGGAGAGAGATAAGGGCAGCGATAAGGAAAACAGAGGGAAGACGTAGCAGAAAACATATGAAATGTCTTTGACCCGGGGTGCAATGCGTCGCGGACAAATAGGACCGTTTTTTATTGCTCTCGGGCTCGCGGGTGACAGAGCCCTTTAAATACAGGGTCACTCAACTAGCCCCGGTGCCGGCTAACCCATCTCCAATACAACGGGAGGTCACGGAGGTACCCCATCACAGCCCGCCTAGTTTAGTGGCCACCGGAGCGGGAAAATCCTATTTTGTCATAAACCAGCAGGAGAAATAGGAAAATTGAATGCTACAGAATCACTAGAACACAGTGCAGTCCATCAGTCATGTTTAAACCACAGGACTATACAAAGAGTACATGTAGTGTTAGTGTGTTTTACTTTTGTACTGTATGTTAATAGTTACGGAAGGCAACCGTCATCCTAAAGAATCCTTCAAATAACACAAATAAAACGGTAACACTGTTCTCTCACAGCGGATACAGCGGAACCTTTTTCAACACCTTGAAATATACTTTTAAGACGGGTCACAACTGGAATAAAATGATTTCCGAGATGTATTAAATGAAGCGTTTTAATGGCCATCACAGCAGGGTTGCGACTGCAAATCAGGCGTCGCGGTTCCCCGTTGCCATCCCCCCTGGCTCTCTTCCCTGGCGTTGAGAAGGAATCACTAACGAGGATGGGTGCGGACGTGTTATCACGATGACACATGGACTCAGGAACAGCCTGTTCATGAGGTCACTGTACTCCTCAATACAGCAGCCAACGTGAGATTATTCCTAACTGATAACTTACATTTGAAAAAAATTATATAATATATACAGTTTATGATCCTAATCTCTCTAGTTTGTGAAACATGTGTTGTTTAGGACAAAAACAGAAATGATACTACATCTGAGTAATGTAATCTTTTGTTTGGGTGACGTTTACGCCTACTAACGTACATTTTGTTGAGAACATAATTGTTTACACCGAAAAATTACTGAATATATTACCTTCCATAGAGATGAACAATCCCTCCTTCTCTCTCATCCCTTGGCCCCCTACACCCTCATTTTCTTTCTCTTCTCCTCCCCTCCACTCTCCCCTTCCTCTTCCTTTCTCTCCAACATCTCCTTTCTTTCTTTCTCCCTCCCTCCCTCCCTCCCTCCCTCCCTCCACATCCAGCCATCTCTCCCCCCTTCCCCATCTCTCCCCCTTCAGAGAACAGCTGAACAGCCCATATCGCTAAGCTTCCGGGCAGCCAACAGCGACGGGAGGAGCAGGGTTAAACCCACCCTGCGTCGACAGCACTTTCCCCTCTCTGCAGAGTAATCAATGGATGAGAGGGGAGATCGCTGGCCAGGTAGACAACAAAAAAGAGAGAGAGAGTAGCCCTCTCTCCCCCCCCCCCCCCCCCCCCCCCCCCCCCCCCCTGCAAGTTCTTCCCCCTTCCCCCTATTCCCAAACACTCCTCCATCCCTCTGACTGCGTAGCCAGTCAGTCCCTCGTCCGCTCCGTCAAGATTGACACATCTGTCAGAGTGACAGGCGTGTGACAGGCAGCTCCCCGAAGACCCACTCCCTACTCAGACCCCCCCGCCCCCCCCCCCCCCCCTCCTGTAACCTCTACTGAACCCCCCCCCCCCCTACTCAAACCCCTCCCCCCATCTCACCCAACAGTACAAATTCTCTCTCTTACTCATTGACAAGTGGAGCTGTGGCTTGGGTGTGTGTGTGGGTGGGGGGGGGTTAAGGAGGGGGAGGGGGTGGGGGGTAAAAGAGTCTCGCTCTCTGACTTTCCCGGACAGGAAATCATTTCGGGGGGAGACGGACAGACAGGCTGAGAGACAGATAAGCGGACAGAGAGAGAGACAATGGGCAGCTTGTTACCTGACGCAACACAGAACCCGGGATGAAATAGGGATGAAACTGATCCCTATTTCAACTGATTCGAGGCCTACAATAGCTTCTCCATTTGACTCGTGTCCACAGGCATCATTATAAATTAAAAGTGCCGGTGACGGCACTAGGTTGTCTGTCTAGGTTATTAAAACAAACGACATTGAGATTCTAAAAGGAGTCATTCATGCTGTATGTACGTTTCAGTTTATTTGCCCGACAATCAACTCTCCCCCTCATCAATTCCTGCGTGGAAGTAAATCATTTACAAAAAAATAACCTTTTAAGCAGAAATAATTTGCAGAGGACATAAAAACAAACAGCATGCTGGATAACTTATGGTAATATACCAATTTGAGATTCCAGCAGATTTACCGACAGCAATTTAAATGCCCAGGCGGCAATGACTTCTCTGTAATGAAATATGAAATATACATAATCAAGTACATAATCACGCCGCCACCCGAGACAGGGCAGAATCAACATTAAATCAAAACCATGTGACGACCCACCAGATGTGTTTTCCCGCCAACATCTTCCTTCACCTGTCCTCCGAAACAACATGGCTGCCTCTCTTAACGAGCCAGCCGGTCCTCCCTCAGGAGTAATTAGCTAATTGGAAGCACCTGGCAAACGTCAGGCCCAGGTCAACGACCGACGCTCCCTGATTGGTCGGGCACCTTGCCTGTCACAGTGGCTGCCGGGGATGGGGGGGGGGGGGGGGCGGGCTTTGTAGATGGATGGAATCCCAATACGTCGCCAGCGTTAAATACTGTGTCTCTGGTTGAAACTCAGCCGTATCTCCCCCCCACCCCCCACCCCCCCCCCCCCACGTCTTTATAAATATTACATGAAGGCTACAGCGCGGTGACGGTGTCGGTGAGATATAGTGTGGCTCATCGCTGAGGGGCATTCTCCGGATGTCAAAAATATTTCATTAGGAGGGATGGCGCTTGTGAGAGGGACGACGGAGCAGGTGAAGAAGAGACGGATGGCGCTTGCGAGGGAGATAGTGAGATGATGAAAGAGCCGGGTTTTTATGTGAGTTCATGCGGGCTTATGAGTGTTTGGTGTGTGTCTGTGTGTGTGTGTGTGTGTGTGTGTGTGTGTGTGTGTGTGTGTGTGTGTGTGTGTGTGTGTGTGTGTGTGTGTGTGTGTGTGTGTGTGTGTGTGTGTGTGTGTTGTGGTGTGTGTGTGTGTAGAAAGGGAATCGTCTATGTGTGTGTACGTATATAGGGAATCGTCTATGTGTGTGTACGTATATAGGGAAGTGTGTGTGTGTGCGCGCCTGCGTTTGTGTGCATATGCGGGCAGTTACTGTAAACCTGCCATACAGGGGTCCTTGCAGGGGTTCAGAGAGCCCGGTGGTTTAATGAGAGGGTGGAGCAGAAGACACGGTGGAGGATCAGAGTGCGATGCTCTGATCCAGAGGAGCTGCTCCAAAGATCCAACAGCCAACACACAGGGCTTGTAGTGGACCGAGCGTTTAATTCATCTCCCTCTTATTCCTCACATCCCTCTGTCACACTCCATCTGCTCTCGCTCTCATTATTTTTTAGCTTTTCGACCGACCGCCTAGATTTATTCTATACATTTACTGCCGGGTTCGGGACGGTAAAGGATGCAATGTGTATTGTGTATACAGTATTATTCTATCACACAACGTGGAAAGTCCTACGGGTGTCATTAGTTGTGATCCCAACGTTGTGCTTGTGTTCTTCCGTCAGGGGGGATACACACTCCCACACCCCAAACACACAGCTCTACTGGAAGCTCTAATGGATACCCACAATGCATCTGTGCAGCTTTGGGTCGATGAAAAGGTCAATTTAGGGAGGGCCCGGTCGGGCAGCTGAAGCCGTGTGTTTATCTGCGCACCCCGGGCTGTCTACGGACAGGTGTGCTGGGGGGGCCTTACCTCTCTCCCCCCCCTCCCTCTCTTTCTCTTGATCTCTCCCTCACGCGCTCTCTCCGCTTTCATCTACTTAACTCTGTGGCTGCTATGGAAGGGCTGGGGCTGGTGGAGGTGGTGGAGGTGGCGGTGGAGAGTTGGTAGTGGAGATGGGGGTGGAGAGGTGGGGGTGGAGGTGGTGGTGATGGTGGTGGAGACGTGGTGGTGGAGGTGGTGGTGGTGGAGAGGTGGTGGTGGAGGTGGAGGTGGGGGTGGAGGTGGTGGGGGAGTTGTTGGTGGAGTTGGTGGTGGAGGTGGGTGGAGGTGGTGGTGGAGGTGGTGGTGGAGGTGTGGCTGGTGGTGGTGGAAGTGGTGTAGGAGGTTGAGGCGGTGGATCGAGAGGTATTGCGCTGGTGGTTGAGGGCGAGTGTGTGGGAATTAATCCAGAGAGGAGCCTACGAAATGAGTTCTTCTGGCCGGTGGTCTGGGGACGGTATTGGAGGAGCTCTTTGTTCTCCTGTAAAGAGTGAGGGAGAGCAGAGGAGAGCCGAGATCGGACGATTGGAGAGTTTTGGTGTGCAGCTGAATTTTGCCGGGAACATCTTCTTCCTATTCCGGCCGTTTGTTGGACTGGCGTGTATTGTTAGTACTTCTCCAGTGAGTGTTTAGTTGGAGGAACTCTGTCACCAGAGCCTTCAGATGTGATCGGATGGAATAGTTTGTGCGGTCGTAATAAAGCGGCCAAAAAATAGGGGAATAAATAAATAATAAATACAACTCAGCGGCCCTCAGGACTTCAGAGCCAGAAGTACTGAAACAGAAACTCTTTCAAAAGTCGAAAAATCCTCAAAAATAAAAAAGAGGCTTCAAACCAAGACCGCGGAGTCCGTCTTTGCTTTCAACATTCTAACAAGTGTGTTCGTGCCGCGGGTTTGAAAATAAATAAAATAGAGACGACTTTCAATCTGTGGAAGGTTAACTGAATATACCAGCTTTTCTGGCCACGTTCAAACACTCTGTACGCATTCATGTCTGCAGCTCGCTGACTACAAACGAAGGCCTACGCAGAGCTGCCTGTCCACTGCCCGGCTTCTACACTCAACCAATTATTAAGGGAATGAAGCTTCTTTTCATCACTGTGGGAAATTAGAATGTCTCTCCCCCCCACCCGCTCTCATACTTACCCCCTGGTCCTAAGGCTGGAAAAACAAATGGTTGAACCTTTTAACCTGGAAGTGCTCTCCTTCCTTAACAGGATATCAGGAGTCGTAGAGGGGGTTTCACTCCCAGCCGAAAAGTAATCAACTCGCTCTGGTTCACTGTTTCTAAAGAAGGAATTCACTTGAATCGCTTTGGACCAAAGTGTCCTGGTTTCAGAGTGGTTAATGACTAAATACAAAAAAATAGTAGATGGGAGGTAATAACCCCCCCCCCCCCCCCCATCACCACCACACACACACATTTCTGAGCGCATAATATAACAACATTTTGCCTATAATTTCACAAAGTATAACATTCGTTCACCACAAATGACTCAAAAGCAGTGCCAACATTTTAATATATTTTAACCATTCAGCGAACAAAAGGCAACAGGCTGATTATCATTTAGGGGGCCACTCAATGACATGCAGAACCGTCATCAACACGCCCACGGAAGTGGTGTGAGAAATACAGACTTTCTACTCCTCATTCACATATAAGGTAATTTACATTTCCTGCAGAGAAAATAATACCTCAGGGGTAGTATTATTCAGGAGATTTTCAGGGTAAAAATGTCAGGATATGTTGTTCACACATACGGCCCATCAGGAGAATATAAGGACTTACACGTGAGTCTGAAAGCAGGGTTACACAAATTTAAACATCACAGCTGCAAAAGAACCAACAAACAAACCGTTGATATGAACGACCCAGGACCCGCCTCCAACCCCAGCTGTCCCCCGTGTTTCGTCGGCGATAGCCAATCCCGTCGTTCCCATTCAGGCAGGAGGACCCATTTGGCCGCCGCGCTCCCTGGGTTTAGCCAAAGTGACAGGCTACATAATAGCACATCATCATCCTGGTGGTCATCCAGAAACACACACACCTACCTCCACCCCCTCGTCGCCCCACCATTTACATAACAACACCCCCCCCCCCCGTCCTCCAGTACCATTTCAAATTAAACCGACGACCACAATTTCTCTTCCTAGCCAGTCGCTGCCCCTGTGGTGTGGCTGCAGAGACAGTCTGGGATAAAGGGCCGGCCTTAATGAAATCTATTAGCCAACCTGCTCTGCAAAATGTGAAAACCGGGGGAGACATGGATGCAATATCCCCCAGGTATAAATAGCCCGGGTTTTTATGGGGGTCTGGGGCTGCCGAGTGGTCCTGGGCTAAGGGGCTGAGCCGCAGACGGCGAGAGAGGATGTCATTTGAATTTCCGAGGAGGGATGAATCTCACAGGCGAGCCAATTTAAAAGGGGACCCACGTACACACACACACACACACACACACACACAGGTGATCAAACGGCTCTGTGCATTATTTGTTATTTGTCACCCTCAGCTGGGGTAATATCTATGGGGAGGATACTTATCTCTTTCGCTGATGGAATGGGAATATTTATAGGCACTAGGAAGAAGAAAAAAAAAGATGGTCGGCCAATTGTGGCGCAATGGAATGAGTCAGGATCGTTTGGGGTGTCGCCGCGGCGATAAGGACACAGCTTGGTGTTGACATTAATAACCCCTGCCCATCCCCGCAAAAATGGGCTACCTTCCGCAGGGATAAAAATAACTGCCATGTTCCCATTGGCTGTGGATGATGGCCTCGCTCCTGATTACTGCAGTTAACATTTATATTACCAGGACGGTGGCATTCTCACACATGGCTCTTTGGCTCGTTCGTTGGCATGGCAGCAGCCAAAGGGAGGCAAGGCCTAATTGGTTCTCAAGCTCTCAGGTGGTGTGATTGATACCATGGTTGAGCGGATGACAACGTGAAAACAACAAATCACGCTCACGTCCTCAGAACGTGGTTCCTGCGTGGTGCATGTGAACGTCTTTAAGGAGCATCGACTGAAGCCTCACGACGTCCAACGCAAACAGCGTCGCTCGTGACCAGGGGGCATTTCCTTCCGCTGTTGAAACGCATCGCACATCTTTTTGTGGGAGAGAGATTTACACCTCGCTTGCCTTTGGAAAGTGATTTGGGAGCTGAATTGAATGAGGAAGATGGAGCCAAAATGAATTGCCTAGGAGAGGACGGATGATTTTTGGCATGGTTTGAATAGTGTGTTGAAATACTGTGCGGTAGTACGGTGGCATGCATATTAACAAAAGCATTTCATAGCTTTTTTCTTTGTATTTTTTCAGTTTTATTTTCCATTTAAAGTATCTAGAAGATGCATGACCGTGTTAGTCCCTTTGGCTTAAAAATCGGCAAAAAGATAAAAAATAAAACGAATTTAATTAGAAAAATGACTAATATTTACTCTTTCAATTTACATTCGGTTTCCGCAGTACAACTGACAATTTTGCACAAACAGTACATTTAAAAGGGTGCTGAAGGTAAGATTAAAGAGCTATCATTTGAGTGTAATTTCTTTGGAATGTCATAGCCATCCATCAGCGACTAGTGACTGAATTGCGTTAGAAGGTAATCAGTTGCGAGTTCAATGCACCTGCCTCTGTACGAGCCAATTTTAGACCACTCCAGGCTTATTACTGACCAATCAGGGCATCCCCCGACCCCCCTGATTGGATCTGGGAGTCCGGCTCTCCTGTCAATCAGCGGTGTTTGAATGGTAAACTTCTCAAAGGCGGAGAAGCATAGAGCAGAGAGAGTGAGGGTCGGGATGTATAATTTCAAAATCGTAGACTCTGTGAAGACACCGTTTTCTGCCCTCTCTCCCCCTCTGAAACTCTTGAATCTTGCCTGCAGCAGTTTTAACACTCAGTCGGCTGAAATAGTTAAAGTAAAGCCGTGCCCAGATGTTGCGAATGCCAAGTTTCCCCCTACTGGGCGAGCGGTGGCGTTACCCCACAGACCGTCTGCGCGGCTGACGACAGCAGAGCACACCAGGCGCGCTGCATTATTAATCCAGATAAACATGTGCCCGTCTCATTAACATCCTCCACCGAGATCCCCTATCCACCACCCAGACACCCCACACTGCTTCACTTCCTGCCCATGCAGGGCACCACCTTTACCTTACCACCCCCCCCCCCCCCGCCCCCCCAAGGAACACGCATCCATATTTTAGATGGATTACAGTACCGGACGTACATTAACCCGGGTTATTTTTAACATCAATTCTTTAAATGTATATTTATTTCATCAACATGCATGGCTGATATAACATGACAAACTAGCTTTTTGTTAGGATATATTATCTATTGATATATTGTATTATATTTTGTAATTTAGTATTTATCCAATAAGGTATCCTGTGAGATAAATGTTGATAAGTATCACTTAGGGGATAGGCATCTCAAGGCAAAACCTTACAGCTGGGCGTCTAACCAGTTGCATTTCCACGTGCTCTTTCCTCGAATTGTTGCCATTAGAAAGTAGTCGGCCAACTGTGTTTTCTTTCATTTCATTACATTTTGTTGTTCTCCTAATACCCATTAACTCCCGCTTGCAGATGTAATTTCCGCGCTAGACGCTCGTGGAATGAGAACGGCGGCCTCGACGCGCGTGGCCAGAGATGAGTTGTGGCGTGGAGGCGACTGAAGAGTCATTACCGAGGCACATCATTGGCTTTTCATCGGCCCGTAATTATTTGCTACTTCAAATGAAAGATTGGTTAATATGGGAGGTACTCTAGTGATAACGGCCCCGTATAAATCATTCATCACAGCACAGAGTCTATCACCCTCTCTGTGTGTGCAGCACCCTTCTGTGTTCGCCCTGCTCTCTCTCTCTACCTGTCTCTCTCTACCTGTCTCTCTCCCTCTGGGGTATCTCTACCTGTTTCCCTCGCTCTCCCTCCCTTCTCTCACTCTGCCATCTCCAACCCCCTCTCATTAAAATCTCTCTCTCTCTCTCTCTCTCTCTCTCTCTCTCTGTGGTATCTCTACCTCTCTCTCCCCCTCTGTGGTATCTCTCCCTCTCCCCTCTCTCCCCTCTCTCCCCTCTCTCCCTCTCTGCCCTCTCATCGTTAACAGCCCCGCCCCTCTATCTGATTCGTCTCTATATTAATAAGACCGGCTGCAGCCTTTCTCCGACACCAATATCCCAGCTAATACCGCCTTCTCACATCAACCGGAGGACAAAAAGGAGAAAAAGGAAATCCATTCACGGCCCAAATGAAATGTACACAAGACAGCATCTCGGTTCAGAGACAGCCCCCCTTCTCCCTTTCTCTCTCTCTCTCATTTTCTCCCTCCAGTCAACACCTCTATCGCTCGCCCTCCTTCAATGGGCTCTCCAGCTGCTTGATAATGGCAAGCCGGTGGAAAGAAAGACAGTTTTGCAGACGTTGTCAGGTGGTAGGAGGCGATAAGCCGCCACCTTCTGCTCCTTCTCATCCCCTCCTCTCCGGTCGTCTTCCACTGTCCTCATTCACCCCTCTCTCATCCTCCTCTTCTCCCTCTTATCCCTTCTCCTTCAACCTTTCTGCCTCTTCTCTCTCCCTTCTCCTCCTCAGCCTCTACTTCTCCTGCCACCCCAGACTGGTGTCAGGCCTTCCCCAGCAGGCTTAACACACAAAGAATCGCACAGAGTCACCGTCAACACCTCCAAATATCAGGGGAGGATTTTGAGATAATGGAACGCCGGTACGGGTCCGTACATGGGCCCTGGGAGGGGCCGGTGGGGGCCCGGAGACGGAGAGAGGAGTGATGACGAATGTTAAAGAGATACGCTGAGAGAGAGAGAGAGAGAGAGAGAGAGAGAGAGAGAGAGAGAGAGAGAGAGAGAGAGAGAGAGAGAGAGAGAGAGAGAGAGAGAGAGAGAGAGAGTGAGGATACAGCGAGAGATAAACCAAGATACAGCGAGACACACACTCACACACACACACACACACACACACACACACACACACACACACACACACACACACACACACACACACACACACACACACACACACACACACACACACACACACACACACACAGAGTCAAGGAGCCCTTCAACAGGTTATTGTGGACCGGGTAGCAAGACATGTCGAGATACAAAATGAAAGAGGGAATGGGGAAAAGGAGTGCGAGGACATGATAGAGAGACACACAGAGAGACAGACAGAGAGGTATCGACAGGTTAAGGTGGAAGCCCCGGGCATTAGCGATAAGCCTTTCGTCGAAGATGCCAGAAATGGGTTTGCATTACGTGCCGCTTAGTCGCGCCGGGTGTTTAGTTTTCCCCTCCTCTACAGGATGCCAATGGCGACCCTACAGATGACTGAACAACACTTTGGCCGAGGCACAGGCTCAACGCTCAAGCCCGAGCCAGTTAGCGGATAACGGCTAGCAGCTAGCAGTTAGCGTTTAGCGTTTGGCGGCGCATGGACCCACAATGTGGTGTAATGCGGTGCCGCCCGGAGGTTGCCTGAGCTGATGGCGTTGTGTTGTGTTTTAGAGGATGACGTTGGTGGAAGCTGTATGGAACGGTTCTAGAGGAGTCGTAAACGGGCGGCTAACCACCCTGTCTGGACTGAAAAGATGTCCCTTGGGTTATCGTTTAACGAAGAGGGACTGTTTTAGGCCGTAAGGAGAGCATATATCCGTTACTTACTTTATTGATTTGCTTTTGTATTCATTTAGTCCGCCACCAAATAACTCACTTTGGCCAAATCGAATCGCAGCCCTCAAATTAATATTGTGATCATTTTAAGAGGCTTTTGGGAGCTGTTAGACTCAATCAGAAGAGATACATTGTAAGCCTATACCGTTTATATAATCCCGCTAATTTACATCAACAGTTCCGGCTATATAATGTAGGTTATTTGACCAGGCAAGATTTCAGGCTAGGGGTTAATAATTGCCTTGTCCATTTGACCGGATGTTTGCCTTTTTTTCTTTATAAAAAGCTTTAAGAGCCAGTGAGCCCACTGTTTCAGATGGAACACACTATGTGATTCAATAATATGGGTTTTGGCCTGAGAGTTTCAGGAAAGAGGGGGGCGTGTTATCTCCATGGTTATGACCCAGGCCAACTTTATGATACCTTTTTAGAACCGTCGTTGTGTAACTGTTATGAGCGTCGGTATAATAAGCAATATTGTATATGAAATCCACCACAAACCATAGCGCTATACTATAAGTGTCCGGGAAGCCTAACCCTCACTCAGATGCGGACATTAAATAAATCGCTGCTCAGACGAAGGGTCACTGTTCACATACACCATAGAGTTATACTATGTGTCCTGGAGGCATTACCCTCGGATGGCAGCCTTAAATAAACCGCTACTCAGACAGTGCTCCACACGTCCACACACAGCGAGCCGCCATTGCCCATTGGTCGACTGGTGACATCAAATTACCTCGGAATGGGTAGTCTGACATCACGAAAATAACAGCAGAGTGGAAGGGTTCAAAGTGGGGAGGATGGCAGAAACATAGGATTTTACCCCTTTTTTTCTAAATTGGTGACTTATATCTGTAACAGAGATAAAATTGTATAGATTACCATGATGACAATCATAAAAGACAAATTGCAACTTTTAAAACCAAAAAAAAGTTGTTTTGGGTTGTTTGGGCTTTTTAACGAAGCAACGTCTCGTGTTAAACTTTTTTTGTTGCAAAAAAAAGTCTTCAGAACGCCCAAAGTAATAATATGTGAGTCCACTGGTTTTTGATGAAAAATTCAGCCCCAGATCACAGGATAGGTGGAGTGGAGGATGCTTGGGGCTATAGAACATAGAGCAATGAAATACAGCAGTAAACAATGCTTTGATTGGACTGAGGAGTACACTGGGGAGGCCTGATGATGGCTTTTGATGGAGAAAGATACTTGAGCGAGACTGAATACAAAAGTTGCTCACTAGTGATCGTGATTTTCAAATTTAACTTTCAACACATGAATGGAAAAAGTCCAATGTTAAAAGGCACTATGATATGAAAGGATGGTGTGGTCAGAACCCAGGGTAGTTACTGGGTACATCCCTAGTGTTTTACCGGCTAGGATAGATGTTACCTGCTCATTAAAGACCTGTGTCTGAATTATTCGTAATTGTAAGACTCGTAGATAAAAAGCATTGGCAAAATGAATGAATAAAATAAAAAGTTCAATACTTAAACAGTAATAAGGTAATCGGAAGGTAATCCAAGAACAGATCAAGTTTACACAAAAAGGACAAGAGGTTTGTCCCGGCTGTGTTCATGTTTCATTCATAACCATTTCCATGCTGTTGCATTATTTAAAAAGAAGGACAAAGGAACCATTTGTCAGTTCTGCAGCTGAACAAATGGGAGCCGGAATCAACGGCTTTTGTTGCATAAATAAACAATTTGTTTGCATAGAAATCGTATGTGAACGAGACAATCAGGAATCGACCAACATATCGTGAAAAATGTGGTGTTGTTAATGGTCCGTTACGTGTTCTAGAATGTTCAAGGCAGTGTGCGTGTTCATGGGGCGATTGCCAGAAGGGACGTTACATGACCAACTACCATTAGGCAGACGGTAATTTGTAACCAAAATTACACTGGGATAGGAAAGGATTTATAATGATCGTTTAACAGTTCCTAAAAAACACATTCCCTAGACCTAAGCCGGTGATGATAATGAAGACCCCCCCCCCCCACACACACACCCACGATAGCTGCACCCAATCGTTTCAAATCATATCTATTTAGAACATATTCTACATAAAAATGAAACGCAAATTAAATGAATTACATTTACAGTGTGGAGAAAAAGAATGGCAAAACGAATAAATGATCTGAACAAAACCTAAATGAATCTAAATAAAGTGATAATGGGATAAGGAAAAGCAAGGCTAATGGGATTGACTAACCCAGTGGCAGCTCTCCGATCCAGGGCATTGAAAGGAGATATAAGGTTCTTTGAACCCAACCAATCCCTCTTATTATCATCGACGTGAAGGAAGAGTCAGACAAGGCGCTAGCCGTCAGCGTGGGTCCCGTTATTCCAGTTATGAAAATTATTCATACATTAAGTATACAGTGCCTATATCTAGGCTTACGCATTGTGGCATATTATTTCCCCCATATCCTGCTGTAAACAGTGAAGTGATGGCCTCTTATCACATCAAGTGCCAGCGCTCAGAACTGACGTTTGGCCCAGTGTTTTGATTTAACCGTCGTGTATTTGGTAATTAGCGAGAACCCGGAAGTAGGGCTAAACAAATGGTTTGTTTTATGGGAGGAAGTGAACCATAGCAGATGTTTTTCTGTCAGCTAGGGGACAATGGAGGCAGCCAGAACTCACCAGAGCGAGGATCTGATCATTAATCCAAGGATTCATCATTCTTCTGGTGCCAGTCAAACTCTGCATTCAATGGCATGAGATTGTGACGCACTGTTCATGATATAATGTGCTGTTTTTACAATAAGGAAACCCTTTTTAACATTATATACTGACGATTATTCTTCACTAATTCTGTATCACGGGCTTAACCCAGTAAGGGCACAAATGTACACAGCATGCTAAGGAATACTCGAAAAAAAGCATGGACAGGTATGCACTGCTATTGTATCATATTAGACCAAAATTGGGCATATCAATGTTCGCTTTGGGATAAGATGTAATAAAAACATGAAATCCATGCCCATATCAAGCTTTTAAGTACCTTCATGTTGGGTATACAATTATACTGCCCTTAAAGTGGCATCTTAAAGATGCCGTCTAAGCCGCCCGGCCGCCGCCTAAGCCGCCCGGCCGCCTCTGACGCTTCGGCAGCAGTCCGGCAGCTCCTGCGGGTGTACTCCGGGAGCTGAACTGCCGCCGAAGCTGGCAGGTCCGGCGAGGGGGAGTACAATCCCTTTCTCCTCCATGTAGCGGTTCATGGACTTCAGAGAGTCAAGGCCAAAGTTCCTTTCCCCCCAATTCGTCTGAACCATGGCCGAGGTATACGGCAAAGTGCAAGAGACGTCAGAGGCAGTCTTTATGATTCATAATATCTTCCGAGGCGCACATAGCTTTTGGTCGTGATAATAGATGATATAAATACCCATATATAATATTATTATTAAATTATATTATATTATATTATATTATATTATATTATATTATATTATATTATAGATATAGAGCTCCAGGAGTCCGCAAACGACAACAATCACCTGTCCTCCATGCTGTGGTTCAGTCTGACAGCTCATTGGTCAATGGGCAGCAGCTCATTTGCATTAAAGCTACAGACACCAGAAACAGCGCATTCGCAAGGGACTGAAACAGAGGGAAATAGCGTTAGGCAAGATTTTTTTCCTAAAAGCTATTTCCAGCAAACATCTTCAAAAACATGTTTTCTGGAACCCAAATACTATGTTCACTTGTTGGGAAAAAAACCCATAATATGCCTCCTTAAACAGACATTTATTTAGATAAAAATTTGAAATTGCCACTTTCATATCGACCAAAGAATATCAACTACCAAAGAAAAATATAACATCTATTGTAAGAGAGACAGAAAAACACAAACTGATATTGCCAGTTCTACACTTTCACTTATGGAATCAGTGTATAGCGAGTAAAAATGCAATTCGACACATCTAATGGACACGGACCGTTTACACCAAAGCGCCGCACAAAATGGCCGATCTGGGATTTCTTCAGGGATCCCTTAAGAAGACGAAGACATTCAGATTGTGACGGAGAGTGAATGTGATCGGTACCGGCTTCACAGACAAGGAGATCAGGGCGAGATGGGGATGGGGGCGAGGCTATTTAGCATACGACTGCCTGCACACAGCTGAAGCAATAGCTCAGATAGTAGTCGCCGGTGTCAGTTGGGCCCTGGTCAACATAATGGCCGTCTCTGCTGCTAAACATACAACATCATTTACCGGATAAGTAGCCACAAAGCAGCCGCAGCTGCTGGGAAAATGCGTCACTGCACTGTTTCCGTGAGGAAAAACAACCCCCCTCCCTCTGAGTTTGTTTAATGTTCCCGTACCTCACGTTGTATTTGACCAGCGGCCTAAATGGAGCAAGACGTCTCCCCGGCAAACACCCAGCGCGACTTCCATAAATCCAGAGGTTTTGAGACACTTTCTCCGATGGCGATTGGATCCAGTGATTCGGCCATGAATTGCTGGAAGCTTGTACAGTTGAAACACAACAACTTTCCAATGGGAATGCAAGTATGGGAGGTATTTTTGTTTTAACAATTCATCCCGTACAGCCTCTACACGTCGAACCCCATAAAAATCGAACCATGTTGTCTGATACGTATTTAATTTGTTGTATGGTTCTGTTCAACCCCAGCGGACCTTGTGCGCATCCGATAGATTCTTTATTTGAATGCATAGCATGTGCTTTCTTTTCCTTGCCCCCTCTTCCATCAACAGTTCGAGGTCATCAGAGCCCTCTGGGTACTCTATGGGTAAATCTCTAGGTGGCGTTTGTTAAACATACACACACACACACACACACACACACACACACAATCGTGGTGCTTTACAAATGTTTGCTTTGTGCATTAGCGGTGTGCGACTGCGTAGACCATCACTATTTCATGACAACATCAGTGCGTATTTACATCAACTAATGCAGGAGTTAAGCCTGGAGATGTTCAGCGTTCCACATCCTCTAATAGCATCTTCTGAATAAATCAGCATGGAGGGAGGGATTAGATAGCTCATACACGTGTACATATTGGATTCCAGCTAATCAATGGGATATCAAAGGAGAACACTTGTGTGGGTTTGTAAGCAAAGCCGTTCCCATGAAAAATCGGAAAGGGAGATTTGGCTAATATATGAATAATATTACATCTGGTTGATAAAAGGCAAACAAAATCAACGCAAGTTATATGAAAAGGCATTAAATAAGCATGACAAAAACAGTTAAATTACTCTATAAAACAATAAAACCAAAACGTCTTATTTCTATGAATGCCTTCAGCTATTTATCAGCGTTTCTCATCTCTGTGAATAAGCAACAATGTGTGGGATCTTTCATGGAGCAGCGCATGACATCAAGTCCAGTCTGTCACAACACTGGCTCCTGATGCAGAGGAGATTGCCGATGAGTAACCACAGCCGTTTCTACCAGTGTAATACAAGCAAAGACCCCACGGATAAAATGCATGAGCCTGTGTTTGTTTTGATGGATTCAAAAGACATTGCACCGTGCTAAGCCTTGCACCTTCAAGCAATTGGAAAATGCCGGAGCGGGTTCAATTGACCGTTTTTTTTGTCCATCGGGCATATTAGCTAGTTGGGTAAGGAAAACCTTCGACAATCTTTGGGGGAAACCATGAAAACTCAATGGAAAAGCATTGTAAATGCTACCTGGGGTAATCGAACGCAGAACTCAAATTAATGCATGGAGTCTTACCACTTGAAGTCTCACCGACCAAACTAAGGGCCGCTAGGTGAATGAGGTCTGGGTTTCAGCCGGTGGATGGAAGGCGATGGCTGATTGGGGCTCTAGGGGTGGATAGAGGGTGGGTGGGGCAGCACACATGTTGCTCATTGAGGAATCAATTTGCACAGGTTAAACCAGCCCTCACCACACACACTCAGGGAGAGATCTCCTGCATGGCAACATGGAGCACCCGCATCATGGATCATTATCTGCAAACCTTACCATACACCCGCTTACAACACCACCAGTAAAGATCACCTAGGTCTAGTGTGGCAGCCACCTAGACGATGTGTAACATCCACATAGCTTAATATAATATTCTTCTAGGTTTCATCAGACAGTGGTGTCATTTGGTGGTGCTGGAGGGATGAGGCCTTTGCATTATAGAAGAAGAGGACAAATAAGTAGTTGCAGTTACATCGCATCCGCAGGCCTGGTGACAGAAAACACTGAGCTTAGCGAGCAGCGAAACAAGGAGGCCTGAGCTTCAATAATGCATAGTAGTAGTGCGGAATCCGTCTCTCCCTCTCTCCCTCTCTACCTCTCTCCCTCCCTCCCTCCCTCCCTCTCTCTGTGTGTGTCGAGGGCAGCTCACAGATCATCATTCACCGACTGCTTATGTATGGGCACGTCCAGGCCTCGTTGGGTTAAATTGTATGGAAAATATTGATGAAGTGTGCCCGGAGGGGCAGTAGCCCTGTCATGTCGCGATCAATAATTCAGCCATCTTTTATTATTCTCCTTTCTACACCACTCTGCCTGTGTCTGGGAACGTGGGCTTCTTCACATTTCCCATCATTCAGGACTAAATACGACAAATTGAGACCTGCGCTTACGTGGCCATTTATTGTGATTTTCGTTTTACGTGGGAAGGCTTTAATTCCGATCCAGTAAACAGAAAGATTGCTTTAAACGGAAGAAGAAGAAAAACAGTCAGGCTAAATTATTGTTTATTGTAATTTCTTAATGTCCTAATTTTTTTCAATTTCACACACTTTTGCATCTGTGGGCATCTCGAGGCTGTCAACAATATGCTGATTAAAATGTTTATCTTTTGATGCGGAAAATGAGAGGGAAATCCTGTACTGATGAAGGGGTATGGCATGGGAAACAGCAGGCCAGCGTCGACACAGCATCAGGGCTAGCCTGCCATGTACTCCCAGATGAAAATGGCAATTCAATGGATTTACTGTGTTATTTATCAATTATATGTCCCTTTGTTTCATCTTTTTTAAAGTATTCATTTTGTGTTAATGTATGAACTTTAATGTATAATTTTATCCCTAAGATTTAATTTTATTACCATTCCTTTTTTTATGATGTTTACAGTTGTTACTTCTGTTTTCCCTATCAACACATCCTGCTTCCCGAGCAATCCCCAGAAGGAATGTCCTCTGTGATTGTGGGAATTCTTCTCTTCCCCTATGTGGGCTTAGGGTTAGGTATGTTCCATCTAATGTTGGGCCTGTTGAGCCCTTTGATACTGACACCGTGGAAAGGAGAGAGCTCTAGACAGACTGGACTGGAGCTCATGGACATAAGGGGTCATCGACTGAGCCATCTGTGTCTCGATCAACAACATCAGCCCAAGGACCACAAGACCTTGTGATGCATTGCTGCAACATAATCCCAATAATAATTGCTAAGTGATTAGTTGAATAGCATTAATCGAAGATTACCTCTTTGACAAATAGAAAAATGATCCCGGCGTTAAATAGCAGCATGAATGTATATTTGAATATGGAGTATACTGCCCAAACTACTTCCTACTCCCAAAGTGGAAAGTGTTCTGCAGAGGGAAACCAGGGAGACTGGATGGAAGTTTAACATATTGTAGAAGGGGAAAAGCTTAATCTTAGACTGTAAAATACAAAGCACAGTGGGAACGGACAATTGGAAACGTGTGTTCAGACAAACACTTTTTTTGCAGAATCTAATTTTGTAAAGTTCTGATCAAAGTGTCATACTTTATGGTCCATATGATTAATAAAGACTTTAAGGGGGAGCATTACATTTTTTTTTTTATATTCGTCATCTATAGAACAACATTCACTTAATGTCTATATTAATGTGAAATTGGTGCTATGTAACATATTGTCCCTTGAAACCAGTCCCAAAATGCAGATCTTAGAAGAACACATGTCAAAACATGGGCCTGGGTCGGATCTTAATGAGGCTCGCGGCTAGCTAGCCCCAGACGCCCTCCTGTGCCAGTCCATGCATGGCTCAACCTCCTCAACGAGACTGCATGTTACATGAGAGCTAATTGAAGCATGGCTACTCTTTAAAACGTTCTTCAAAAACACATTCAAACTTACATAAGCATTCCTTGTACGTATTTGTATCTCCATCTCCATCCTTGGCTCACAGCACCTCAATCATTGCTTAATAGCACATCAATCATTGGCTACTTATAGCAATGAATAGCTGTAGTGCCAACGGAGATCAACCAGACCTAGCTGTATGAAATTGCAATCATTCAAAATTATTGTTCTGTATTTCTGGCCCCCACTTTCTGTTGGGCTGTGGCCTGTCTGACAGCTTGCTAAAGTATGGCCTTAATGCTGCCAGTGTTAGGGACGTGCATGCTGGGATATTGTGTTGCCTCCTGCAGGTGATGATTTCTAACAGTTCTTTATTTTAAAGGGTGTGAAGCCATAAGACTAAAAGGAAAAATGCTCACTGGCAATATGTGACGATCAGTGACATTACAGTTTCAGAAGGAGAAGGAGGAGGATTTAGGCGATTACTACGAACCAGGAAACCCCTAAAACGGTGTTGGCTTGTTCAACAGCTCACAGCATTTGTTGAGAAGAGACGTCCTTCCTCTGTGACACCTAAGCACATCTCCCATTCAGGGAAAGCAATCATTTCGCTGCCGTGTGAAGTTTTTAGAACTGCGTGACAAGATGGATGACCTTGAGGCTAGCCGGCTAGCTGGCTGCCAGGTGGTTAGGCCCGGCATTGCCAGTCTTGAGATCGCTCCTGAGCCCGCCCGCTGCCACAAGGCACTGCACTGACAGGGGCTTAGCCCTCACCAGGCCTGGGTGAAACCTACCCGGCTCTGCCCTGAATCTAAAGCAGTGGAGAGCGGTGATACATAATATACAGCAGAGCTTTCCAACTGCTAATAGTACCGCCGCACCGGACTCAATGCCACGAGGTGGACGACACGACACAATACTCTGAACCCTCCCTAGTCGATGCTAGCGGGGAGTTTTACAACATTGGCGATGAAAGCGCTCCAAGCCATGAAACGAGGTAACTGGTAAACACTGTGTGTTTGATTGTGCAAACAACGCAATCATTTCCATAAAAGATAACCAAATCGCACCCTTTCCAGTTGCACATCGCCAAAAAGCAAGGCCCAGTTGTCGCTAACATGACAACCTCGAGCCGTCAATCACATCTGGCGGCAGGGCGGCAACACGCTGAGTTAAGATTGATCGTCAAGGCGAGCGCGACCCAGAGGTGAACGCGTCTCTGCGCGGGTATTGTGTATTTTTGGATGCAGATCCCTCGACGTTCCGGTGGTACGGTGCCAGCTGGTTTCCTTCTTTCCAGCTGGCACGCCGCAGCTCTCCTGTCGCTGCAGACTCACCGCCTGTGCTAGGGGAAGTGCTCCCGGGCTGAGACAGACGAAGCGGTGTGAGTAAGCATCCACCCCATCATGGGAACTGTCAAACAACCGGGACAGTCATGGTCGTGAACAGCGATCGTCGTCTGTGATATTCATAGAATTCCAACCCTCCTCTTCCTCGTTGTTGTTGTTGACTAATGTCCATGTATGGGGTTGTTGCGGGAGGATGGGGTAATGCAGAGACGCTGGATGGAGGACATCATATGTGGGGGGGTTGACGAGCAAGACATTAGTGGCCGCTATGGCATTTTCTAATCCTTGAGCTTGATGACGCGGAGTTCGGAGTTCAGTCGCTGCCGCGTTAGCATGCAAGAGCAGGCTAATAGACCCTTAAATACTGCAGCTCAAGGGTGAACATAGCCGAGCGCATTGCACACAGCGGTAGACATGCTACACGTTCACTTTCCCTTAGCTGAGCCAGCGGAGAGCACAGCAGAGCTGGCGGAGGAAATAGGTAGTAGCTCCGGAGGTAGAGCGGGTTGGCTGATAACTGCAAGGTTGCTTGTTCGAGTGTCGAGGTGTCCCTGAACAAGGCACCTAACCCTAACTGCTGACGACGAGATGGCTGTCACCTTGCATGGTTGACTTCGCCATCAGTGTGCATGAATAGGATAATGTCAGGCAATATTGGAAAGCGCTTTGGATAAAGGCGCTGTATAAATCGAGCCCATTTACGGGGGAAGACGACCGCTGTAGATGGTTGTCGATACACCTCCGACGTCTCCAGTGTGGTCACCGTCAGCGCAGTCGTATTCTGTCCATGCTTCTTTCACAGCTCGTGATGAGGAGAGCTTCGTGCTTCTTGCCTTGCCCATCACCTGTACAGCTGCTTCTGTGATGCACAGAGCTGGTTGCCAAACGACTTAACCCGTGCCCTCCTGTGTCATTATTTAATCGTTTATTCTGCGTAGATGAGGCATTTCGTGTGTGTGTCGGTGTTAACTTGTATCCACGTGCCATGTGGATATTGGTTTGTGTGTGTGTGTGTGTGTGTGTGTGTGTGTGTGTGTGTTGAAGAGACGGTGGAGTAGACCAGCCACCTGAATGCCCCCCCCCCACGGTGAGAAGTTCAACCCTGCTTGAAGGTGGTTCAGAAGAAGAGCTTCTGTGGTGTTATTCAGGGCGACCAGGGCCAAATTAAAGTTCAACCGCAACTTGAAAAGAAACGCCAAAAATAGCTTTTCAAATGCTTTTAAAGTTGCGTTAATGTGAGCTGCTCGGTGAGGACCCAACAAAGTAAGGGCCAAGAGAAGGAAGGGCCAGGACAAGTGAGGACCAAGACAAGTGAGGACAAAGACAAGGGAGGACCAAGACAAGTGAGGACCAAGAAAAGTGAGGACCAAGACAAGGGAGGACCAAGACAAGTGAGGACCAAGACAAGTGAGGACCAAGACAAGGGAGGACCAAGACAAGGGAGGACCAAGACAAGTGAGGACCAAGACAAGGGAGGACCAAGACAAGTGAGGACCAAGACAAGGGAGGACCAAGACAAGTGAGGACCAAGACAAGTGAGGACCAAGACAAGGGAGGACCAAGACAAGGGAGGACCAAGACAAGGGAGGACCAAGACAAGGGAGGACCAAGACAAGGACGTCCAAGCAACGTGAGGACGTCCAAGCAACAAGGTGGTGGAAGTCTGCTTGTGGCACGAGATGTACTGTCGGCCAGGGAAGAAGAAAAAAAGCTGTGTACGGGTACTGGAAGCACTGATCTGGAGGCGGAGAGGTAGGGCATGTTTATAAGCGGTGCGCGCTCCAGGGGAGGTCAAATGTCACCTATGAACAAAAAAAGATAAGACTTGGGGCCAGGACGGATAGGACAATAGGAGAACACTGTAAGCTGTAAAGTGTGTGTGTTTGTGTTTGTGTGTTATGTGCATGCATGCTTGCCTTCCCATTGCAAAACACATATAGGATATAAACAGAATTGGAAAGCAGATTCAAAGTCAGATAGACAAGCATGTGTTGATACTCTTGTTTCCAGAGCAACTAAGCAGCCGGACGCCACCACATGGGTTGAAGCACAGGTCACAAACCCAGATCTACCGTTACCCTGAGTGAACAAACACAGAGAAGACTGAAGGAAGCACGAGGCAGCCCCTCAACGGTCTCCCATTACATGCACACGTCTAGGAGCTGCCGTCGACTCCATCCCTCCCTCCCTCGAGTCCTCCAGCCTTTCATAGGTCGGATGAAAGGAGCCGTCCTCGATCGCTGCACGAATCCCGCCAGCTCCCCCCGCCGCCGTCTCTTATCTCGACCACGGTGTACACGCGGTACGCTGTAATTACCGCCGCGCCGACGTACAACCGGCGCCGGTCCTCTTCATGTCTGTTTTGACGGACGCGCACGGGGAGGAATCATGGACGATCTAATGGGAGCGCTGCCCATGTTCCCTGTCCGTGTCCGACATCACAGCGAACGCCGTTGAGGCGACTCTAACCGACCACTGGAGATCCTGGTGATAAACAATCAACGCTTTTGCTTTTGTTTATGCTGTGGTTAAAGCTGGGAGGGCTGTCAGACAAACAGCATTTTGTGTTGATTCTGAGCAATTGTGTCACCATCTGAAAAATGTTGCTTGACTACCATCGGGATGTGCACACAGATTATTTTTTGACTACAATTGGCCATCCCCTTTTCTATCCTCCCTGCTCTATTTTCCATCCATCCAACCATCCATCCATCTCCTTCTACCACCGTTAACTGAGGCCTTTCCAGCTGGCCAACAGCTCCTCTGACTCTGAATAACATGTTTGTCCATTGCAGTGTGTCTCTCTCTCACACAAACAGACAAAAACCTCTGTTAACCTTGTTTTGATGTGCATAAGGGCATGTGAGGCAGCGTAAGAACTAATAATTTGTCGGAAACTGAATACCTGATGCGAATGTCTACTTTGAGCTCTCATTTAAATCCATCTCTCGTCGCGTCTTCCTTTGTCTTGCTTTTGAGACCCACCTGATGGCCTTAATTTAATTTCCTCTAGTGATTTAAGGAGGGATTTCCCAGCGAATACTCCATCTTGTGTAAATCCATCCGTACATCTCACATGGTTAGCCTCCATGTTTATGCCCTTTCTCTGCTTACTCAATGACAGCGGAGAGCGACTCCTCATTCCCGCCACTCCTAATGGGAAGCCATCACCATAACATCCCATCCCCGTAATGGCCCTGGCCGGCTATTGTTCCCTAATGGGATCCGATTGGTGCATACAGTCTGGGATGGAGATTCATAAGTCGCACTGGCCATCCGCGTCCGTGACTTCAAGCACAAATTACCTGATTCCCCTCTCTCTCTCTCTCTCTCTCTCTCTCTCTCTCTCTCTCTCTCTCTCTCTCTCTCTCTCTCTCTCTCTCTCTCTCTCTCTCTCTCTCTCTCTCTCTCTCTCTCTCTCTCTCTCTCTCTCTCTCTCTCTCTCTCTCTCTCTCTCTCTCTCTCTCTCTCTCTCATAGTGCTTAAGAAGAAGGGGACGCAAAACTGCTGCAGTTTATTTCTGGTCGTCAAGTGGTGGGAGGATGCAGGTTTCTTGTTTCTTACTAAATGCAATATATATATATATATATATATATATATATATATATACATACATACACACAGTGACGCAGGCTCGTCATAAAACCGACCGGCTGTTGCTAGGGACTCAATCAAGCATTATAGGGTCTGTTCATGGGTTATTGCCATTGTCTGTCAGTCCATCTCATCATGAGTCCAATGCTAATGATTCGTGCAATTGAAGCTTTTTTTATCCAAAGCAACTCAGTGAATTCAGATACGGTATACGAGCGTAGACATTAACACCTTAGTGTCTTTAAGGAGCAGTTAGGGCCTAGGCAGCCATGCACAAGGATGCCCACAGGTTAGACTGTGGACATTGGGATTCAAACTAGCCACGCCGCAATCCTTCCCCGGTCATCTTCTGTTTGTCCGTCAGTCTGTTTGTCGACTCGCATCCATCTACCATCCCGGGAACGGTACCCTCTATCTGTTTCTCTCTGCTCTGTCCTTCCTCCCCATTTCACCAATACAAACACGTGTTTCCGCCCCACACACACACACACACACACACACACACACACACACACACACACACACACACACACACACACACATACAGAGAGAGAAACCACCCCCCCACCCCCACCGCAATGGCCTCCTGCCTCCCTGGGTTCCATCTGTCAGGGGTCCGGGAAGGGCAGTGTGCCCGCTGGTCCGACCGACCCCGGAGCTGCCACTCTGGACACCGTGGCTGAACACACACATAGCAGCTGGGGGGGGTGACTGAGAACAGGCCTCTGCTGTGGTTGGCAGAACACACATGTGGATACCAACACACAAAAACACAAGCACGTAGACACACACACACACAATTTTCATACAAACATGCCAGTCACACACACACACACACACACACTTGGATACATTTATAAATGACCTGCATGTCCATGCACTGTCAGCTAGGTGGTGTTAACATGCATATGCATGCATGTATGGTGATACCATCACACACACACACACACACACACACACACACACACACACACACACACACACACACACACACACACACACACACACACACACACACACACACACACACACACACACACACACACACACACACACACACATTACTCCTATGTCTCAAAAGGGACCACTTAGAAACCATGCATGACCTTCTTTGAGTCCATCTCCCATTGGTTGGTTTTCATTTTTGTCTAATGTTTTAACTTCATATTATAATATATTAAATTGTATTTTGGTTTTTCTGATGACTTATTATGGAGCAGATGTAATCAGAGATGACTCTTGGGCCCTTCAGGGGAAACAGTTAAGTAGATGCATGATCTTTTAAATGAATGCATTACTGTTTTTTGTCCCAGAAGAAGGAGAAGCAAAGGAAGTAGGACAATTCATTTGTTCCCCTCACTGCTTCTGAATTTCAATGAAGTCAAATCCAAAAGGTTAACCCTCAAGCATGAAGCATTTGGATTCCACATTATCTCCAACCATATCTTGGCGCCAAAATGCTTTGATCACTGAAATATTGTACCTTTATTTGTTACCTGTGACCAATGAACTGCAAGTCAAGCTACTGCTTTGTTTGTTTTGCTCCTCGACTTTCCTCATTGGAAAATAAGCGATTTTATACCAAACCTTTTGCTTGAGAGAAGGTTCAAAAAGCACAACGATTATGTCATCATGTCAACAAGGGGCTGTGATTATTAGCGTAGAATATAGGGAAATGCTGGCGTTGGTGGTTGTGTGTGAGATCCACAGTCGTGTTGTGTGCATGAGTGTATGTACTGTGCGTGAGTGTTCACGTTTGTGTGTATGCTGCACGCAACATTTCTTTGATGTATCAGGTTTTGACATTTCCATCATGCCTGTTACTATAGAATCCACTTCAAAGCACCTATCTACACCGCAGTTGCCAACGGATACCGCAGCATCTTACTTCATATTGTCCCCGCACTGTGGCATAATAAGTTAATAATGATATTGTTGCCAATGGATACCAGTGCACCTGAATGTCATTTTACGATCCAGAATGGTTTGTCATTAATTATAGCAGTGCAACTGCTGCAGATGAAGAATATAGGGGATCAGATAAGAATCAGTAGCTTAACATTTACTTAAGGTTGCCAGCTACTGCCATCTTTAATTAGCCTCCTGGTCCTTTGTAGAAGCCAAATCATCTTTCCAACCCAAATCACAACTATATTCCATATAAATCACATAATCATGTAAACACATTCTGAAAATAATACCTTTAATGTGGGTGAAAAGTAAAAGTAAAAAGGGAATAAAAAAACGGTGGAAATACGTTTGCCAGACATCCATAGAATGCATGACTAATTCAAATGTAGACCAAGATTCATTAATGTTATTATTTTATAACGATATATGGCTAATATATCCAGTGTAAAAAGACTATGAATATCATTCACACATATGAAATGTGCCATAGAATGTTTGTAAATATATACGAAACAATGTTATATTATCCAGTGAAATGAACAGCATCCATTATATAACAAACAGACAAATCATTCAAACCTCAAAGAGTTGACCAAAACATCAGGGCCATCGACGGTGTGAGTTCTGCTCAACAAACCCAAGGTTTGAACAGGGACTGTTCATGTTGTTGTTAAATTGATCCAGTCTCAAATCCAAGGGTGTCTACGCTGGATCCTGGACAGAGGTGCTATGCTAGGTCAACAAAGAACTGGATTTCATAAATCACTTTGAGCAGTTGGTAACGGCCAGCGGTGCGACAAGCTACTTCCACAGCAAGATCCAGATAAGTCAAGGAAAAGTAAGATTGACATCGTAGCACCTGGTAATTTCTCAATAAATGCAGGCATTCTGGGTATTAACAGCACTTTAAAGCTGGATGATGAAACCATGCTCTTCCCTGTTTTTTTTACAATTCCTGTCTGGCCTTTACCCCTGGCCATTGGCACATACACACACCTGCCATCCATATACTCATCAACCTGGGTGAACATCAACCAAAGAGCCCTTTCTCAATCTGCACTTGTCTGTACTGTACTGTCTGTTCTTGTGGACTTGTGAAACGTCATCAGTTGCAGCCCAAGTAAAGTTCCAATCAAAAGTCTGCATCTAGCCAAGTACAGTCCAAATGCCTCCATGTCTTACAGCTCCTCACATTTTATTGAGGATTTACAGAGGGGTGGCTTGTTGGAATTGGGACAGCCTATTATTTTTCAGTACATCCTCAGTCTCTCAGGAGGACGGGAACTTGCAAAGTCTGAACTAGCAAGTAAAACAATCCGAACTACCAAGTATGCAATGTCAAACTACCAATTCTGCAAGTTCCGTAACGGTATATTTGTTGTTGAGAAAGGCCCCTGGTCTATGTCCACTCATCACTGAAGCGTTGCCTGAACTCAGTTAATAACTAACAACTCCACCGCCGGTAGTTCTCAGTGCCTGCTAACTCATTAACTATTAAAACTCTAGTACTCCTCTGCCCAGGATCATGGCGCTCTCTCTCTGCCTGGCGCCCGTCAGACAGTCCACTCCATTTCATCAGCTCCAGTTGGTTCACCCCTAACCCCTTGGAATCCCCTGACAATAAACGGCCAGTTTCCCAGGTAATACCTATCCTCTGCCTCACTCAGCCTCTGGTCTCGGCTCTCCGGTCCAATATCACTCAAACCTCGGGGCTCCTTAATGAGCTCTACCTGTGACACTGTAAGTCGATTGATAAAGTTTTCTTCTGCATGGTAAATATAGCAATCCTAAAACTGAGGTCGTATCTGACTGATCTTCTCATGGGAAAAACATTGCTGTTCCATTCCTCAAATCAAAACTCTAGAAAGACAAAATAATTTTGGACTTAAAACAAACTACGAAGTATCTTCCTCATAACATGATTTCACCCAGCAGGCTAACATTTGAGATTCTTTATTCACATGGTGCTGTATAAATTCTAAACAAGAATAAATGTATTTTTGGGTGCAAATCCTCCACCAGTGGGTGAATCCTTAACAAAGGACAAACACAAAAAAAACAAAGAATCAATCATTTATTTCCTTGGCGTCAGCAAGCTCATCACATAGATGTGGTTCTGCCAAGGAGCACTTATGTGCCAGCGATCAAGGCAAGTCAGACAGAGAGCCACCCAGCAGTAATTGACGACCTGTCAATCAAACAAACTACTACTGCCGCCTTTCTTTAAAACGAAATATGCCTTTGTCTCTGTCATTATTTCTACTCCATTAGGTCCTTCTATATCAACACATTGTTAAAGAGACTTCATCTTGTTTGGGCACAACACAAGAGACTTCCGTCGAGACAGTTGAAGAGAAAGAGAAGAAGAGAAGACAGCCATACACACACACGATAGGGAGAGAGAGAGAGATAAAAAGCAAGGGAGAGAAGGGGGAGAGAGAGAGTGAGAAGGGGGGAGAGAGAGAGAAAGCGAGCAAGAGCGAGTATGAGCGAGAAAGCGAGAGAGAGCGAGCGAGCGAGAGAAAGGGAGAGAGAAAGAGTGAGAGAAAAGGGGTGAAAGAAAGAAAGATAGAGATAGGGAGATAGACGGATAGAGAGGGTACTTGGCCCTGGGGAATGCAGGGAAATAGAGACAAGGCTCGGCTAAACACTTCCATAGAGAGGGAACAAGATAGCAGCCAGGGGACGATCAGATTATTGGGACGGCTTTATGCAAATGTGCGCTTGAGGTAGCAAGGCGCATGGAGAGTGGGATTCCTCCAGGCACTATGTGTGTATCTGTGGCTCTCGTTCTCTCGCTCCCTCACACTCCCAGGCTCTCTTTGCGTGCTTGTTCTCCCTTTCAATATCAATTTCAACTTCAATGTGCTTTGCTGGCCCTGCATAATGGACCATTTGTATGGCCAAAGCAAACAGGATTTCATCATAAAACAATATCCACATTGAGAATATGAATATATTGGTAAGTGTGAATAACCACTAACAACACATAAGTCCTGATGCACTGAAAACTAAAAAACAATAACATATTATACATATGATGGAATCAAACTGAAAACCTTAGGAAGCAAGTCTCCCTGTGCCCTCTCTAGTAACTCACTGAATTATGCATAGTCACAATAAATAGAAGCAAATATATACTTTCCTAATTTTCTCATAATTCTCTCTCCCTCCCCCTTACCCTGCCCCCCCGCCCTCCCTCCCTCCCCCCACTCTCTCATATGCTCTGTGATATCAGATCCTGGGCGGTGCTTTATTGAACATGCCCGGGGGGGGGGGGGGGGGGGGGCTCTGACGGTGGCTCTGTTATCACATCCCATCAGAGGGCAGATAACTGCAGGGGGGTAATGGAGAGATGGCTCCCATGTTGACCACAGCTGAGCGCCCCCCCATGGTCCAACGCACACACACACACACACACACACACACACACACACACACACACACACACACACACACACACACACACACACACACACACACACACACACACACACACACACACACACACACACACACACACCTCTCATTTTTGCTGTTGCATTGTGTTCATTTATTCATTTGTATACTGGGACATAAACGCACGTATGCGCACGTGACTTTAAAGCGTACAGGTGCGTGCGTGTGGTTGTATGAGCCCGGGGACACGTACGTGCATTAGAGATCATGTGTAATGGAACACACAGAGCCATGTAAACTGAGAATGATCCAGCTGGAGAATAATCCCTATGCACACACACACACACACACACACACACACACACACATCTTCAATGCCGCGCCTCCAATCCCAATTCATTTATTTATTATGGAGATGAATGCATGTACATGCACACGTTTAAAATAAAGGCTACACATTTCTAAAAGATAACGAGTGCGTATGCATGTTAACACACAGACTGTGAACACATACAAATACACACACGCGAATTGTCCTGTTCCTATTCTGCATGGGGGTAAAATGACTGACAAGTTCTGCAATTGCAATGCAGGCTAGAAGACTCAAGTTAATAAGGATGATCATACCAGACATTGACTAGGATGTGTTCAGCGGCAGTCTATATGTGTTCACTGGGAAACAATCAGCCAATTTTCCCATTATGTTCCTATGTGCGAAAGGGATTGGAATAAAATATGAACATGAAAAACAATATTTGTTTCTCGCAGGGCATGTTTGGACCCAGCATTGTCAATTCCAGTTCAATTTGTGTAACTTCTCATTGCGTTCGGAACCATTATGCACACACACACACACACACACACACACACACACACACACACACACACACACACACACACACACACACACACACACACACACACACACACACACACACACACACACACACACACACACCCCCCTCACCTGTTTGTAAATGCAGCAGCATGTTGCAGCCATTATACCTCGCTGACGAAAAAGGAAATAGAAGTACTGCCGGCTATTGTTTAGGCAAACTTTAGCCAAGTTCAGACAAGGTTGGAGACCAGAAAGTATTACACCATAGATGCTTTAGTTCTGGATTTGTTAAATGGTGAATACTGAAGATATATCAGCAACAGTAAAGGTTCAGTTTGTGGTTGCGGTTAGGGTCAAGGGTCAGGGCTGTCTACCGCTAGGCTTTCTCTGCAAGCTTGGCTACTTTGACCACCTACTGCAACGCCAGCTCAGCCAATCCAGATTGTTTGTGTGTGAAAGATTAAGGTATTATGTAGCTAACACCTTAATGGGTACAGCTCGGCGAAACTGGTCCAGGAGAGGTTGTTAGATGTTGTTAGATGTAAAAGGCTGTAAGCGGTGCATAGTGCCTAACAAAAGTTGGTCTCATTACAGTTAGTCATTTTGTACAGCCCCGTAACGACCAGTCTTGTGTAGCTGCTGCTGTCTTTTACCCTTGCACACAAAGCAACATTTTAAATTGAATTTAGGTTATGATCATCTCACCCTTTTATAGGATGATAGAAGACTGGAAGACAGAGTAATATTATATGTTCAAGAAAAGTGCAGTCAGGTGCTTTATAGCATAGTGTAATGTGGAATAGCAAAGTATAGTATAATACAGTACAGTATAGGTGCAGTGAAAATTTAAGAGTAAGGAAGCGAAGAGTGTAGGGTAGGACTGTATACCAGTTCTGAAGAAATACAACCTCTGTACCAGAAATGCCAGACGGTAAGATTCTCCACAACAATCCTGCAATGCTTTACAATGCATTAAAAATGGCCGAAGGGCCTGTGTCCCAGTGGCCTTTCCCAGAAACACACTGCGATGGTGCTGGGAACACTGGTATGAGACATGTGCACCGACCTACACAACCTGCTGCTTTGTTTACCGTTTCAATGACACCGAGCCACGTTAGCTCCTTGACTCCTAGCTAAAAATCTTAGCGATAACTTAATCACATCAGTTCCCCCCCCCCCCTCCCTGCAGGATGTCTCCCACTTGCCCTCCCCCCACCTGCGTTTCACCATCAGCTGCCCAACAGTCTGTGAGATTTCATCAGCGGGACGAAGATGTCTCCCTTCTGCTTGCTCGTCTTCCTCCGTCTGTATTCTGTTTGTTGGGAGTCCTGGACCCTCAGCCGCTGTCCCCAGTGTCATCTCACACACACACACACACACACACACACACACACACACACACACACACACACACACACACACACACACACACACACACACACACACACACACTGCGCCTCCTTTAAGCGTGCTTTTTGTCTCCCCAATCTCGGACCCCAAAAAAAATATATACACACTGTGGAAGTCTGTATTAGTGAGAGTTTATGCCAGTATTTTATCTTATTTTACTTGTTCCATGCTTTGCCCATATAGATGTACATTTCCCATGCCAATAAACCCCTTTCAATTGAATTTAATTGAGAGGGAGACTAAGGGCAGCTAAACAAATAGAGCCTATAAAAGATACAGCTACTGAATCTTACTTTGCAGGAGGATTGTTTTTTACTAAAAGCCCATCAAGTATCAACAATTCAGTGCCGTTTTTTTTAACAGTATTGTTTTTTTTCCCTGTATTGGAAATTCAGTTACATGCCTTTAACTGGAACCATCTCTCTCTCTCTCTCTCTCTCTCTCTCTCTCTCTCTCTCTCTCTCTCTCTCTCTCTCTCTCTCTCTCTCTCTCTCTCTCTCTCTCTCTCTCTCTCTCTCTCTCTCTCTCTCTCTCTCTCTCTCTCTCTCTCTCTCTCTCTCGCTCTCTCTCATATGGCGAGTCCTCATTTCCATTTAGAGTTCTTCTTTCCCTTTGTAGTGCTTCATCATCTTGCATCGTCCACACACCAGCCCAGCCCCTGCCCCAACCCTCACCCTCTCATCCCAACCCACCGCATATGTGGCTTCCGAGCCCGTCTTGTCTTGTTTGTTTTCGGCTTGTTTGTACGGATGACACCTGACCTATTAGCATTAAACACTGGCTGAACTAATCCTCCGGGTTCACGTCCACCAATACCCACCTAGCCTCTCTCGGTATATCGCTCTCTATACCTACAAGGCAGTGGCTGCCGAGTCTCTTGGTCCCCTGACTGCTTATCTCGGTCTCCCCGCACTTGACGTGAAGCCCATCAGTATCTTCAGTTAGCACGTCCCCAAGTGAACCTACGCAAACCGCACCACATTAGCAACCAAGAAAACTGCTTGTGAGCACGTCGGCAGACTGTGTATCTGAGCATTAACCTTTCGAACATTTAACATTGTTGTTGTTTTTTTAACTATAGCTTCTAAGCCATCTGCCACCAAGGCATCTGAATATCAGTTGACCCCACAAAAGGTCCCTCCCCCCAACGCTGGAAAACACTGCTTTAAGTGATGCGGTACATTACAGGGCCTTACTTCCTCCACCAACAGGTGGTGTTGGAATCTGAGGTGCGTTACGGAGACTAGACGTCCCGGGGATGATGGATGACGATACTGTTCCTGGCAGTATCTTATTTAACAGGTATACTCAATCTCAGAGAGCGTCTATGCATGAAGAGAGAGACACAGAGAGAAAGGGAGAGAGAAAGAGAGAGAGAGATAGAAAGAGAAACATCAAGAGTGAGGGAGAGAGAGAGACAAAGAGAGAGAGACATCAAGAGTGAGGGAGAGAGAAACAAAGAGAGACATCATGAGTGAGGAGAGACAGATTTATAAGAGCCCTTTTTTTTTTTTTACTTCATCAGCTATTACATAAAGCACATGGAAATGAACAAAGATATAATCATAAAATAAGGAAAAATCATAACAACAAGAATGAAACTGGAAAATAAAGAAAGAAAAATAACCAAGTAAACATCACGAAACAAACACAAAGTGAACCCTCTGGCCAGCCCTTCTCCAAACAGAAGTTGTTCCGCTTTCACTTTAACTTGCGCAGAGCTTCTTCATAACACCACCTGGTATTGAAAGTTATGTTTAACAGGTTTACATTTCAGAGTGTACATCACATGCTGCAGGTGCCTTGCATTTGCATAGAGAGAGAGACAGAGTGAGAGGGAGAGAGAAAGAGAGAGGGAGAGAGAATAAATGAATATATAGAGAAATGGTAAGTCAACTGTGTGGGGAAGCGACGGTATCACGTGCAAATTGGTTTTATAAGGAATTGCTAGTAATGGCTTATGCATTTTATGCAAATTGTAAGTGGTGTCTACAACAAGGTCGGTGACTGTGCATGACACAATAAGGCTACTGTAATGAAAAGCACATCGAATACAATGGAGCAGAAAAAGAACAGTTCAGAACCCGTAAAAACACAATGAAGGTAACACTAGGATACAAAAAAAGTAGAAGTTGGCGATCCAGAAGAGGTAAGGAGACGAAGGGAACAAGTTGGGAGAGGGACGGAGGCAAAAGCTGTGTTGCATGGGCCAACAGCAGATCATATGAGCAGGTAATAGAGAGGGACGGACGAGAGTTTGTTCTTCTCGGTTCAAACCGCACTCGGTGCCGTGGTGGTTTGTCCGCTCTCGGCGCAAAGACATGTCAGAAATCACACCGGCTCTACGGATCCGGGTGTTGATTGGCCGAAACCTCGGCTATAGCTGTCAGCGCTCGACACGAGGTCTGTGCCATTTACCACCAATTTGGTGGAGCCGCGAGGCAGGATTTACTAGAGCCGCGCAAATTGAACACCCAAAGAAAGATCGATGGTCAAGGTGTGACACCCAGAGACGGATCGAGGCTTCGTGGATTTCCTGTTTCCAAAACGAGCTGAACGGTGTTGAAGCTGAGGGAAATGTTTCTCATACACTCACATAAAGGTGTGTGGTGGCGTATTTAGGTGCGATGTCTGGAATCTAACCTGTGCTCCTTTCAGGATAAGCGGAAGGAAGCTCCATTAACAAAGTTCAAAAAATAATAAAGATGTATTTCTCAAACTACTAGTACACCTTTAGGTCATTCAAGATAAATATAATTGTTTGCCTTTATGAAACACTGTTAAACATGTCTAAGAGTTGATATTTATGTTTGTATATACTGTATACCCAAAGACCCAAGTACTATTTTTTTTTCAGGATTCAGCCAAACACTGTTTGGACCCAGTGTCACTCAAACGGACAAATGTGAGAAACGATGATGTCATCCATCACATGACAGAACCGAAGTACCGAGATAGAAAGCGAGTGAGTCGTCAATATCAATACATCCCATGTCAAAGGGTTGCGCAATCACATCAGTCACCCGCCCAGGTGGATGAGCAGCGGAGCAGGGAGCACTATCTGGGGAGAGAGAGAGGGCTGACCCCGACCAATCAGAACACAGTGGTGGTGGACGTGGCGTGCGACTATCAGTGCAGAGAGAGAGAGAGAGAGAGAGGGGACAAGATGGAGGCAGGCTCGGGGCATTTGTCACCCCTGACCGGGGCGGTGGAGATAAGGTGGGAGTTTAGTGAAGAACCCCCCCCTGTATTCTCCAACCATCCAGAGGCTAGAGATCGCTGGGGGGAAAGAAACTAAATCTGGTCCTGGTGCTCACTTTGAGAGTTTTTCATGTCCCTCGTCTCACCTCCTCCACTTTATCTTCTGCTAATTCCCCTGTCTTTCTCTCCTTTCTCCTTTTCCCACTCTGTAATCTGTCTCTCTCTCTGAGCCGCTGTTCCCTCCAGGAAGGAGGATCCAACATCGGGTAACACAGATAGCCCGGTACCCCAAGCACAGAAACAGAGCACATTCATTCATTCACACACACACACACACACACACACACACACACACACACACACACACACACACACACACACACACACACACACACACACACACACACACACACACACACACACACACACACACACAGATGTAAACTAGCCTCTTAGGCTAACTCAGGCTCACTTACAGTTTGACTGTTGATTAGTGTGCAATGACCCTGAAATAAACCCAAAAATACTAATAAAACACACACACACACACACACACACACACACACACACACACACACACACACACACACACACACACACACACACACACACACACACACACACACACACACACACACACACACTTCTGATTTAGAAGGGGAAATGGGGAGCTCATGTGGGTCTGTGGGACAGTTGGAGTGTTTGGCGGTTATTAAAGGTGACACTGTTCAGAATAGCAAACGTCAGAATAAAGTATTCCTCCTCCGCACTGTGGAGCACTGATGGAGTCTTACTGTACCTGGGCACCACTGACAAGGAGGAGGAGGAGGAGGAGGAGGAGGAGGAGGAGAGGAAAGAGAGGCAGCGGGAGGGGTTGGAAGAGAATGAGAAGGAGAGGAAGAGGGAGGATAAGAAGGAGGAGAGGGGACAGGAGGAGGAGAAGGAAGGGAGGGAGAGGGAGGAGGAGGAGGAGGGAGGAGGAGCAGGATGAGTGGAAGAAAGAGAGGGAGAAGGAGGAGAGGGAGGCGGAGAAGGAGCAGGAGGAGAAGCAGAGGAAGAGGGGAGAGGAGAAGGAGGAGAGGGGACGGGGGGGCCGGAGATGGAGGAGTTTGAAAGGCAGGAGAAAGAAGCTTCTAGGCTGCAGGACGGAGGAGACAAGGCGAGGGAGGAGGAGATGGAGGAGCAGGCTGCGGGCGTACGGGTAAATGGTCCGGAAAATGATCCATGACTCTGAGAGTCCTGGAGGTGCTTCAAAGTCGGATAAGAAAACATTGGTAGTCCCCATGGCGATGTGGTTTGGAGTGGGCACTTTATGGCGCCCCTCTGCTCACAATACTGGGGTCTAATACCTGTGTGTGTGTGTGTGTGTGTGTGTGTGTGTGTGTGTGTGTGTGTGTGTGTGTGTGTGTGTGTGTGTGTGTGTGTGTGCGTGTGTTTCTTTCTCATACCTCTGCTTGTTCATGTGTGCACTGTCAATTGTGTTCACACTTGTAAGTCAGTGCATGTGTTTGTGTCTCTGCAGGCGTGCACATCACGTCAGTCAGTCAGTCAGGCAGGCAGGCAGTCAATCAGTCAGTAATTGTGTGGGGGTTTGTGTGTGTGCACCCATGCGTGCGTCTGTGCGTGCGTGTTCATGTGCATGCGTGCGTGCGTGCGTGCGTGCGTGCGTGCGTGCGTGCGTGTGCGTGCGTGCGTGCGTGTACGTGCGTGCGTGTTTGTGTGCGCATGCGTGTGTGTGCGTGTGCATGTGTGAGTGTATCCAGAAGTACAGAGGCCGTGTGCGATGTTCACTTGATTAAAAGTGTGTTTGGGTGTCTGCAGTAGCAGCTCAGACTCAGCCAGCCGTAGCCACAGAGCCGGGGCAGATTGGCCACCCCTAAAGAGCGATATGCTTGTTCCAAGCCCTTCTGGACCGCAGCGAGCCAAAGAGAAAGACACAGAATATTAGAATGCGGCCGGTCCATCGGAGGAACGACATAAATAGGATTTAGGATGTGACACGGCCCCCGAATTAATGAACAAATGGTATTTTACAGTTAGTACGCGCCGATTGGCTGCCATGCCTGACGGGGAATAAATCTAAATCAAATACACTCCCCTACTCCTGAACACAATGACACACACACATGCGCGAGAAAACACACACACACACACACACAGACCACCTTGTCTTCTGAATACGGTACTACTTCTGAATTTAGTTCCCCTGAAGTAGTAAATCAATGCATTTATCCAACCTATGACAAGATACAACCGATCGGGCCTCACTGAACCAACACTGTGACAGAGAATTTGCTCGGGAGAGAATGTTGCCCACTTGGGTTATCTGGACGTCAAAGTTAAGTAAATTTACACTATCTGGGAAATACCCGTTATTTATGCACTATGTAATACCAGTTTATATTCATTTCTGTTATTTAGATCTAGTTAGTTTGTTATTGTTTTATTTTGTATTGTTATACACAGTGCGCTGTGATCATGTTGTCCTTGTACAGATGTCGATAAAGACTGCTGAATCTTGAATCCGCCCAGGCCCCGAGAGGCCCTTTGAGACTGATTTGTGCAAAAAAACGTGACTGCCCTTTAAGACTGTTATTAGTTGTAATGAAGGGCTTTGAAAATAGACTTCTAGGAATATTTTGGCTTTCCAATTAGGCTCAACTGTTCTTTTGTGGTGGTTCAGTTTGGGTAACCAGAATTATTTGCTTGAACTCAGACTTGTCTATTTTAATAATGCTCTGACATGTTTTTGCGAGTTGAAGTTTTCATGTTGCCATCTTCTTTTCTAATTAAAAACATACTGAAGTGTTTTCAATTAATTGTGTCACAAGGGGATTGGCATTAATGAGTAACACGTATGTTAGTGTGATGTTAGTTAACACCCATATCTAACATTCCGTGAAGTGTTTTCGTGTATAGAAATACGATGCTGATAGTTAGTGACTGATAGTCACTAATTGGAAAACGAAAAAGAATAAAGAAAGTAATGGTCTCATATTTGTATTAAACTGAGTCTTTCAGAGTGATGCGCGGGTCTGAGTGGGAAGACGGCCCTGCGACAGGCGCGACATGTATTACCGTCCCCCACCCCCGCTCCCCACACAAACAGCCAATTAGTTCCGCAGCCCAACCCCACCCGTCGACACAGGGTCTGTGGCCTTGCCCCAAACTGCACGTCCCATAATAACAATGCACGGTGGAAACTTGTCATATTGATCCCGTTACTGGGATCAGCCGGTACTTGGCTTTTAGAACAGTGGATGGAACAGTGGATGGAATCCGGCGGTCGTAATTGGAAGGGCTTAAAGTTTAAGGAGTTTAAGACGTTAAAGCCTCTGTGAAATATAATAAATGCACAGTATATCGAGTGTTTCAAACGCATGCTCGCTTCAACTTCACCCGTGTCCACGTTTTCATAACACATCCATGGTCGGTAACAGTTGATACCGGGGAGATTGTGCTAGGTCGCTTTCATTAATGCTCAACAGTCTGTTGCCTATGATTGGCTCCAGAACCATAGGCAACAGACTGAAGGTCTGTACCGTCCTCCGGAGCTGCCTCAGACACGGTAATCCTCGTTCTTCACCGGGTAAATGCCAGGCGGTTTTAAGTCGTAATCCTCGTCAACCTGTGGTTTGGTTTTGTTTGTATTATTCCCGAGCCGTCCGTGCTGCATGTATATAAGATGGAGTAGTACTAGTGGTATGAATGTTTAAGATGCTTTATACGCAGAAGCTAGAACGTTTATTGCATCTTAACGGATGGTTCACCCGTTCAATCGGGAGTTTGAGTTTCACCCCTGGACATCTGTGACCCAATAGGGTTGAGAGTTTGTGGACTGGAGTATTTTGTATCCAACACCCACGATCCAACCTGCAAATAAACTGAAAATCAAGCGCCCCCAGTTTCGGGGTATATCTTGCATCCCAAATATCAACTAGGATTAAATGTTGAGGCGAAATACATAAAATTGAACACCATATGTCCATGGTGAAAATCTTAAATCTGAGGGGCCAGTCCTACGCGAGAGCCTCCTGTTTGCGGGTTAAAATTATATTCCTCTCTGCAGATCAGTCCGGCCATGAGCTCATCAACAGCCCTGTTCCAAAAATTTTGAAAGGATTGGAGCGATCAGCACTAGGGGGGAAGAGTCTCAGCTCCTGACAGACAGGGACGCTGCAGTCTGCGGAGTCGCAAAACAATGGTGGCGCCCAAGGGGAGTGTAGCGACACAGCAATCAGTGTTTTGTGGTTCGTTCTTTTATCAGAGATAGACGGAATAACGATGATCGAAATTTGCACAGAAGGCTTTTGTCAGAGGAGTATGTTATTTTTTTGCTTTCTGGGGAACTTTGCCATGGAGTATAATGAGAATATTCAAAATCGTTCCCCATCATTAATGATGGGGAACCCAAATGTAAGAAAAAGAAAGCAAAACATAACGTGGTCAATAGTTACAGATTCTGAGGTCGAGGATGAGGTTGCAACATCAAGTGACAACATTAATTCATATTTTTTTTTAATTTATATTATGTGGTTCTTCACCAATTGCAAAAAGCCAAAAAATAATGAAAAATAGCATGTAGTTAATAAAGTAACTGAAAAACTAGCTAGCTAGTGAACTACTAACCAGCCAACTGCTACTCAGAAAACGTGTATCTAACAAACTCGCTAGCAGACTTACTAAACGTCTAACTTTCAACAAAGAAGCAAGTCTTTTCCTAGTGTTTATGTAAAGGCCGGTCCTTACTTAGTGAGACCAGAGTGTCAGTCCAGTTCTCAGATCACAGCCTCCTGTGATGAGCTTGGTTTGACATGACCTATGGCACGATGTATTAAGCCTCAAAACCTGTACACATAAAAACCAGGCTCGGAACGTGATACGGGCGCACAGAACAATATCCGAGAACAGAAAAAAACATCCTTTTCGAGGGAGCAGTTCTGCTCTGCGAGCACATGCACCGGTGACAGTGAGAGGAAAACCATTGTCGCGAGGAAGTGTTTCTGCAGGGCTGAAGCAAGTGCTCCAGAAGCTCGCAACTGCTCAACTTTCGCTCGCTCGCCAAGTAAACTTTGGAGACTTTGGAGGCTGGTATGGAACACACAGTGGTCCGATGTCGATCCCCTCCTTTGTGTTGACTGGCACAAGGTTATAATGCCTTAAAGACATGTGAGACAGACAACATAAAAGTCAAGAATAAAGACAAATACCTGTGAAAAGACTGGTCTGAAATGTGGAGCGACGGTCCATCGAGTGGTTAAACCGTTCAATACGTTTCCGAGTTTATCACAGCTTCAACCTCGGGGTCAATAAGCTCATCTGTTATTCATTGAAAGATTAAGAATAAGTACTGAGTTACTACAGTATATGCCCGTGGCTAAATAAACTCTTTGGCTTGTGTAAGGTCACAAAGTACAAATCTGGGCGGCTGTAAGCATATTATCACTTTCGGGTGGAAATCTTGAATCTCCAAAATTCTTATTTTCCTTTCTTCATAAATCGATGCTATTGTTAACCCTTTACTTCTGTCTGCGGGTTTGACAACTATTCAAACAATGAAAAATGTTAAAAAGAGGATGTGACTTAATCTCGCAACTCCATTGGGTCCTCAAACTGTAGGTCAAACCTCTTAGCTCCGCCCCTCCTGCGAATCACTTTAATCAAGAGGAATACACAGCAGTAGGAGGCAGTTGTTTGGAGGCTCGAGGTTTGCAACGCAAGAGCTGCAATTCAAGGCTAAATACAGAACTGGTTGTACAGCATTTTCTTAACTCAAGAATGCCTATGAAGGCTAATGTTTTATGTATCAGCGACGTGTGCATGCAGACCGACATAGGTTAGAGTGCACTTTAGCATAGCACTTCATCTTTCAGAACAAGAGATTTGGGCTAAATCTATTCAACGACAGCAAAAAGTGAGGGCAAACATAGCTATTATAAGCTTTGTGACCCGTAAGATGAACGTGTTGGTGATGTCGTATTGTGACGCACTGCAATTTCAATGAATGACGGACTTCCCATGAATCCTTACATTCACTGTTCAAAAACCTCAGACCTTGATTGAGAAGGATCACAAGCAGCGAACTGATAGCTAGAGGCTGAACCTTAACCTGCAATACACACACACACACACACACACACACACACACACACACACACACACACACACACACACACACACACACACACACACACACACACACACACACACACACACACACACACACACACACAGCTTGTTTGCTAGTTAGCTTTTCTCCTCTCTTTCTTCCAAATGTCCTTCACTGTTCATATCCAATAACACACACAGGATATACACAGACACACACACACCCATGGCCATCTGTTACCTACAAAGCAGGAAAAGGAGGAGAAGAAGATGCATAAACGGGTCCGTGCGTGTGTGTGTGTCCATGCATTTTTTCAAACCCTACTGCCCGTGTTGCAGCCATTGTGTGTGTGTGTACGCGAGGGAGTGTGTGTTTGATCGCGCGAGTCCACGCACCAGAGTATATGATTGCTCTCAAGGAAGAGATTCTCTACAACGTGTGTGATGACACGTGTATGTGTGATGAGAGACAACGTGATGTCTAGAAATCACCCCTGTTACAACCAGCAGGAGAGAGCCAGAGGAGAGAGAGGAGAGAACGACAGAGGCTAGGAGAGAGATATTTGCCTGACAGCAGATTATGTGGTTGATCTGATCCGCCTCGTTCCTCCCAACTTATTGTCTGCTCTTTCCGCCTCCTTCCCCCCTCTAACTTACCTCCTCCCTCGACTCCCTTCTCCTCCTCCTCCTCCGTATCAGGTCCAACGAGGCAAAGACGGCAAGCTCTCTCCTTCCCCTCTTTATACTGCCACATAGATATATTTCATTACAAACACATTGTTACAAGATTTTACAATGATCTTTTTGTAATGGCAATAAAGCACTTGCAATTTAAAGATATGTAAAAACCGTTCCAGCAAGTTAAATATTTTAACATCCCCCCCATGAGATGTCAAACTGTGGTCTATTATGTGAGGATGAAAACAAATGTGAATACAAATATAATAAAAATGACTCCAGTACATTTCCCAGAAGCAGGTACGGTTGTCAAGCACATTAGAACATTCAGGGGCACGTTGAACTAGCGGCACTGTGCGCTGTTTGTACTTCACAGGCTTACTGCACTTTCCCTAAAAAAATTGAATAATTATGAGCTCATTCTTAGTTATTCATTGTTAAAATTAAATATGCATTGTAAATGCCACAGCTATAGGTATAGCTAGGTGTGTGTGTGTCTTTCAGTGTGTGATTGATTTTTTGAATCAGGTATGTTTTGTCCCCCAGGGTTATAAGGCTGTAATGTATAAGACACACATTTTTCTCCCACTGTATAACTATACATTTCCTTGTTGTTGATTTACATCATCAATCCAAGCCCGGGGTTGCTATGGCAGAGATTCACACAAAGGGAGATTGATAAGACTCAATATGCTACAGGGCATAGATGTATTATTGTAGGTCAACTAAGAAATAAGTTAACATAATACTCTAGCAGCCAAAAGTAAGCAAGTAGTATTTATAAAGCTGCAGCAATTTTGCAGAAAGGGGAATAAAAAAGTTAACATTCACAACACAAAAAAAAGGAAAAGGAAATATGAAGTGTGAATATATTTAAACTAAGTGGGCACCACTAGCCCCTAAATAATGAACCCTTTGAGAGGTCTTCCTTCTAAGTTCTGGGCGGACCGGTTGCAGGTAGTGGGACTAAGGGACTCTCACTCGCTAAATAACAACTTGGTTTGCGTCTGCAGGGTTGTTAAAAAACAGCTTTCTAAACGGGATGAGGCACTGAGACCCAACTAACAACCCCAGGACCCGTTGAAGGCCTCCGGCGGACCCAGGGTATGCTACACCATCCGGCTCTGGGCGCCAGCCAGACCCTTCTGGAGAACCGAGGGGTGTAATGTACGTTACCACACACACACAAACACAATGTACAAGCCGTACAAGCCTGCCCCAACACACACAGAGTGACGGATGTGCACACACAAGGCTGTACAAAACCCACACGTACACAACCCAACGCACGTTCACAATTAAACTTCCACATGTCCCCGGGTCGCCGTTGTCCCTTCACGTGAACCGGGGGGGAAGGCATCTCTTCGGCTGGGCAGAGGTCATTTCCTTGCCCATTTCCTTCACACTGATAGCGATTACATAGCCCTGGGCGCTGGCTGATTGGAGCTAATACCGGCACGGTGTAATCATCGCTGGCTTAGTGCTCGGTAGAGCAGTGTTTGGACCTCCACACAAAGGGAATCCACTTTCTTTTGCCCTGCAATGTCAGTCTGTCTGCTTGCCTGTCCGTCCGTCCATCCATCTCTACACACACCTCGACACACACACACACACACTCCTCCTCTCCAAGACCCACACATTTCCTCTCTCCCGCTCTCTGCATTACACTGCCTCACTAACTCTTGCTCGCTCTCTCTCTCTATACATCTTTGCTGATTAAATAGCAGAGACGGCAGATAAAGTCAGGGCGGTAAGAGCTGGGGAGAAAGGGACGACAGATAGAAGGGAGAGTGTGGTAAGAGATGGAGAGAGAGAGAGAGAAGACGGAGAGAGGGAGAGAGAGGTAAGAGATTGGGAGAGAGTGAAGACAGAGAGAGGGAGAGACAGGTAAGAGATTGGGAGCAAGAGACGACAGATTAAGGGAAAGAGAGAAAGGAAAGACAGACAAAGATAAAGCGAGAGAGAGCGAGAGAGCGAGGAAAGCAAGAGAGAGAGCGAGAGAGAGAGGACAGGTGTAGAGAGAGAGGAGATAGCAGAAACAAAGGGCTAGGCCACAGGGAGATTAAATCAGCCGGGAAAATACAGGCGTGTAAATGAGAAGATGGCAACACAGAGATAAGAAGATATATGCACCCCTGAAAGAGCTTGTGGTGTTTTGTTTGTGTGTGAATGCACGTGAACCTGTATTAAGTGTGAGGGTGTGTGTCGGGGTGTGTGTGCGTGTGCGTGTGTGTGCGGTGTGTATCTTTGCACATGTATCTTTGCATGTGCACGTGTGCATTGATCTATTTTTATCTACAAGTGTACGTTTCCCAGGACCGGCGTATAATTGTGTTTGTGAACGTGCATGCACGTTCCGGAACCACGTGATCACATGGTCACACCTTCACTGCTGCTCGCTCAGATAACATGCTCTCCTCCACACGTGCGCAGCGTGTGTGTGTGTGCGTCCCATGATTTTGGTCGTGCACAGTGCATGAGGGTCGGTGACGTCATTACAACGAGAGGATGAGGAGTAAAACACAGAGGATGAGGAGGAAGGGTGCGCAAACTCAGTGTGGAATCGCACATAGTTACTTTGTTTGGGAACGGATCTTATGGTGGTTATCTGTTTGGGAAGGGATTTGAACCTAGTGGTTTTTCAATAGATGTGTTGGATACTTGTTGGTTGAGGGATTGTATGGTTTATTGTGATTGATTTGTTTGTAGAGGGGTTTGATTGTTGTTAGTTCTTTGTGAAGGCACACAAACACACACACAAACACACACACAGAACATCCAAACACTTACACACGTTCAACAAACACACATTATCACAGAGTATACACGCAGACAAACCCAAACACGCCACTACGACTGGCATCGTTTAGACCAGCATTCCTAGACCGCTGCCAACCTGTAGCGTCAGTTAATTGTTTAACCTCCTGTGATGGGTCCACGGGTCAAGCACCTGCTTGTGCTGTAAATGGTGGTTCTAGTGGTTATCCATTTACAGGTAGGGGGAAGAGACAAGCACTCCATCAGATGCACTTCAGGACTTCAGTGGACAGCCCAACACACAGCCTGCAGGATGCAAACCAAATTAAGGGATGGATGGATGGATGAATAAATGGTTGGATGGATAGATGATAATCAATGGTTTGATAGATGAATGGATTGGTGAATTCATTTTCCGATTGATTGCTAGATGGTGTGGCAGGCGCCAGGGAGGAGTGAGGGGAGTGGTAGGTCTGGCAACCTGCAGGCTCCACCCCCAAGCCATACATGGACTTCCTCCAATCAACGAGGCAGGCCTGAAGGCCATTAAGCTGGAGAGCTGGCTGTTAAGAGAAAGAGCAGGCTACCACAAGCCGGAGCTGCAGATATGTTGGCAGTTCGATGGGCATTACGATTGGTGGAGGATAATAAACAAGGGTATTCAATGATATGTAGTGATTCAGCTGCAGCTTTAAATTCAATAAAACAAGGGAAATCCAAGTCCAGGCCAGATTTAATTGTGAAAGTACTTTGTTTGGAATTTACAAGGCGGGGAGAGAGGTGGGGTTTCTCTGGGTGCCGGCACATGTGGTAGTGAAAGGAGATGAGGAGGCAAAGAAGGCATTGAAGGAGGAAACAGTGCAAATGGATTTGCAATATGGCGCCCCTGAGTACATAGAAAAAATAAACAGGGCTCTAAAAGAAAGGTGGCAAAAATCTTGGGAGAAGGAAAGGAAGGGAAGGGAGTACTTTTCAGCGCAGGAAAATGTAAACAAAGACAGGTGCACTTTTAGGTGTATGAGAAAAGACGCTGTAGTAATCTCAAGACTGAGGCTTGGATGAGGGGTGGGCTGGCTCTGATGGGCAAACACCCAGATGGCAAGTGTGGAGATAGAGAGACTGTGAAACATGTACTCCTCTAGTGTAAGCTCGATTCCAGCCAAAGGAGGGCTCTTTTCCGGAAACTTGGATCAGCTGGGGAATCAGTTTTTAATATGCGCACTCTTCTGAATCTGGATTCATTGGTTAAAGCAAAGGAATTGTTGGATAACCTTCACAACACTGGAATATACAAAAAGATTTAGACTACTACAGACTACGGACTTTGGATCACCCTTTTCCCCACCCTGGTGAAGTTATTTACCCTGTGAATAAATCACCCCTTCGAACTGCTTTGTGTGTTGTGTCGGTTTATCTATTTACTGTAACTTGGTGGAGTGGAAAACCCACACCCGCTGGCCCGCTACAACGGATTGACGAATGTTGGGATGGATGGATGAATACATGGCAGGAGTGATGAAAGCGTGGATGGATGGGGAAAGGGGCGAGGGAACAAACTAATATGTATCAGCGTTGGTTTGAAGTAACTACTTCCCTAAAGGTCATCCAACATCAACGATACAAAACACCAGTGTCCCCGACAGCACCTTCACCCAGCGCTAATCCACGCCCACGCCACGCCATCATAACACGCCACCATCGTCCACATATCCCAGCACTGGGCCATGCCGGTCAGAATCGACGCATCACTCAGTGCGATCCCAGTCATGGACGAGGGAGCGATGGAGATTCTCCCGCTGCGCAGCCCAACAACTTTGTTTGTGGCACAAATCGGAGCCGTCTGACGACATTTGCATCAAAAAATGTTGCCTGTGAAAATGTGTGCGTGTGCGTGTGCGTGTGTGTGTGTGCGGGGTGGTGTGAATGCCCGGCCTCGCAGGCTGCTGTGCTGTGATGCCCGGGAGAGACTCGCCGGGACATGACAGGAGGAGAAAGAGTTCGCAGGATGACCAGATGGCCCGGGTGGGTTGGGGGGGGGTGGGGGTGTCGGACTCAGTCTCGACCCATCCCGGGTTGACATCTACGGGAGGGAGGGGGCGGGAATAATGGTGTGTGTGTGTGGGGGGGGGGCTAGCTTGTAGAAGGCCCTGGACGGATATTGAGTTAACTAGAAATGCTCCACAGAACGAGATTGATGAAGACTTAACGAGACTAAAGTGGACGGAACTGGAATCAAGCAGACTGAACAGGATTGAACTGGTCTAAACTACATGAATTACACTGAACTAGACAGGAATATTTTCATCTAGACGGAACTCGATTGAGCTGGAACGACCAGACTCAACCGGTTTGAACCAGACTAAACTACAGTGAGGAGCCTTAACTAGACCTCGACTAGCCTGAAACAAAGCAAACAGGATAAGACAATGAACCAGACTAGAGGGAACAAGACTGAACCAGACCAAACTAGACTGAACTGGGAAGCTTTACACTAAACAAACACTTTCCCTTTTAAATGTTTAACAGGGAAAGACTTGAAAGATGACATAAATTGGAGCTGGATTGGATTTTGTGTTTGGCTGTGTGTGGGAGAGAAGTAAGCAGGGGGGTGTGCGGTCTAAAAATAGTCCATGCTGCATCATATGGAATTTTACTTGGTTTACATGTGCAAGTTTTCATGGGAAATTATAGAACACAGTATGTATTTATGTGTTTCCTCCTCTTTTGTACAGCCAGGCAAAAGCTGCAGGGGCATTTTAATGAATTCTTTGAAAGGGTGAAAATAGATAAGACGGAAATGGAGGAAACAATAGAAGCTCAGGAAGGAAAAGGAATAGGAGTCGTTACAATATTCACTTTACATTATTCATCGCTCATCATTACCCCCAGAAAACCCCCCCCCCCCCCCCAACGTCTGGTTCGAGACATCATGCCTCCTCCAATCACATCGCAGTATGCTCGCTCACTGCTTTTCATCTTATCATCGCAGAGCAGGTGTTTTCCCCAACTCCAGGAATTTGAATTAAAGCAAATATATTAATCAAAAAGTCTCTCTCTCTCTCTCTCTCTCTCTCTCTCCTCTCTCTCTCTCTCTCTCTCTCTCTCTCTCTCTCTCTCTCTCTCTCTCTCTCTCTCTCTCTCTCTCTCTCTCTCTCTCTCTCTCTCTCTCTCTCTCTCTCTCTCTCTCTCTCTCGACAAAGGTTTAGTTCAGGGGTAAATATTCCAATCAATTTGCCCCGCGTCTCCCCCACCTACAGCCAGGAACCAGGGTCACTTTCCCTTTCACACACTCGCCTTCTTACACGTCAGTTGCATAAGAAGTGACTAAAAAGCAGTTTTGGATCAAACAGACTGGTGGATGTGGGAGATTAGAGGGACTGCGTTAACCTCTGGTCCTGACTTCGTTATTTCATTTTTCCTCGTCCAAATGTGCTGCCCCTCCCCAAGACGACATTTGGACGAGGAAAGGGCAGGCTTATTGGATCAGATCCAGTACGGACCAGGACAGGCTTCCTATTAAGTCAAATGAAATTCACAATCGTATCCACCAGGGGTGTCTCTTTTGATGAAAGGGATTGCCAACTTCTGAAATACTCAGATACACTTCTGCACCTATGGATGTCCATTCATAACATTCGCGAACACCTCCAGCGTGCAGTTAAGTACGTTCACTTGTCAATCCATCTTTGGGAGAGCCAATGGTACATTTGCACGGGCCAAAATAAGCTGTTGTATTTTAAGCAGTGGAGCTCACACTTTGGGAAGACTGGGGTACCAAAACAAGAGAGAGAGAGAGCGAGAGAGAGCAAGAGAGCGAGAGAGAGACATATTCTTTGTTTTCGGTACAACAGGCAACAGATGGTGAAAGAGAGAAGCCATTAACAACTAACTTAACCAGCTGCCATTGGTTTCTATTCAATAATTCAAGATACTCAGTTCACTCTGAACACCCAATCTAATTGTACTCCAGCAGAAGATAACAGGCAGCTTACACCGGAGCTCATGGAGATTATTTGTATTGGACCTGTGTAAGGAATGCGTTCAGAGCTTTGTCAGTTGGGACTCAATTATCATGCTTCAAGGTCACGCTGTGAAGTCAATTCTGAGAATCGCTTCAAGGTTCCCCGAGAAACTTCTCTGAGAAAGTCCTTCATTGATCGAAAAATATTCATGTATTTATTTTGTATTACTCTGTGAAATAGTTCTTTTTTTTCTTCCTTTACCGTTTCACTGACGTCATCGTCTCAGAAATATGTTTGTCGGAAATGTAGCCTGCTACGCGAGGCGCGTCCTCGGATCACCTCTTTTGTCCACAACTTTATCGTCCGTATGTGATGCTCACATTGACGACTTCTACAAGCACTGAAACACCCTAAATGTAACTTCATTTACACAACCCGTTTGAATGGATTCAGGGAGGTAAACATTTCTTCCTTTGGTAGAATGATGTGTGGGAGGGTGGGAACAGTTTGAGAGGGGATTAAACACGACTGTATAGATTTATTTTTCCGTGGAAAGGTGAATATGTAGCACAGCCTGTACCGGCTTGACACTCTTCCTTCACCGCTCTGTTTGTGGCGGTCTCTGTTTCTTCTTCACTCTTTTTATTCGTTCCATTCTCTTTAAAGATGGAACCCTTTGAGAAGCAAATGCGCATTATGACAACATTTTCCTCTTTATTGCTTTTCCAAGCCGCAGAGAACGGCATTTAACAATAAGAAGGAAAAGAAAGGCCTCAAGATTCAGAATTTCCGAATCCTCTGATCTCTCTGGGAAGTGTGTGTGTGTGTGTGTGTGTGTGTGTGTGTGTGTGTGTGTGTGTGTGTGTGTGTGTGTGTGTGTGTGTGTGTGTGTGTGTGTTTTTCATAACAGATGATTGAAAGTGGAAAAAGTAAGTATAAAAGTAGAAAGTAGCACTCTGACATTTCTACCGGCTGTTTCTGTGCAAGCTAAGAAACATATAAATATAATTCAAAGACTTAAAGTTAAACAATCGTAGCTACGAATTAAAAAAACAATATACTGAAGATAATGAACATTAAGTTCGCTCCAATGTGCAAAGTATTTTTCAATGTCAGCAGCAGAACTCGAAACCTTCAAAAAAAACGACTTCTGGTCTAAGTCTTAAACTCTTTAGTTAAAAATTCCCTCAGCTCTACAGGACTTTTAAGGCTGGCACAAGACAACACATTCCCCAAGAATCTTCCTCAGAGTCGAAGTCTTGGAACATTTCTCTTAAATGAGGCCATGATTGTGAATTTCTTGTCGCTGCTCTGAATCTGCTCCGTCTGCAATGCTTGTTGGTTCACTTTCATCATGCCTCACTCGCTACCCTACTGGTTCTCCCGTGAACAGCGTGTCTCCGCGGTGAAGCCTTCTGCGAGGTGTGGGGTCATATCATTATCGGGGTCATCTTATGTTCGGATCAACACGGTACTTGGTTACCTCCCTCCTCTGATATATACAAATATTGTACATGCACCAACATATAATATATTATTGTATAGTGTAGTGCTTTTAGGTCTGTTATGTATTTGTATGCTTGGTTGGTCCTAGGAAAGGACATAGCCTGGCCTGGGTTTGGTCTGGCATGGTGTGAATCCAGCCTGGGTTAGCTTGACTCTGGCTGGGGTCTGGCCTGCTTCGGTCCGGGTCCGCTGGGGTCCCTCCCCCTCCTCCGCCCCCCCGGGGGGCCCCCTGCTGGCGGGGGTCCGATGGTGCGGGGCTGCTGTCAGCGCTCCAGTCTGAGGAGATAATGGAATATAATGTGCTAATCCTCCGATCTGGGGACCAGTTGAGGACTAATCCGGGGATTGTGGGGGGATCCAGGGCTGGCGGGGGTCCCAGAGCTGGGGGCCCTCAGAGCGGTGGGGGGGGCCCAGAGCGGGGGCCCGCGGCCTCTGGAACGCTGGGGGGCTTGACCCCCGCATGGAGAATGGACAGTTGTTTTCACTGGAGCTCAACGACTCTCCACACACACACACACACACACACACACACACACACACACACACACACACACACACACACACACACACACACACACACACACACACACACACACACACACACACACACACACACACAGTATCATGAGCGTTGATTTAGCTATCAGCCTCGTGTTGCTCCTGTGTTAAGGCCTGTAAGTGGTCCCCACTTGTCTGGTTAATTGTTGCCATGTCTTGTCACTTCTTGTCACTTAGCCATTTAATCACTCCCTGCCTAAAAAGCCCGTCTCCACAGCCCTTTCTTCCTCTCGATTTGAGAAGTCCCTCAAAACAAACTTTGTCTTGAACGTAATGCTTGATTATTGGACGTCTTTAGTGGTACGATTTGAACATGAAAAGCTGTCAAAGCTTTCTGAAGAGGGAAAGTCAGATATTGACGCACACACCACCATCACTCTGAATTTTATACGAGACATCAGAAGAAAAGCCTTCTTTTTAATTTGATTGTCTCTAATAACCTTGATGTGACACACACACACACACACACACACACACACACACACACACACACACACACACACACACACACACACACACACACACACACACACACACACGCACGCACGCACGCACGCACGCACGCACGCACGCACGCACCATGCCAGACCAAGCTCAATCGTAGATTGCACGTTGGTCTGGGGAGGCTGCTGTCATTTTCTTCAGCACAAAAGGTTTGATCAACTGGCCCATAGTTCAAACGACACTGTACGCAATTGACTGCTTGCCGTTGCTTCCCGCGCCAGGGGGAAAAGCCAGCTCGGTGATTGGCTCCTGCAAAAACGTATCGGAAGCAGAAAGAAATGTATTGCTCTTCTCCAGACCATTCTGCAGGGCCAATTCAAATCGCCAGCAGAATGGGCTGGGGGTACCCAGTATAGACCGGACAGTAAACAAAGACAGAGAAGTGGGTTATAAGAGGAAGGCGATGAAGGGAATAAAGCATAGGACCGCAGGTCGGAATCAAAGCCGGGTCGCGAAAAGTCTCATCCCCAACACGGTAAGCACACTAGCGTAACAGGCAAAATCTGGCCCCATCCCTCAATGATGGCAGGATAGTACATTGTCAAATAAACAGCATGAAGCCGAACTCTTGATTGGTGATAAATTAGGTGAGATTATACTACTTTGTGGATGTTTCATCGATACACAGGGGGGTTGATGATGCTGCTGGTGCTGCTGCTGCTGCTGGTTAAGCTAAAAAGCCGCGCGTGGCTACGCGTGGCTGAGCAGTTACGAAGCGATATCGACATTAAAGTTATGTCCGTCCCGGCCTGCCTCGTTTCCAGAAGTACCGTTAGCCCAGCCAGAGTTAACGTGCCGTAGCTTCACAGTGTGCTGCTCAGCAAACACAAACGGCAGTCCTCTGCCATTTCCCAGGCCTTTTCCTTCCTAAACCGAAGCCCTGTTTGTATTTTGCATCACGATCAAAAGGACATTTGCTTACACATTCGGTTCGGAAAATCTATTCAGAAATTGAAGCCCATAAAACATACTGGGGGGGGAGAAATCTGCTGTGTAAATGTTTGCGCGGGTATACATCAAATTATGAACATGCTGACTCGCTGAATTTACATTGCCTGCCTTACTGGAGACATTAAAAAAAAACGGAAGTGAAATCGAACTGGCGAGAATCGGCCGTTGGAAAATGCTGCAATGGGCAATTAACCCTTAAGCTAAAAGCTAGTCAAAGCATTGTAACAGAACTAGAGGAAGAGTCATCGTTTTAAAGCCAGAGCCGCCGTCTCCAAAACAGCAGAAAAACATGTCTCGTCCAGGGAAAGGGAACGTAAGAAAAGCGAGGAAGATTGTGAAAACAAGGAGATGGACAAGGAGTCGTTTTAATGAATGACCAGAAAGAAAACTGGAACCATGCAGCCCTGTGCGATTGGCCAGCACCAAAATGTCCAATTAAAAACAGCAGGAACACAATGAGTTTTTCTCAGACTTAAGTTTGGTTGTACTTTAACAAGCAGGAAATCTGTGGCGCATTTCAGTTCATCTTTTCCAAGTCACCACGCGACTTTTTTTAACACGACTAAAAGTAAACCACTCTGCCCGAAACACAGACAACCGCATAGGAAAAGCCGAAAAGTACTCAGTACTCACTTATTACTTGTCCTGCGCTTCGATCCAAAGACCACGCCCCAGAGGTTTGGAAACGACTGACAAATCGATGGCATCAGCCACCGCCCGCCATGGAGTTGAAGTACTCACCAGAGGAGCACTTCCACCCAAATGTTATTCCCTCTGGGACTTTCATTCCCGTTCTCCTGATGGTGACAGCCGTCGCCCACCTGTCAGCCACATCTCCTCGTCTCCTCGCTCGGCGCGTTGATGGAAAAGGCTTCATTACCGCTACCACAGTCCTGACAGATACAGATGGTGCTATCGTCAGGGGCAACAGTTTGCCGGATGCGGGGGCCTGGAGGGGGGGGGGGGGGGGGGGGGGGGGTTTGCAGAAGCCCTGCCTGTGTGTAACTGTTCTCAACCTTTGTGGCCTGCGCCGGTCCGAGAGTTTGCAGACCACGCCCGGGGCTGAGAACCGGCCTAGAACCCTAGAACTCTGACGCTTGGTATGAGACTGTTAATCCTTTTGTAGTGTGTGTGTGTGTGTGTGTGTGTGTGTGTGTGTGTGTGTGTGTGTGTGTGTGTGTGTGGTGTGTGTGTGTGTGTGTGTGTGTGTGTGTGTGTGTGTGTGTGTGTGTGTGTGTGTGCGCGCGCGTGTGTGCGTGCGTTATGTACACCTACATATTTCTGGACTCATTTTGATTGTACGCGTGTCTGGGTCTGCATATAAGCGTGTTCATCTGCAAACAAACTATGTGCATTTGGTGTATGCATACAGAATGTGCATTGGCGTGAGCTCCTTCCTCCATCTGCACGTGGCACCAACACAGACATCCTCCACGTCTCCCAACAACGTAACAACAGCACACACCGTGACCACCAGCTCGCACCGAGACTACTTCCTGTGTCCGACCAGCCGCCCAGGAAGTAATAAGACTCTTACGGACTTAATCAGAGATTGCCCTGGCTCAGACAGCCCCAGAGTGCCACTTTACCCCTCCTCAAAACAAGTCCGGGATCGGCTAATACCTTTCAACCGGCTCAGATATGACTGACGGGCATAACAATTAAAAGCAGCGCCAGGAGCAGGAGCTGTTCTGCCCGGCGACACTCGTCCTGTTTTCATGAGAGTCCTTTTTCCAGGGCCGCGATTGGTTTAAAAACAGATTAGCAGACGAGATGGAGTTTAATATCAATCATAACCTGATTGTTTTGAT